>NW_019154150.1:17829961-18026506 GCF_002288905.1 Enhydra lutris kenyoni
CTCAGCAGGGAGCCTGCTTCCCCCTCTCTCTGCCTGCCTCTCTGCCTACTTGTGATCTCTCTCTCTCTGTCAAATGAATAAATAAAATCTTAAAAAAAAAAAAAAAGCTGTTTCTTAGGAGTCAGTACTGAGAACATTTTAGCATATGCACGGAGCGTGACCAAGAGGCTATTTCCAAGAGACCCCTCCCCAGGCCTTGTTGATGCTATCCAAAAGGAAGAAGCTCAGTGCTCCTAAAGCACGTGAATAAATCAGGCCCAGCTTCATAGCCCAAAGCCCTCTAAGACTCCCAAGGAAGATCCACATTTAAACAGATCAGAAGAATGTCTGGTTATCCTAAGCTAGGCCGGCATCTGAGAGGCTGACCGAGCAGAGGAGGCCTCTTGGAGCCCAGGCCCTGGAGAAGCTTGGCTTGGGGGTGCATGTCCTGGACGAGGCTTGCATGACTCCAGCCACTCCTGTTCTCCAGCAGCCACGAAAGGTCAGGCTCGTCTTGGAAAGGGGAGCCAAGAATAGTTAGATGCTGTTCCACTGGGAGCCCAGGTCCCCGGAGAGGGCTATTCTGGGAGCGAATGCATAGTTTACGGCATCCAGTCATAGGGGCCGGAGTGTCGCTGGATCCTATCCCAAGGGCCAGGGCAGACACGGTGTCCTGTTCGTGTGCGTATCCCTAGCACTTCGTACATAATAGGTTCTTAGCAGATGCTTTCCAAGTGAATAAATAAACAGCATTTCGTTAATCCCCAAATAAAAGATAGCCTCTAAATGCTCAAAATCTTTCTTTGTCCGGAGTTCTTAATATAGTCAGTCACAGAGACTGCTTCTGTGGTTCTAGCCGCCAGCAAAATTGGTCCTATTACTGAAATGGCTGCAAATCCTCTCACCTGGCACCGTGTGGGCTCACTGTGGACCTTCAACTCAACTCAAAGGATAACCCCAGAAAATCAGGTGCCCACTAGGGCAGAGGAACATGCTTGGGGATGTGGCTTCTCTGGGTATGCCCATCTTTTTTTTTTTTTTCCCCATGTAGGATTTTTAAATTCAGAACATGCAACTTGAATTGGAAACTTAATTACTAATACCACCTCTTTTTCTTGCTCTCTTGTATGTCTGAATAATGCTCTGAGATTATTTTTATCTGGAGGAGAGTGACTATTGCTCTTTGGGTTAAAGCCAGAAAAGTTATTTTGTCTTTTTTGTAGGTGATTCCATACATACATGGGACATTAACCACAGAAAGCTCTTTGGATGGCACATGGGACTGTGATTACATTCACAATTATGAGAATGTAATTTGGTGTGTGTAAATTATAATAGCTTTTAACATAATTTTTGAGAAATTATAGCCCTATTGCATTTTGCTGAGAATGTTCCATTTTGCTTCTTGATTCTGATATAATAAATGGGCTTCCTTAGACCAGAGATTGGCAAACTTTTTCTGAAAAGCCTCTAGGTAAATATTTTATCTGTGCAGCCTGCACAGTCTCTGTTCATGAGAGCAGACATAGACAATCCATAATGAATGACCGTGTCTGTGTTCCAATAAAACTTTATTTATGGTCACTGATGTTGGGAGTTCACATAATTTGCATGTGTTGTGAAATATTATTCTCCCTTTGACTTTTTTTAACCATTTAAAAATGTAAAATCATGGTTAGCTCATGGGATGTAAAAATAATAATAAGAAGAAGAATAAAAATAATAATAAGTGGCAGACCAGATTGGGCCTGCAGGCCACACATATTTGGCTGACCCTTGCCTTTGACTTCCTCAACATCATGACCAATGCCTCTCATTCACCTGCTTTTCCTCGGAGGCCGACTGATTCCATTCAGACCTGTCTGTGGCAAGTTCCAGCACTGGGGGCTGAGCACCTATTTGCAATGCCCTTGGCTGCTACTGATAGCTAGCCTCAGCAGTCATACACCCAGAACTTTTGTCTCCGCCTCCCATTTTGAGAATAGGGTGAAAAACCTGCACTTCAGGATGTAAATCTGACATCATAGAAGTCATGGAAGGGACTGGATCATGCAAACCAGAAGCATAGAGAGGTTAACTTCCAATGGGGCAAACTTAGACCCGTAGGAAGCAGTAGAGGGAGGGAGCTAATCTGTCTGTCCATGGTAATACAGTTTCTTCTACAAACTGTCCTGAGACATCCCACTGGGCTGGTGTTTGCATTGGCCATGTGCAGCACTGTGCCCAGCGACATTATACATCTCCAAGCAATTGATTCCTCTGATTTCCTCTCTCACTTTCTTCTTTCTGTACTCTTGTTGCTCTCGGTTTGCACATCCCAAGTAAAGCACCGACACCTAATCCTTGCCTCAAGCTCTAATCTCTAGGGAACTCAGCTAAGACATTCTTAAGAATATATATAAACATTTACTAAAGGTTTCCCAGTCAAAAAAAAAAAAATGTTGTCTAACAGTCAGTGTGCTCAGAATACATGGCAAGGACTGCAAATTCAGCAAGGCCAGTTAGATAACATACACCAGGAGACAATGAAGAGTGGTGGCAAACTGGGGACTTAGGTTTCACTAAAAAGGAAAAATAAAATTCAGCTTCGATCATGATAATGCCATGCAGGGAAGAAAGCTTAGTAGTTCCAGATCTTTCTATTTTACAAGACCAGTTTTCAGTCTGTCATTTCCTGTGAATTTTCCTTGTTTTTAAATGTTGGAAACTAATTTTAAAACTTTAAACTCCATGTAGGGTTAAACATATTTATCTGTAGGCTGGAACTGGTTCCTGTAACCTCTGGTTTATAATTCCAAGAGGGAGATTGGAAAGGTTATAAACTGTAGAAGGAGAAATCAAGGAGAGTGGGCACGGTATCACCGGGTAATAGATATGTCTCAGGTATGGGTATTTTTCACATGTTAGCTCCCCAGGAAAATGAACAAAGCACCAAAGTATTCACATTTTAGGGCTCTGTTCTGTTTCTTAAACTGCAAGGACTTGACCTCTGATTTTTGGAAAAAGGGTGTACTACCAGTCCTGGGAGGGTGTTTATGATATGGATTAAGACAGGAAATGACTGTTGACATTATCTCTTTCCAGGCTCACGCCCAGTGTTTGCCTCTTTTGGGGACATCTCCAACAAGGAGGAGCCTCGCTTCCTTGAAGACCTCAGCTCAAAATCACTCAAAACATTTTATATCATATTTACATTTGTATGGATATGAATATTACATTCAGCTTACATTTATTTACTCTACCTCTAACTCTTGACTTTATATTTTTCTCCAGGCAATATATTTCAAATGTGCCCTATTCTACATGGGAGTCCTTTAAATTGAAAAGTTATTCTGTCTCATAAAATCCTTCTTCTCTAGGTTAAAACTACTCAGGTCCTTTAACCACTCTTCCCAAGGCATTTTAAGTCTTTTCATTATTTTGTTAATCTTGACTGAACATTTTCCTGATTGTCTAAATCTTTAAGGACTTGGAACCATAAATTGAATAAATACTATAGAAAGGACTTGATTAGTAAAGGGTAAAATTAAATGATCAGTTTCCATATACAGGATACTAAATTTTGATTAATTTAGTTTAACACTACATTAGTTTTTCAGGTCTTCATGCTGCTGGTACCTGTTATATTCAACTGCACAGGAATTAATTGCTTGTGTTCTTTTAAATTTCTACATTTTGCTGAATTCACATTAAACCAGCTCTGTTTTATATTTTGAGTCCTATTTTACCTTTGTTCATCAATTGTTGATTTTATTTTATTTTACTTACTTACTTTTATTTTACTTTATTTTGTTTTTGTGTACATATTTTGCAAGCTACCTGAAGCACTTTTGGAAATGAGTTGAAGTGTAAAGAAGTAATATATGAAGCACTGTAGTCAGTCATTTTTATTTCTCCTTACAGAGAGCAATGTTATGTTCTCCAAACCAGCCTGGATTAAAGGTTCACATTTCAGTATTCCTTTGGCAGACTATTAATTCATGTTTATTTTAAGAAATGAGTCCCATGGAGATGTTTGCTAGCTAACATGTTGTTTTTCTTACTCTCTGTTAGTACACACACTTACATGTGTATATATAAATATACATAGGTCTATGCATATAAAATGAACATATATTCCTTGAAACGTTATCTAATCCAAAATTCTCAAGGTTTTCAGCTGTCAGTTTCATTGCTTTGGAATGGTGTTTATTGCCATCTGCTCCTGTCCCATTCTTCAACTTTACAATTATGTTTTCATGAGTTAATTTTATCAGCAATCTCAAGAGCTCCATTTTGCCTTATATCAAATCATGTGGTAAATAACTATGTCAACTCCAGTACCAAGAACACTGGCAAATTCTTTTCTGGAATTTAGATGGTATCAGGCAGAATTCCACCAGAGAAAGAGAACCAGATAAAAACTGTCTTTTTACAGAAATGTAACCTTTCACAGTTATGGAAGGTGGTTAAGGGGTTGATGTATGGCTGTTGTCTCTAAAGCTGAAGCTAGAGTCTGAAGTCAGCAGGGCAGGTGGTGGAGAAGGAAAGACAGATGTGAAGTGGGGGCGGGGAGACAAATGCAGGAGGACGATCTAAAACCCACAGGGACAAACTGGAAGACCCAGCAGTCTGTGTTTTGGAGCCTCCAGCGTCAATGATGAGAGTGACCTGCCGGAGAAATGTATGCTACATCACAGTGCTAAGCAAGCACGCACAGGTTTGGGCGCTGGAACCCCGGAGGGGGCCTTCACTGGGGAGCGGAAGGACCTGCGTGCCTGACTTCTGCGCATGCCTACTTGCGTGTGCACTGACCTTCAGAGCTTTAAAATCAAATGATTTATGCTAGATTTCCATATGCCACCATGTAAGTTTCTCGTGGCCCATGATAACGTGGGATTATGCAATGGAAGGAATCCTGACAGACCGAGTTCCTGCTTAGCGAAATTGACACGGCATCCATGTGACATAGATTACCCTCCAGAGCTCTTTTTTTCCCTAGAGACAGTCTGAAGTCAGGAGTCTTAGAGCTCTTCTTCCCATTCTAAAGCCTTGTCGGGTTTCTCTGGCCCTCTTCCCAGTTCTGTCCCGGGGAGAGCAGGCATGGTGGCTTCTTCGTTGGCACCCCAGTCCCAAGCTCAGACACAGATCACCCCGCAGAGGATTGGAGAAGAAGGCTCTGTTGGGATCCCAGGCTTTCCCAGATTGGGCTGTTTATCCTCTTCCCCCCTTGGGGTGGGGGCTACAGGCTGGTTCTCATGGCAGTTCCCAAGTAAACAGCCCTTTACTTCCTGGCTTTCTCTAATCAGGGTGGCAGGGGGATGTGTCCACCTCTGCAGCGGCCTTCCTGTGTTGACAACACTGTTTGTTCTTCCCATCTCCCTAGGGAGAAGCCACCTTATCTTTTCTGTGCAACATATTTGGGAAAAACACATTTTTCTCTCTTAAAGGAATTGATTGTTGTGTTTCTTAGACTAAAAAGAAAAGGCTTTCTGGATCCAAACAGTAACTTAAAAAAATAATCTGAATTCCTCTTACACAGCAAGGGAAAGAGCTATGCTGGTGGTGATTGGTGGCACATTTTGGATCACTCTGTGCTCTCAAAATATAGTGTGTGTGTGTGTGTGTGTGTGTGTGTGTGAGAGAGAGAGAGAGAGAGAGAGAAAGAGAGAGTTTGAAACATTTTTTTCAAACAACAGACCTACATTTCTTGTTTGTTTGTTTGTTTTGCTTTGTTTTGTTTTAGATTTTATTTATTTGACAGAGAGAGATCACAAGTAGGCAGAGAGGCAGGCAGAGAGAGAGGAGGAAGCAGGCTCCCCGCTAAGCAGAGAGCCCGATGCGGGGCTCAATCCCAGGACCCTGGGATCATGACCTGACCTGAAGGCAGAGGCTTTAATCCACTGAGCCATACAGGGGCCCCTACATTTCTTGTTTTAAGTAACCTGGGAATTTGTAGGTGTTGGTTGAGGCACTCAGGGTTTTGATAAGAAACTGTACTGGGTACTTAAACATAATTTAATTAAAAATGATCTCTCAAAGAGACCTAAATATAAAAAACAAACTGGTGGTTGCCAGAGGGAAGGTGGGGGTGGGGTGGGCAAATAGGTGAAGGGGAGTAACAAGTGGAAACTTCCAGTTATAAAATAAATAAGTCCCCGGGATGAAAAGATGAAAAGTACAGCATAGGGAATATGGTTAATTATATTTTAATCATGTAGCATTGTAACAGACAGTGACTATGACTGTACTTATCATGGTGGGCACTGAGTAATGTACAAGACTGTTCAGTCACTATGTTGTCCACCTGAAACTAATTAACACTGTTTGTTAACGACACCTCAATAATATAAATAAATAAATAAATAAATGTCTCTATACAGGAATTATTTGTATGGGGAGGGTCCTAGACTCAGGCTCCCTGGTTTGTAACAATAACATTTGTGAGAAATTTTTAAATATATATATGTATATATATGTACATATATATAAATATAAAATATATAAATATATTATGTATATGAGTCATATATAATTTTAAATATATATTACATATAAATATTTTATAAAATATATTTATTTTAGATATTTTAATATAATATATTTAATACATATAATTTGTTATAATATATAAATTTATATATTTAATAAATATATTTATTATGATATATAAATATATTTTGTATATTTATATATAATAAAATATTTTTATAAAACATAACACATAAAATATTTTTATAAAAATAAAAATATAAATATAAATATATATTTAATATAAATATGTATTAAAATACATGTCTTTGCAATTACAAGGAAATTTGTCATTAACTCTGTGTTCCAACTGTCTTTTTCAGGTGGGTTCCCATCTTTCCTTTCATTCATTACAGAGAACAACAAAGAGCTACAGGAATTTTCTCTCAATAATACAATTCTATGTGCAGGACTATTGGTCTGTTTTCTTTCCTTGATCTTTTCTGTGAGGTTAATTAAGGCTACCACGTTGAGGAGAGGGTAGAGCTGCCTTCAGATCTTTCATTGATTAGAAAAATGCATTGTTCCCCTCCGAGAGGCTATGTGTACATTGTCACTTTTGAGACAAAGTTAGTGAACTACAATAGGTTATGTGTGTGTGTGTGCATGTGTGTATGTTCAGTGTCTCAATTGTTCATGAAAATATTAATTAAATAGGTCTCAATATTAATTAAATAGGCATTGATAGCATTATTTGCTATGTTGAAAGCATTAGCCTCTATTTGGAATCACAGATGAGTCCTCAAGTATTTCCTAAATTAGATGGTGAGACAGTCATACAATTAACCACTGTACCAAGCAGAAAGAACTAACTGATGTAACTAGGGGTAGACACCATGCGTTTTGGCAATTTGAAGAGAGGAGGAATGATTCATCTGATTTGGGGGGGTTGGAACTTATTAAGATCGAGTTGAGTTGATCCTTAAACAGTTGGTAGAAAAGAGATAAAGGTTTAAAGGAGCACATGGCATTGGCTGGACCAAGAACTCTTGTTTCATTTTTTATTGATAGTTCTGCATCATCTTTTTCTTGTTTTGGAACATGTTGGAACAGTGCCTAGTGGTGTTTTTGTAAACCAAGCTATGGATCAGAGCAAAAAGTGAGAGTGATGTCCAAGACCTAATACTCAGAGCTAACAAGTTGAGTACCTATTCTCTGCCAAGCACAGAACATGGATTTTCCCATTTAACCTCTGTAATCAGCTTGCAAGAGAGGTGATATTAATGTGTCTATTTGAGGCTTTAATGGATCAGGTAACTTGCAAAAGACACAGTCAGTAGGTGATAGAAACAAGGATTCAACTCCTGATGCTCCAAATCTGGAGACTGAACTCTTAAATATGCTAATACGCCACCTTACCAGAAAACTTGATAGCCTATTATTCTAAAGCAGATAGATCTGAAATTGCATGGTCCTAGCAATGACTGCTTATTTGTCACCCAGCACACTCATGTCCTGGATGTGGCTGTGGGGTAGAGTGAGTCACCATCCCCTCTCCTCCCCTCCATAGTCCTCATTACTCTTGGAACTCTTTTCTCCCGCTTGGGCTGCTAGACTGTAAGAACTCAATTCTTGCCTCCTCTCTTACCCTCAAAACCACCTGCTTTTTTTTCTGACTCACATTAGGAATCACCTGAAATTAATAGCCCAGTGTTTTTATTTTAAGATTTATTTCCTGACTAACAGAAACATACAGCTTCAACAATCCACAGATCATAAGAAACATGCTTTCTGTTGCATCTGAGAATGATGTCCCATGGTCTATCATAATCCCAGAAAGATCTCCTAAAATGTTATTTCAAAATAACATAAGCTGCCTTTATAAACCTGTGTTTTGTAAATGATTAACTGAAACTGACGAAGGCCTTTATTATTGATTTCCTAGGACAGGACATTCATTCATTTGGTTTTATGTCCTGGACCCTGAGAACTTTACGAAAGACCATGAGACTAGCATGAAGCAATCCATGTTCAAATTCGGATTCTGTGACTCATCAGTCCGCTCACATCTTCAAGATATGATCAGAACGTAGGTTGGTCTTATTCCAAACAAAGCCTGTGTTTCGGGATGCCTGGGTAGCTCAGTTGGTTGGACGACTGCCTTCGGCTCAGGTCATGATGCTGGAATTCCAGGATCGAGTCCCGCATCGGGCTCCCAGCTCCAAGGGGAGTCTGCTTCTCCCTCTGACCTTCTCCTTGCTCATGCTCTCTCTCACTGTCTCTCTCTCAAATAAATAAATAAAATCTTTAAAAAAAAAAACAAACAAAAAAACAAAGCCTGTGTTTCTTCCACTAAACTGTAAACACCTTACTTTGGAGACCACATGCTGTATTTTTCAAAACTCCCCAAGCAGGAGCAGGAGTTTCTTTTTCTGTTGAGAAAGATCTTTCTTAATGAGCCCAAGATGATCCAACTCAATGCAAACATGAGGGCCCAAGGCTTGAATACTTGTCTTTACAAAATCACACTGGCCACGTGGCCTAGATGCCTGACCATATATTTCACTTCCTTTGAGGTAAGCTCTCCATTTTTCTTGCAGGTGGAAAATTACTAGTATTAATACAGTCTCAGGCCAGTTAATGAGGTGCATTTGAGCCCTCCCAGTGGGAGCAGGGCCTAATTGCATTTGCAAGCAGCCACCTGCAGGCATAAATTGTCAGTTCAACACTGCCTATGGGGGGGGGGCAGCAAAGTTTCCAATACTGTTCAATTGTCCCCATGGATGTGCAGTTTGGTTCAAAATGTTGAATATGTGTGGGGGTGTGAACGAACATTTGATCTGTACATACAAGAAGGGGAGTGCAGAAGACAAGGCAAAGAAAGGCAGAGAAAGGCACCTGTCTTTATTTCAGCCTAGCCCTAAAATCCAAACCTTTTAAAAATACATCTTTAAAGCCATCACAACATATGCTTCCATGGTAATATTCAATTATAATCTTTTTCTCAGAGAGGTGTGGAACTGAGGATTGCCATTGGCTCACAAAGAACTGGGCATGCCAGAACTGGTCTGAGCAGTGTGCTTGCTTGTTTAGTTTCTTGGGAATTCGTTCAACTTGAAGATAGTTTAGTACATATGAAGTGAGAATAAATAAAGGAAATGGTGAGATCTTTTCTTTTTTTGGATGTTTTCCCATGTTCTACTCTTTAAGAAGAAATTCACCACGCTTTGGGGAAAAAAAAAAAAAAGATTGAACTTGATTTTATTTTTTATAGATTGAATTGTAATATTAATCAGAGGTTTTAGAAGTAGTTTTGGTAAAACATCCCGTGAAAGAACAAAACTGTAATTAAACCAAGCAGTGTAAAATCATGGTGACTCAATCAGCTGAGTCATCCCCTACCAGAATTGACGTCCTTCTAATGAACAAGAAATATTGTCTAGCAATCCGAAATTGGCAGGAGAGGTCATTTATTACAACTCAGGGAAAAAAGAGAGAGAGAGTCTGTTTCATAATTTTCGTTTGGTTTGACAGCAATTAAATCCTTCTGAGCCCCCATGGAAGGGGACACATTTGATAAAGGTCTGTCACTGGAAATCAATGCCATTCTTTTCTCCCTTTGCCCTTTACTTCATCTCGTGATGAAGTATTACCTTTTAATAATTTTTCTCTAACAGTTTCCTCCTCTTACTTTTAGGAACACAGGAGTCATGCAGAGCTCTGATGATGGTGCCAGGAAAACTCTCGCGTTAAAAAACAAAAAAACAAAACCCCAAAAAACACTAGGGTCTAATGACCTCCACTGCCACCTGCTAGGCTGTGACATTGGACAAAATACTCAGCCTCTCTGGCATCGGTTTCCTCACTGATAGAATAAGAATAATGGTAAATCCACGTTATGAAGTTGTCGAGAGAATTCAGTGATTCAGATTACATTTGGCAATTAGCACTTCGGTTGAGAGAATGTGGTCTATATACTTTAGCACTGGGTGTCTTTATTCTACATCTTAGCATATGGCACATTTTATAGGCATTTCCAAGCTGACATGCATAGGGTACAAGAATCTAATAAACCTGCATTGTATGCTTCAGAATGGAACTTTAGATTCTATAAGATTGGGACGCACCTGGGTGGCTCAGTCATTTAAGGGTCTGCCTTTGACTCAGGTCATGATCTCAGGGCCCTGGGATCAAGTTCTGCATCAGGCTCCCTATTCAGCAAGGAGTCTGACCCTCCCTCTCCCACTCTGCCCTGGCTTATGATCTCTGTCTCTCTCTCTCATACACACACACACACACACTCTCTCTCTGTCTCAAATACATAAATAAACAAATAAATAAACAAATCTTAGATTCTAAAAGATAGATGATAGGTAGATAGGTAGGTGAATATTATAGGTAGATTGATAGATGATAGATAGATAGATAGATAGATAGATAGATATAGGTGATAAATAGATCCAAATTATCCCAAAGGCAGAGTGGATTCCAGGTTTCTTTGTTGCCTGACTCTTGCTAGTGAAACACTGGTGTGTTTGTCCTGGGGGATCTTTCTGGTATGTGCCGTCAGAGCACTTGGAAGGACAGAGGGCTGGCACTCCTTAAGTTTACTCACTAGTTTATAGACTGTTATATGTGTTTGATACTAAATGTTTCTATGTGTGAAAGAATTTGTTCTTTGATTTGTTTCATTGCAACCTGGTCATGATAGTTGAGAAAGAGTACCACCAACAGTTGGAAGTTACTGATATGGACCCAAAAAGGCATGATGATTTTGAATGACACAAGTGGCTTAATACAAAACAATATATTTTAGGAAATTTAACTGTAATACAGAATCATTGTAAAGCAAAACCTGGTTTAGTTGTTTGTTTGTTTGTTTGTTTGTTTTTCCCATTGATTTAACCATCTTCCAAGGGCCCCAGGTGAGAGTTTTTCTTTGGCAAAGGTGTATAGTTCATACAAACAGATGCACCTTCCACATTAACTTCCCATTTCCGAGTCAAAAGAGTCCAGCCAAATCACAGTCAATATGTACCCAGAGAGGCTGAGATTTGGCTGATGCTTTTGTAGATGTGATCCTGTAGGTCTCAGGCTTGTCACCTACTACTGTGTTCTTGTTTCTTCATTGTCTGCCAAGGAATGTCTTGAGGGTTATTTTGATCCCACTCTATATTTAGAACTAGGCCTTTACATGGTTTTCAGTTTTTTGTCTGTTTGCTGGATATTTTGCCCCTTCCTTCATTCCTTCCTCCCTCCCTTTCTTTCTTTCTTTCTTTCTTTCTCTCTCTCTCATTCTATTTTTCTTCCCTTCCCTTTCCTTTTTTTTTTGAGACTTCAATAACAAGTAGGATTGTTGGTTGAATTATACAGGCTTCATTTACCCATCTTATCACTGCCTTTCTCTCAAATGAAAGTTTGTCATTCACATGACCTTACTTCCTAATGACCTCATTCGTGCCAAAATTGGAACTTGGAATCTGAGATCCAGATTTTTCTCTGACTCAGTTTCCTGTGTTCTGAAAGAAACTCTTTTTTCCTATGTTAGTTGTCATTCTTCCTTTGTTAAGGCTTAAGTGGCGTTAAGGTAAATTCTCATGTTATCCTCTAATGCCAGTTTGAGCCTTTTAAAATATTGGAAGCGCTCCCACCAATGAATTGTGTTCCCACAATTTCCTAGCATCATTCATTGCTCTCATTTCACAGAGGCAAATACAAAAACACATCCTTTTGTACATAACAATCATAAATACTTTCCCAAGGTCAGGAATATTTGTATCAGGAAAACCTTATTTTACCAAAGAACAGGATGTCCTGATAAACTTAATATTCTGAGAATTATCATATGTACCTATCAAGGATCCCATTGTGAAGCCTTCTACTCTCTCCACTGAGAAAGTGGTAAATCCCTGGTCTGTCTTCACTGTCTCCCAAGGGATCCAAGTACTAACTCAAGGATTCATAAATTGTGAAAGACAAATATTTATAACACAGGGAAAAGAAGGAAACTTTGATGATTGAGCATTTTCCAGGTTATTCTGATGTGTTAATTCCTAGCGCTATTTCTGCTTTGACCCTATTTTGTTTGTTTGTTTGGTTTGGTTTGGTTTGGTTTAGTTTTTTGTGAATTTTTTTTCTTTTTTTGCTTTTGACTTTTATCTTAATGTTTGCTTTTGTCAACTCTAGAATTTCTGGTTTTCACTATTGGCTGGACTCCTGTGTTAGTCAGTTTTTGGTTGGCCTTTTTTTTATTCCTTTTTTTTTTTTTTTTTTTTTTGTGGTAGGTAAGGCATAACTCCTTACCTCAGCCCAAAGCTGATGCTGACCCAAAGGTTTATTTCTAGAGTCTAGTCACCTTATCAATAATCTCCTGTGCTCACCTGAGAGTGCTGTTACTCTGTGAGAAGTTAATGGGTGTTTTTCTTTTTTTAAGATTTTATTAATTTATTTGACACACAGAGAGAGAGGTCACAAGTAGGCAGAGAGAGAGGAGGAAGCAGGCTCCCCGCTGAGCAGAGAGACCTATGTGGGGCTCGATCCCAGGACCCTGAGATCATGACCTGAGCTGGAGGCAGAGGCCTAATCCACTGAGCCACCCAGGCACCCATTAATGGGTGTTTTGTAGACAAAACAAAAAACAAACAACAACAACAGCAACAACAACAACAAAAAACAAACCAAACAAAAAATAGTGCCAGCTTTTTCCTACTTCAATAATCAAAATATGAATTACATATGAGAAAAACAGAAAGCAGAAAGCACCTCAATATAGCTCTTACTGTTCACAATAATTTACCTTTCAAAAGGATAAAACCAGGAACTTGCAAGTAGTTGATGCGATTATGACATTACTGTTCAGAAAAGACTGCCTGACAAAGCGTGGATTTTCCATAATTCAGAATCAGGCTCAGATCACATCTGTCACCTCCCAAGAGTGACTTGTTAGTGACTCTTCGAAGTTTGTAGTCTGCAAAGGTTGTGTCCCAGAGACTTTGGAGTCAAATATATGTGTCCAAGTTTTTTGAACAGCTGCGATACCCTGAGTATATTCCTTACATGTTTGAGATTTTGTTATTTCCTTTATAAACAAGTATTCAAATATCTATCCCAGAATGTAATTGTAAAGACCTAATAGCCTCATATATACACACATACATTTAGCAGAAAAGATGGAGTAAATTTGCTGCTTTGATTATCCTGGAAATGATTATAAAGCAGAATTTATAGAAAAAACAGTATCTGCTAAGAGACTCAGAAACTCATAACTTGTAACTCATGTGAACCAAAGTATATTTAGAAACTTCGTTGTGCAAACACTGAAGAGTAGAGACAATCTAATCTAGTAAGCAACTTTTGCATCAGGCAGGTTTGATGACCTCATGTTCCCATCTCATGAGATGAATATGCCTGCATCTAGGACCACACAGGTGTAGAGAGGCAGAAGGAACATTATTATTTTTTTTAAAGATTTTATGTATTTATTTGATCGAGAGAGAGCACAAGCAAGGGGTGGAGGAGAGGAGAGGGAGACGCAGACTCCCCACTGAACAGGGAGCCCGACCCTGGGGCTCAATCCCAGGACCTATTCATGACCTGAGCCGAAGGCAGGCACTCAACCAACTGAGCTACCTAGGCGCCCCCACAAGGGGCATTCTCGATCTGAGTTGAGCACTGACGGTGTGACCTTTCAGATCTCTCTGTGCCCCTGTTCCCTGACTCATTCTTGTGTTATACTAAGACCTTCAGTGGGTCTAGTGTTTTGCTCATCTTTGAATTATACTCTCATTAAGACAGTGGTATATTTCTTTACTAATCTCTAAGCACACCTCTGTTCACACTTCTGTGCTAATAAAGTTGGGAGACTCAAGATGGCAATTCGATTTCTGATTATAACATACCCCAAGTGCAGTTACCAAGGAGTATGTCAGAAGGTTCTCCAATCACATCCACTTAAGTAGGAAGGAGCAGCATGGTTGTTAAGTGAGGGTTGGTGAGTTGCTGGGTAGGGCTCAGGGTGCTGGTTGAGGGTCAAACATTTGTTGATACTGCTTTAGATCACTATAGCTTGGGAACTTAAACAAACAAAAAAGTACGTTTCTGATCATTGTTTGCCTAAACCTTTTTCTTACAAAAGTGGAGCAACATCTTTAGTTTTTTGGGCTTCCCTTTTCCCCCCTTAACTCACCCATTGTCAACTTCCTGGTACATCTAGAGGCAAGCCAGCTTCCAGAAGTTGATTCACTGGATACCCAAGGCAAATGTGTTCAGGGTGACCGATCCACCCAGCTTCCATTTTCAAAAGCTATTTCTGATGGACTGCTTTCCATTTTTGCCCCTGCTTCTTGTTACTACCAGCTGGAGAATGAAAGAAACAGAGAGACATGGAGACTGGGGCATAAGGAAGGTATTTCACAGGGATAATGATTGAATATGAAAATGGCTATGCCCAAAGACATTATATTGGTAAGGATTCTCCACATACTCAAAAAACATACATTCTGGAATATTTTCTTGCATATCAGGAACTACTACCATTGTCTGTTTGCATGATTAATGATATACTCTTGAAAAATATATTCATAAGAATGATCCCTATTTGAGAATGTCATCTTATAATTATGTGCCTCTTACCTCTGCAGTGTTTCTCTTCTTTCCCATAGCTTCCCCTCCTCAGTTCTCATCCCTCTGCTGTTTCTTTGGCCTCTTCCTCTCTTTGCCCTTTGGCTCCATCAAGAGCAGTGGGGACTGTGACAAAAACAAATTAAGCATGCCTTGAAATGTTGCAATGAGGACAAAATCAAAACCCATGAACCATAGCTAAATAGTTGAAAGGTATAAGTGAATTTGATGTATCAGTCATTTGGCAAATTAGTCTTTTCACTAATTGGATTTAGGCAAACTGTCCACTCAGCAAATAGATTTCTAGTGAATTCATCTAGACCCTGGGTGTTCTGAGAAGAGATAGACTGGTGAAAACATGGAATTTGGAAGAGATAATTTTTTTATGTAAATTGCTCTGGGGACCGACAGTAAAATGTAGTTCTGTGCAAACAAGATTGTCATGGCTCAGGTGATCCCCAGCTTGGAAAGGTAGGTGCCCTAGTTATATCGGATACTGATGATAGACCTCGACTCGATAGCCCTGCGTTCACTGGGAACCTCACCAATTTTATCACACTTAGGAAATAAGGAGAATGAGCATAGCAAAATTTCTGTGATGTGTTTGGTCAAAATCACTTTTCAAATGATTGGCGAGAAAGATTATGAAAGTACATCTTTAATATGTTTGGCATATTTTAAAAATATGAAATATTGGGGGCACCTGGATGGCTCAGTCTTTTGAGTATCCTACTCATGATCTCGGGGTTGTGAGGTTGAGCCCTACATCCAGTGCTATCCTGGGCATAAGGACTGCTTAGGATTCTCTCTCCCTCTGTCCTTTCCCCCCAACCTCTTGTTCACTCTCTCTCTCTCTAAAAAAGAAATAAGCATTTAAAAAACTTAAAAAATATGCAGCATCGCACGATTTTTGTTTGTTTGGTGGTCCTTACTGAAATCCTAGCTCTGCAGCTCAACTTCAGAGGTATCAGGTTTTAAGCATTTTATTTGGTTCTCTCACTCAGTCATCACAACAACTCTAGAAGGAAAACACTTTCATTACTCCTAGTTTATGAGGGAAAACTGAACTTAGTGAAGTTAATCTGATCATAATTTTTTTGCTAATACATAGGGATTCAGAATTTGAACAAAGTGACAAGGCTCAGTCTAGACCAGCACTGTCCAATGAAAACAGAATAGGAGACATGTACGTAATTTTATGTTTACAGGTAGCCACATTTAAAAAGTAAAAAGAAATAAGTGAAATTGGGACGCGTGGGTGGCTCAGTTGGTTGAGAGTCTGACTTCAGCTCAGGTCATGATCCCAGGGTCCTGGGACTGGGTCCCGCATCAGGCTCCCTGCTTGGCTCCCTGCTTCTCCTTCTGCCTGTTGTTCCCACTGCTTGTGCTCTATCTCTGTCTTTCTCTCCAATAAATAAATAAATAAATAAATAATTTTTTTAAAAAAGAAAGAAGTGAAATTAACTTAATTTTAATAGTATATTTTATTTAATCCAGTATGACCAAAATACTATAATTATAATATGAAATCTATTTAAAATATTAACGGGATATTTTGCATTTTTTTCATATTAAGTCATTGATGTCCACTGCGTATTTTACATGTACTGTACAGCACATCTCAATTCAGAGTAGCCACATTTCAAGCACACTGGAGAATGTAATTCTCTCCTTCTCAAAGAGTGTTCCATGGACCCACAGCACAGCTATTACCCGCAAGCTTGTTAGAAATGCAGGCTCTCAGATTTATCTCATTTCTACCAAATCAGTGTCTTCCTTTTCATGAGATAGGCAGGATAATCACGTGTGTGCGGAAGTTTGGCAAGAACAGCTCAAGAGCCCATGCTTTTCACCATTTTACTGCTGACGGTCCAAGGTGCTCATTTGTGCCTTGCTGCACAAATGGGTATTGACTATCTCCGACCTGACTACTCTGCAGGGTCACAAGGATGGAGGTGTTACATTGTGAGAAGTGCATTGGCTTAGGGATGAGGCAGATCACTAGTTGTAATGGCTCATGATTGTGCACAACTTTTTAACCACAATTAGCCTTAATGTCTGCATCTGTAACATGGAGATGACATTGACATCAGTGGCCTATTAAATTTCACTCTTCCCTTTGGTTACAGGTCAGGACATTGTCTCCAGGAATAAATGTGCTCCTTAGCCTCCTTGTAACTAGGTTCTCACCAATAAGATTTTAGCCTAAGTGTTCTTCCTAACTTCTGAAAAGGGTCTTTAAAGTTTCTGACACAATTGGGAGTTAGATCCCCTTTCCCTTCTTTTCTCTTTCCTTCTGGAAAATGAACATAATAGCTGGAACTCTAGCAGCCATACTAAACCATGGGCTGATCTTGAGAATGGAAGACACACACGGAGATGGTAAAGCAGAAAATTGGAATGTTCCCAGATTCCTGGCATCCATGCCGCAGAGCACGTGTGTATGCCTAATCGTGTTCTTTGTATTTCTTTTCTGTGTTGTACAGGTAAAATATGTTAATATATGTATACCACTTTAATAGGCAGTAATTTTTTTTAATAGATGTGAGACAAGGTACTGGCCCTCAAGGAGCTCAAAACATAGGATGGACAATAAAGTAAGTAAAAATTAACAATAAACATTTATTCGGCACACCATGAACTATTTCTTGCCTTGGGCATGCACACATAAGAGCGTATCTAGTGGCGTACAAAATTCTGCAATAGTATAATATTGTTGCTAATGCTAAATATATCTGTGTCTAGGTAAGGCTCCTTCCTGGAATTAGCGATGAGATGTTGCCAGTAGCAGTGAGCCTTATTAGTTAAATCCACCTCTATTAAATTGCTTTGATTTCTTTTGTGGAGTCCACTACCTTAACAACACTGCCTGAGATCATAAGACTTTGGAATCAGCTACTCTGGATGTCTTCTGGTCATTTAGGAGGAAACATGTCTATTTTTTATGATCATTGGCATAGAACAAGGAAGGAGAGATTTCATTTAGGTACACTTATCATCTAGTTGTTCATTTAGTTGAAAGGTATCATGGGCGTGAATGGACACTTGGATCTGTGGAAACATAGAGAAAAAAAGGTTTTAGGTCCTGAAGAAGACTTTTTTGTAAGCTCATCCAACCATGTAATGTGACAGATGAGAAAACTGCAATCTGTGGATAAAAAGGGCTTGTTTGTGTTCATGGCAAGCTCCTTGTAAGGAGTAGAACCGCCAGTAGAACACAGTGTCCCTGGCTCCCTGTGCAATGGGCCCTCCTGTGCCCTCGTCTCTACATATGGACATACAAACCTGCAAGCGTATATATATGGTTGTGATGATTTCTTTCCATGCAGGCAGTGAGTCAAAGCTTCACAAACATGATCACATCGAACTCTTTCAAGATCCCTGAGAAGTAGGCATTCTTTCCCTATTCTACAGAAAGAAAGTGGGATACAGAAACTTCAGTCATTGCCACAGGTCACCCCAGAGCTGGGCTGGCAAGGGGCTGTCCTATGTCAGAGAACAGAGCTCTGAGTAGTCTGCGGCATGTAGCATGCTTTCTGAAGGCATCTCCAAAATTCTCAGATTTCTGGTTTTTAAAAAATACTTATTTGTTTGTTTGTTTTAAAGAGAGAGAGAGAGACAGAGAGAGAGAGAACGAGTGGGAGAGGGAGAGAGGGAAACTCCAGCAGACTTCACACTGAACATGGACCCTGAGCAGAGCTCGATCTCAGGTCTCTGAGATCAGGACTTGAGCCCAGACCAAGAGTTCGACAGTTAACTGCCTGAACCACCGAGGTGGTTTTTTAAATATATAATTTTTTAAAAAATATATAATTTAAATATATAATTATCACCACACTGCCTAATTTTCTGTCATTATGACTCAGATAAGACAATCACTGAAGGAACTCTTAAGAGTACGTGCTGACATATGACATAGAAAACAGGATCTGGCTACTTCCTAAAATCTCAGAAATATTAGGAGAGGAGACACATACATATTTCTGAGGTAAAAAGTGTGCAGTTTTAGAATATATGTTCAAAATGTGTGAAAGGAGATGCAATGCCCCCCAAATGCTTTCCTAACATAAAATAGAAAATATTTTCTTGATGGAGAGTCAGAGAAGACACAATGATTCCAAAATAAGAATATAGCCCCTTTAGGAGGCTGTACCATAAGATTTGAAGGGGGAGGTCTGAGGTTTTTTAATTGAGCAAATAGGTTAAAACAGTTGAAATATTGGTCAAGATGTTTGGGGGCTTCAAACACGAAAAAAATAAGCAGCACCAAAATTCATCTTTCCTCTTCCCAAGGAAACTCCATATTGATGCTAGTAGTTTGGGAGTAGAATATAAACATGGGGAGTTACACACCTTCAAGGGGTGCCATGCACAGCATAGCCAGGGAGAATGGTGCCTCCAGGAATAAGACAGTGCTCAGTCAGCACCGTGCAGGTGCCCGGGGACCTTAGATGTCTCTCTTCAACACACAGACTAAGAACACAAGGAAGAAACAGTTTTCATATGTGAGACTTACTTTCTTTCAGCTGTAAAATGAGAATAAGAAAACTTAGCTCCAAGGCTCCTCTGGGTTGTTCTATAGAGATGAAGTCTTTAAAAAACAGCAACGTGCCCTCAACCTGGAACTCATGGAAATGATGACATGACTTGGTCATTAAAAATGAGAACACAAAAGAGGCACTGGGGTGACTGAAGGGAGGGCAGGTCCCTTGTCCTGTGGGGTGAGCTGTGACAGAGTTAACACAGGGAAGTTTCATAGTCACTGCCCCAGATACACCACACTCCACTCATACCCCCAGGATCCCTTTTACTTGACATCCTTGCTCCAGCTTCCTTGTGCCCTTGCTCCCGATGGGGAGCTCCTACATCTCCCTTCCGAGGATGGCCCTTAGGATAATGGTGCCATTTTTCCACTTTGCTTGGAAATTTGGAAGTGTTTAGGAGAGGATAATCTCTAGAGAAGATCCCCACCTAGGATTGACTCTTGCAGTTGTATGAAAGCCTACCTCTCCTGCCTGGAGGCCAGCCAACAGTGTTCTCTACCTTGGTCTCCAGTGTTCCTTCAGGCTTAGGTTGAGGCTGGGGCTTTGCCTGAAGTCATGTCCTCACTTGGACTCTTCCTTTCCCTGTTCTGCTCCCTGCTGCCCTTACTAATTTCTCCTAGAAGCTTCCTTAATAAGCCACCAGTACACAAGTGCATGTCTCAAAGACTGCATCTCGAGAACTGGATTGGACACAAATATCCACCAGGGAGAGGCACGTTTAGAACTGGCCCGGGGGTGATATGATGACAATGGAATGTTTCCACTTGCTAAGAATCCAGTGTTGGAGATCTCTGGATAATTGAATGCCAGTTTCAAAAGCAAGCCCATTCTGCTACAAAAACGGGATGCTCCCACAAAATTCAATTCATTCTTAGGTTACTGATTTAGGGATTTCTATATGAAGTTACAGGCTGTTACAGGCTAGGAAGAAAAGGTAATTGCTGACACAAACCAGATGTCACCTGGAGCCTGCTGCACAGGGAAATTAGGTTAAACTTGGCTTGAACCCCAAGTCCAAGTCCTGAGAAAGTGAAGCCTGGCCAACCATCTCTGCATGAGTCGAGCCCCACTTCCATGTGCTTCTGGTCCTTTCCTTCCATCCACATCATTCCCCTCTTCCTGCTGATAATTTCAACACTCTCAGTGACTTTTGAATTATTGGAGAAAATGGAGTCACAGACTTTGTGAAATACCTTAGAAATAAACACATAGCAGAGATCTTGCAGACTAAAAAAAAAAAGGAAAGAAAAAAATAAAAAGAAGGGGTGGGGAGGCTCCCTAGAATAGAATCGTTGAACAAAGACCTAATAGCTCTCTCTTGGTGAGAGCAGAGGTCGTTTCCACTTGTTCTGCACAGAGCTTTGCTTTCTCTACAAATATTTGCAGGTTGAATGTTACTAAGTAGAGGGACGTATTTTAGGTAAAAATGAAGAATTCCAGACCAAGAGCAGAAGTGCATGCTACATACCATATGTATGTATGTAGATATGGATAGATATAAAGGAAATATTCTAAAATGTAAAGGTGGCTCTAAGTTTGAGGTGATCAATGATTTCAAATGCTTTCTTTTTTTATTGAGGTAGAATATATAGCAAACTGTGTCACTTAATTCATATTTTGAACATGTGTTCCTCATGTCACCATCATCCAGATAAAGATATAAGACATGCTAAGTAACCCAGAAGTTTCCATCGTTTCTCTTTTCGTCAAGACCACCCCCTACATTCCTCTACAACCCTGAGAGGGCTACTCTTTGATTTTTATATTAGGTTGTTTTACCTCTATATAGCTGTGTTCATATTTTCGGGATTTTCTACAGTGAACATGGATTGTTTTAATAATTTCTGCACAAAGCAAAGTCAACCAAAGTGTTGTTCATCTAACAGACTAGGCGTCTCATATTAATGAGGATGGTGATTTCCAGAAAATCCAAAGCACAGGCCTCTAGAAAGGAGGAGCATAGGACAGTAGGATATTTTTGCCAATGGGGTAAAGGGAGCAGAAGGGGGTTCCTAGCCAGAGGGCTCCAGCTGTCGAACGAGGCCTGAATTATCTCCTGTGCTTTTGCTGTGAGGAGGCCACATCAGGGCTGTGGCGTGTAGTTTCATTACTCTCATAGCCCTTTCACTTTCTAAGCAGTAAAATGGGATTACAGGTTTCAAGAATCGCACTCTCACTGATCTAGTTCAGACCCGTATTATTTCCAGCCCATCGTTATTCAGTTGAAGAGTTTGATGTTCCTGAGGAGAGACAAATTATTGCCTCTGAAGAGCTTTGCTGGCAGAAAGGAGCGCATCATGGCTAGGGTAGTTCACTAATTATTTTCAAGTCTGTGCTAGAGTCTAAAGCAGCCAGACTCAGAGAACTTTCATTACACCTGTGAAGCCCTTCATTTTGGACAGGGGTCTGATGATGGGGAAGTAACAATCTTGCCACAATTGAAACTATCCCTCAAAGCCCTTTCTCTTGAAGGTTTCAAAGTTGTGAAGAATTTCTTAGACTCCGAGGTAAGATTTTAAAAGAATTGCATTTTGCTGGCCTGCCACCATTTTTGAACTTCTGACAGTTCCTGAAAGGGAGTTTTGGTGCTGATTCCTGGGGGCATTTTATATTAAGGTTGTTCATTTGGCCCTGCATTTTAGAGGCAGAAGAGGAAAAGTACGGTTTTTCTGAGAAAGCAAGAAAACAAATTATTTAATTATTATTTTTTTAAGAATTTATTTATTTGGCAGAGAGAAAGAGATAGAGAGGCAGGCAGAGAGAGGAAGGGAAGCAGGCTCCCCACTGAACAGAGAGCCCAATGCGGGCCTCAATCCCAGGACCCTGAGATCATGACCTGAGCTGAAGGCAGAGGCTTAACCCACTGAGCCACCCAGGCGCCCCTATTTAATTATTTAATAAATCCCATATTAGCACCTTTGCCTTAGAAATTACATGTCGTAGCTTGAAACTTAGTGTCACCCTTTTTAAACATGATGTGAAACAATATTTAAAAGTGAGAATAAACAAGCAAGGTCCAGATCAAATCACAAGGAAAGTTATCTCAGACAAATTTCATTTAGTCAGCACCTAAGCCTAAAAGATTTTTTTCAACTGCAAATCAAAATAATTAAATTTTCTCACAAAATTATTGTGGAGATTAAATTTAAACAAAAAAAAAAAAAGGAGAAGAAGAATCTAAAACAAGTAGAAGAGGGGCGCCTGGGTAGCTCAGTGGGGTAAGCCTCTGTCTTCAGCTCAGGTCATGATCCCAGGGTCCTGGGATTGAGGCCCGCATTGGGCTCTCTGTTCAGTGGGGAGCCTGCTTCCCTTCCTCTCTCTGCCTGCCTCTCTGCCTACTTGTGATCTCTCTCTCTCTGTCAAATAAATAAGCAAAATCTTTAAAAAAAATAAAAACAAAACAAATAGAAGAGTAATAAAGTGAGGGACAGATATTTTTGATTTAGGCACGACTGGTTTCAAATCATGGCTCTTTTACATACTTGCTGTGCAACCCTGGGCAGGTTACTTACCATCTCTGATCTACGGTATCCTCATCTAGAAAAAAAGTTGGGATTAATTATTAATTTTGTAGGTTAAGAGAATTAAATAGTATGAACACCTGTAAAGTTCTTAACACAATGCCTCCCACTCAGAAAAAAATCAATAAAAATGAGTTTTTGTTATTTAGATTGCACTTTAGCTGCAAGTGGAGAGGGGATACTCATATTTTCATGTTACATTAAATGGAGCTTCTTATATAGAAATACAGTGATTTCTCTAAATCTGAGAACATTTCTTAAGGGTGGTGCCAAAACCTGAGACACAGTATTGAAAACCTTTGCTCAGTGTTTACCCCATTGACTACTTGGATTTACATTTCCTTTTTTGTTTTGTTTTGTTTTGTTTCATTTTTAGAGAAAGTGCAAGAAGCGTGGGGGGTTGGAGGGGTGGAGAAAGAATCTGAGCAGGGATCCTGATGTGGGGCTCAATCCCTGGACCCTGAGATCATGACGAGCTGAAATCAAGTCAGACACTTAACTGACTGAGCCACCCAGATGCCCCTGGACTTGTATTTCCTTCTTAATCTGGTGTTGTCTTATTAAGAATCTCTTATTTGAGTAAGGACATAGAATTCTTAATATTATCTGGAAATAGATATTTCTATTAGAACAAAACTCTGAATGTGTAAGTCTGTAATGGGTTCAGTCTCAAGGAGGGGAAACCTATGTATTGTTAAACCATAAAAGGAAATTAAAGATCCGGTGAGGAAGACAATGGAGACATCATCCAATTCCAAAAGCACACACTGTGCCCTCTATTCTTGAAATGCCTTTATTAAAAGAAGGGCTCATTCATATATCCATTATTACCCACTAGAATCAATTTGTCTTTTGGTGAACTATGGAAGACAGTATTTTCTACAATTCATAAACATATCTTATTCTCTCTCCTGGCATAAATCTGTTCATGATCTGAGAGAATGAGTTTTTTTTTAAAGATATTATTTATTTATTTGACAGACAGAGATCACAAGTAGGCAGAGAGGCAGGTGGGAGGCGTGGGGGGGGGCAGCGAAACAGGCTCCTCTCTAAGCAGTGCTTGATCCCAGGACTCTGGGATCATGACCTGAGCCGAAGGCAGAGGCTTTAACCCACTGAGCCACCCAGGCTCCCCACGAATGAATATTTCAATAATATATCTACCCCTATAATTGTGTTTTGTTTTAAGTAGACTATTTTCAGAGCAGTTTTAGGTTAATAGTAATATTAAGCAGAAAGTATCGGCTGCTCCATTACCAACATCATGCTCTACAATGCTACATCTGTACAATCTGTGAACCTACACTGACACGTCATTATCACCTGAAGCCCATAGTTTATATTAGTGTTCACTCTTGGTGTTGTATAAACTGTGAATTTTGACAAATGCATAGTGATATGTATCCACTATTGTGATATCATGTCTCAGTCTCTATAAATCCCCTGTGTTCTTCCTAGTTATCCCTCCCTCCCCTCTAACTCTTGGCAATAACTGTATTTTCACGGTCAACAGCGTACCTTTTCCAGAATATCATATGGTTAAAATTACACAGTAAGGAGCCTTTTCGGATTGGCTTTTTTCACTTAGCAATATGTATTTAAGTTTCTTTCATCTCTCTTCTTGGCTTGACAGCTCATTTCTTTCTAGTGCTGAAAGATGTTTCCTTGTCTCAGCTTTCCGGTTGATCAGCTCACCCCCTGAAGGACATCTATGATGCTTCCAAATTTTGGCAAATGTGAATAAAGCTTTTATAAACATCCAGGTGCAGGTTTTTGTATGGACATAAGTTCTCAGGTCATTTGAGTAAATACCAAGGAGTGAAGTTGCTGGATTGTGTAAGAATATCTTTAGTTTTGTAAGAAACTTCCAAACTGTCTTCAAAGCAACTGTACCATTCGGTATTCTCACCAGCTATGAAAGAGAGTTCCAGTTGCTCCACAGCCTCACCAGCACGTGGTGTTGTCAATACTGGCCCAGAATATGTCTTCACGTCAGTTGTTCACATCAGTTTTCCTTGTATTTATTTATTTAAAAGATTTTATTTACTTATTTACTTGTTTGTTTGTTTATCATAGAGAGAGTGCAAGCAAGAGAGCACAAGCAGGGTCAATGGCAGAGAGGGAGGGAGAGAAGTAGATTCCCTGCTGAGCAGGGAGCCTGACATGTGGCTTGATCCCAGGACCCTGGGATCATGACCAGAGCTGAAGGCAGATGCTTAACTGACAGCCGCCTAGGCAACCTTCAGTTTTCCTTTTAATTTACTTATTTAGTTTTCCACTCATTTCAGGAATATATTCTATTATGACACTTATGATATTCCCCCCCCCTTTTTTTTTGAGTTTTCTTTTTTAAGGACTCCAGTTACATTTTTGGTGGACACCTTTACCCACTATGATATCTATTTTCTTTTTTGTAATTATTAATATATCAATTTTTTTCTCTGCATTTTGTATTTTATTATTAGTTCTTTCTCTTTGTCACCAGTTAGGTTATCATCCATGCTTATTTATTTGTTTGTCCAAAAATATGTATCTATCTGTAATTGTGAAATTTTTGTCCTCAGGTTTTTTCTCCAACACTGAACTCTTCATCTTAATCTCTTAATCTGGTTCATTTTTTTCTTTCTCTGTATTTCCTCTTATTTTTGAACCCTTATTTCTTAAATTCATGGTCTTATTTAGTTTATTTATAGCCCAAAGCACTTCTAGGAAATTTTCCTTTTTTATGAGGGCTTATATTTTCTTCTAGAACAGATTCTTTGTCAACTTTTGCCACACTGTAGGTCTATCCCTCATTATTTATTTTACTACACATGCTTGCAGAGATGCATTATACGCCCCTCCCTTTTCTGTCTCAGTGACTCCCTTTCCAATCCAGTTGAAAACTGTTTTATTGTTTTATAACTTAAAATTTAAAGGTATTGTTTATGTAGCCCAAGGGGTAGAATAGTGTGGAAAGCAGTGGGGGGCTGGAGCATGTTCATACCGCCATGAAAATAGATTATTAAATTAAATCTCTATATAATTGTCAGAGACAACTAGATTGGGAAGTTAAATAATCCTTTTGCCTTTCTAATTTCCTCTCCTTCCTCTAAAATTAAAACCTCCAAAGCTTGTCCTTGGCTCTGCTAGGACTCAGAGGTGGTCAGGGTGGAGTTTTTGTGGAAATTGTTA
Organism: Enhydra lutris kenyoni; assembly: GCF_002288905.1. Taxonomy (NCBI): domain Eukaryota; kingdom Metazoa; phylum Chordata; class Mammalia; order Carnivora; family Mustelidae; genus Enhydra; species Enhydra lutris. Next base: position 17,856,249 of record NW_019154150.1, read on the forward strand.
CTTCTCCTTCTGGAACTGACAGCAGTAACGGTCCTTCCACTTCTTTCCAAGTTGGATATGTGTTTTAAGAGTTTCATGTGTTTGTGTGAGTGTGGATGCGTGTGTTAGGGGAAGAGGGAGGGATATGTTTACCTTTACCTTCCCTTCATCTTACACTGCCTTTTGCATGGCTTCTGTGGAAGTCAGACTTTCGAATTGGTTGAATGCTTTCCAGGTCCAGTATATTAGCTGTCTCTTACTGAATAATTAAGTACTACAAACATTTGTGTTTGGTATCTTACAGTTTCCATGGCCCGGGAACGAGGGCTTTGCTGAATCCACCGTTCACCACTGGTGATCTTGAAAAATGCTCATTTTATTGATAAATTGACAGACTTAATTTCTTTGTGGTTCTATGACTGACCTCCCCCTTTTTTGGTAGCTCCCAGCCAGGGACCCCTCCTAGGAACCAGAAGTTACTCTCAGGCCCGAAGCTCTGTAGATAGGTTGTAGTGTGGCTGGTCCTTTTCCTCAGTAGGAGCTCTCTTTTCTGATGCTTCCCCTTCTTCCGCTAGATTAAATCAGGTCCAGGGTAATCTGTCTTTTGATTAATTCTGAGTCAGCCGGTTAGTAACCTAACCACAGGTGTGCTATTCCATGATATTTATAGGTTCCACCCATACTTACTTAAGGGGACGGGGGGTCATTATAAGAGGCATGCATGTACATCAGGGGCTGGGAATTTGGGGAGCCCCTTTATAATCCTGTCTATCATATTCAGCCTTGCTGATTGTTAATACATTCAATCTTTCTTACTGGCCACCAACTTATTCTATGTTCTTATGACTGCTACTAGTCTATTTTAATTGGATTTCTTTGCTTGCTTGCTTTTTCCTCTTGAGCTATAAGAAAGGGAAGATTCAGAGCTTTGGCTATACTTTGCTATTTTAACCTTAAATAATGGCTTTTATTTATTATTTGTTATACATTAATGTTCTCAGTACTTTTTCATATAATGGAGTAATATTTATGCAATACCTTTTGATGGATTTTTGATCATCGTTTTGTTTCCTTCTTCTGCACTCCTTCGCAAGTGTACACCTCAGTCATGAATACTCTCGTGCCAAGAAAAGAAAAGGGGGTTAACCTTAGAATAAAGCACCAAGGATGGTACTATTCAGGGAGAGTTCTCAGAGAGGAAAAGCAAATAGCACCTGTTCAGATGGGAGGCGGAAAGAGATTTGGAAGGATGATATGAAGGAAAGATAAAGACCGAGACTCAGTAACAGGGTGCTCCCTCTCATGGGCTCCTGATACATTGAGAAGTAAGCTGAGGACCAGATGGGCAGTGGCTGCGAGGATGGTCATGGTGAGGAGTGAAGTGACTGCTGAATCCCTGACAGTCTGTGTCATAAGAAAGAGCTGAAGTCGTACCAAGGCAGTGATGTGAGGAAACCAAGTCTTTATGGTGCCAAGAGGCCAGCCCATGAGTTGCAGCATTTGGGAACACTTCTGCAGTGGATACAAGGAAGGCAGGACCTAATGCCTAGAGAACAGGCATAAGTAGCCGCACTTCACCTGTGGGTCAATAGAAGCCATCAGGAAACACAGAACTGAGGAAGAAGACTCCCTATGTGAACTCTCTCCCTGTTTAGGTGCCATCTTTGGAAGAAGGTGGGAGATGAAGAGCTCTTTTGGAAAGACACATGCTAACGTTATTTTACCCCCGAACGAAACTGCTTACAATAGAAGAAACTTTATTACTTGTAATTGGAAAGTTTACTGTTACTTCTGCCATCAGTGGATGTAAGAATGGCAAAAAAAATTGTACTTGTTATAAAATAGAGAATCTGAATTCCATGTACCTTCCAGGTTGTATTGTACTGAACTGTGACCCTTCTCTTCATGTATTATCTCATTTAAACATTCCAGAAACTATTACTATTCTCATTTCAGAGCAGACTATACTGAAATTAAAGGAATCTCCATAATTTGGGCAATATAAAAAAGCTAGTAAGTCAGACACGTGAGATTCTGTTTGACTTAATCATCTTGATTTGTAATATAGGGTACATACTGTTTCAGTGACAATTTGAGTGACATCAACTTGGGCTTCTGTTCTGGAGTCGGTATATGAATTTGTCATTCACACTCCCAAATATTCACAAAATAAATTAATTTTGAAAATTTAAAGGGGCATATTGAACTGCCAAATCGTTTCCTTTGTATCTACGTCCACTTCAGGACTTAGTTGCTGGTCCTGCCTGCAGACAAACAAGTCAGGTTAAAGATACTTTCTTCAGAATCCTTCTAACCCTTCAAATGGCACAACACACCTCTTTTTATATTTCTATAGTGTTTAGCTCCAGGTAGTACCCTTTACCTATCACTGTCCAAGAACTCAAGCCCAAGGAGGCAGAATTGGGGTCAAATCTGGTCTACTTCCATTTGCCAAACTTTGTCACAGACAATTCATCTCAAGATCCTGTGTGACCCCAGACCACAAATGTCTGATTGCCCAAACTCTAAACTCTAGATCCTGAGGACTGGGACGGTCTTGGCCTTGCTTAACTGTTTCATCTTGCCCCTAAGTCCTCATTTCTGGGTGTTTTTCATGCTCCATTCTATGTCATTCTTTTTGTTCTTTCTTGAATGTCAGTCATTTTACCCATAGGCAAAGGGTGTGATTTACTAGACCAAATCATGGTTGGTATTTGCTAACTGCTACCTTTTAAATTTGGTGGAACTGAGTGAAGAAAGAATCTAATGTTTTCTGAACTGCACCCAATATAAAAGAGAAATCCAAAATGTTTTGGGAAAATATACCCTCCTATGTCTTAAAATATATCCATCTCTCAATGGAAACTATGTAGGGATGCATCAGTATTTAGCTCTGACCTGGATATTTAGCCAAAATGTGCTCATTAGCTTCAGCCTTACCATCGGAATTTGAAAGATTCAGCCCGAAAATTCATGTGCAATTTCATACCTTTTCTGGTATCCTTAAACATGTGGTAGACCCATGTGATGACAAGTTTAACATCATCTCTAAATAGCATATAATCAGAGCAGAAAAAGAGAGAGGAATTGCATTCCAATTCACTGTTCATATATGAATACTCACTTCCAAATATAAGTACATTTTTCAGATGTACCTTGAAGTGAAAAAGCTTCTCATGTTCTTTTTATGATAAACATAGCAGTCATTTGCATATAAATGTACATTTATTCGTTCAGTCATAAAATGCTACAATAATTAGTAATGATTTTGGAAATTGTTAATGTCACATGCCAAATATTATTAAGAGCTTTTAAATAATTAAATGAATGGAAAATGATTGACAAAAATACTACCATCACAAGAGAGTGTGTTAGCTAAATACCTTAGAAAGAATGTTATATTCATTTTGAATCAAAATATATTTTTAAAGTTAAGTAATAATGTGAGGCAGAAAAAAAGAAGTCTAAATTACATCATGCTTCTAATCCTTACAGGATTATCTGGCAGATAGTATTCTCAACATTAAACAAGATAGCTTTTGGTAATTGTATTTTTTTACAAAATGAATTGTATTTAATTTTCACTTATTTAATTATATATCGGCCTAAGTCTGTCAAGAAGTCCTATTGAGGAGTCATTCCCATTTTGTGAGAATGAGTCAAAAAAAGGATGTCAAAAAAAAAAAAAGAAGAAGAAGAAGAAGAAGAATGTCAACTTATCCAACTTTTTATAGAATGAAAAATCAGAAAAATGTCATGCAATTGTCATTGCCAACGGAACAAACACGAAGGGTCTGAATGATTCTGAATCACAAGCATTCAACTTTTTCGCACTCTCAGCTGTGTGTTTGGAAAGTAATTACAGCAATGTGTAATAGAACAGATTTACTGGCTACGAGCAAAAAGATAGTAGCTGTTTTCCTTGTTCTCTTTAAGCCATAGAAAAGCTCCATGACACACTAGAAATGTTGAAACTTCTTGTCTGCACTTCTACAAAATGTTCAAACAAGATGGAAGAGCAACTATGGAGTGTTTAAAACAAAAACTGCTTGAAATAAAGGAAGTCTTCATTCTGAATTTGCAAATAAGAAAAGCAAATTAACAGCAGATGAGTGCTTAAGAGAACAGGCTATGTATTGAAATCTAAAGAATAAAACCAATTTATGTTTCTAGAGAGTGAAAGCATTTCTTATGTGTATCATACAAGAATAGAGAATAATCATTTCATTGTTCTATTCTATGAGAGGTGTATGGATTGAAAGCAACCTTGTAGAGAACCAGAGGAGTTAGTCCAAAGAAATGTGCCAAAACTCATGCCACTACCTACATGAAATTTAAGTAATTTCCAGCAAGGATTTCTCCCTTCTTACAAAGCTGTCCCTGACAATCATGTATGTATTGACCTGTTTAATTAGTTATTCAGGACAGGAACAAACATATTTCTGACTGAGTGATTGGATCCACCAATTATGTTAACTTATGAGGAAAGGGCATTGGGCAATTTTAGAGTATACAATGGTGTTATTTGCATAAACAAGTTATTACCATAAGAAAAACGTTTCTGTAGTTGTTCAGAAATGCCCTGTGTCTTTTTCTTTACCAGCACCGGCTTCAGAGGAACTTCACAAGACAACAGAGACTCCAAGAAAAGTCAGTTACCTGAAGCTTTCATTTTGAGTCTAAGGAAAAGGAATTCATCCTGAAAGGAAAATCCTGAGTTTTAGCAAACTTCGGTTGGTTAGAATGAAGCCCTTCCCTTCCAAAATGAGTAAGAGCGAAACAAGCAAGGAGAGGGGTGTCCACAGAGATATATGGTGAAACATGTCAGATTTTGAATTATTAGACATTTGGGTTTGCAAGCCTGAATCTGCTACTTCATGACTGTGTGACCTTAAAACTTTCAGGGTCTCAGTTTCCTCTCCTGTAAAACGGGAATAGTAATAGACTCTACTGTATAAGAGCATTATTAGGATTAAATAAACTAATCTTTGTAAAATGCTTGCCAGTTAGCTATTGCTGCACGACAAACATCCTGACACACATGGATTAAAAGAAAAAACTAGTTCTTATTTCTCCTGAGACTATGGGTGAGCTTGACATTGCTGCTGCCTGTACCAAGCTTGGTTGAAGTTACTTGGTTCACCCACATACCTGTAGTCAGCTGGCAGCTGGCTGGTCTAGATGGCCTGTTCACAAGCCAGGAGATTTACCAGATGTTGGCTGACCAATGAAGTGATTCAGGTAACTGGGGCACCTATCTCTCATTTTCCAGGTGCTTGGCTCAGTCTTTTCTCATAGCAGAGACAGAGGTTTCAGAGATAAAGTGAATATATTCAGGGCTTCTTGAGACTGAAGCATGGAAGTGGTACATTACTTATACCATATTCTACCCATCAGAGCAAGTCATATGACCAAACCCAATATCAACAGAGGAGGGACATCCTACGTCCAAGAGAGGAACTGCAAAGTCATGTGGCAAAGGTCATGGAAACCATGGAAACATAGAAGGGTGAATAATTGTGACTCTTTATGCAATATGGTACAGTGGTTGGCACACCATAAGCATTCAGTAAGAGAGGACTCATATTTTCATTGTGGATTAGATTAGAGTGGGTAAGGGAGAGAGGGAGGTAGTCCTAGTCCGCGGGTTAGAGGGTGGGGGTCGGGGGTGAGATGCTGGCTTAAGAAAATGGTGCAGTTGAGAAGCTACAGTGGTGCTCTGGTCTTTGGAAACAATGTTGAGCTCTGAGGGTGTGCTGGACACCAGCTTCCCCCATATCTCTACCTGATCAATGTAACCAAATAGGATGTCTGTATCATTCTTTTCAACTACAGGGCACTGGTCAAATATTAAGAAATCCTCAAATTCTGACTCTGTAGCTGAGCAGAAAATGAATAATCCTATATTCCCCAAGGAGCCTTCTTTGTCACAATGGCAAAGTGATTCATCCACCCAAGGTCACTGGCAAATTGAAATCCGAGCCGGGACTTTGAGGGAGTTACTATCTCCAAGCTAAGTGTTTTGACAAGGTGGGATGAGCCAGGTTAATAGAAAAAGCCACTTATAAAGAGGATATTCTTTATCCACACACTTTGCTGGAAACCTTTACATGAAGATTGATAGCAAATTGGAAAAATTGCAGGGGAAAAGAGAAAGGCATTGCCGAACGTAACAAGTATTATTTGGTTTTAAAACACTGAACAGGCCAGAGGGCGCTGTAGTGGAATGGAGCAAATAGGAGAGTTATTTTGGGAAAAGGAAAACAAGGAGCCAAATTTGGGCTAGGAAAATTCATTACAAACATGTCACTCATTACAAATAAAGAGAAATATTGCATGCCTCTACCAGCCAAGCCCAAAGCTAGCATAGATCTAACCTCTGTTCACACGCACCTAAGGCGCATGCTCAGATTTTTTTTTAAATTCCAAACTGACCACCCCCGCTCCTCTCTTTAGCATATCCCATGAAGACTTTCTTTATGGATCCTTATTCTCTTGGCCACAATTATATTTTATTTAAGGAGGCATAGAAGAGTCCAAGTTTTGAATATTGTCCTACAACTGTCCCTCCCACAACCTCCTCACCTTTATCTGGAAGGGGCCTCAGAAAACTAGATGTCCTTGCAAGACCACAACTCCTCACCCCACTTCTTTACCACATAGGGCCTCAGGATGTGTATGGGACTGCAGACTGCCAGAAATAATACAGATTGGCCTCTTACATCAGTTCCCATCAAGCAGCAGATTTCTAGAATCCCTAGGGCATGTGGCATGCTCAGGCATAAATGCTAAAGGGCTGTGTAGGGCGGGGGAGCATCTCAGCTCCTAGCCTCCAGCATTGTTTACCTCCTGCCAGGTCCTACTTTCTCAGTAACACTCATCACCAACCATCATACATGTTTTACTGTTTTATTTACTTAGTCATCTGTTTAATGTGTTTATTTTCTCTCCCTGGTAGAATGCAAGAGGACGGTTATGTCCACTTTGTTTTATCCTGCATTCCTAGTAGCTAAGATAATGTATGGCTCCTAGGAGACATTGATAAATATTTCTTAAATGAGTAAATGTCAGCACATGCCTGTGTAAATTTAGAGATTGGGTGAAAAAAATCCAGGAGACACAGTATTATATTAATATGGACATATTATATAACTATGAATGCTGGTAGAACGATAATGGGTTCTGGAGTCAGATAGAAGTGGGTTTCAATCCTGATAATGAAATGCGAGCAAAAACGATTTGTGTCATTTCTGGACAAGGCATATTGTAGATAGTAGGAGATGCTGTCATGCTCTTTTGCCCAGGCAAGGTGGTCAAAATGGACCCTCTACCACTTTGGTTCCTTGAGTTACTACAGAAGGCAGTGACCCCTGCTGACCTATGGTAAACATGTAACGTAAAAAGGAAATAAATAAATGTCATGCTAAGCCATTGAGGTGTGGGAAATGTTTGTTACTGAAGCATAATCTGGCCTACTCTGACTCATACACTGTGCAGCTTAGGAGGTTTCTATGAAGATACTGATGTTATACAACAGAAATAATAAGGTTCCCACACAAACTGTAAATAAATTCGGTAACTCATATAAAGCACTTAGCATGGCCCTTTGATTCATAGTCGGTATTCAGTAAAATTTAAAAAGATTATAACTACATTTGGTAGAGATCAAAAATCTGCAACTTGTCACCAGGTTTTTCATCCTTCTGAAATCATTTTTCATTCAATATCCAAGGAAAATTGTTCCAGTTTTCATACTATGAACTTTATACAGAAAATGCAGAATGCAATGCTTCCCCCCTACTCTTCCAGGAAAACAGGGATGGGAAAGATTGGAGGATGGTTGTGTTCTTTTGGTTGCTGTGGTCAATGCTGCCTTCAAAGTAATTTCTACTTGTACACTTGCTTTGTCCCCTCTGCCCACCCTCTCTTTGATTTACCAGCTGTCCCATCTCAATGAGTTCCATTTCACTCCAACTCATGGATGATGCCTTCTCTTCTTTACTGGCTCAGCTGCTAAAATCAATGCCCTCAAATGGTTAAAGTATCTGTTACTCAGAAAAGTAAGATACATCTTGCCATGTCTATTGCAAATCCGGCAATAATATTAAGCGCATGACAAGCATTCAGTAATTACTTGTTACTTACTTACTTGTGTGCTGCATTTGTTTTTCTACTTCAGTCAGAGGTTAGCCACTTTTTTCCTAAATCAAGGGCCAGATGTTAAATATCTTTGGCTTTGTGGCCCATACAGTCCCTGTCACAGCCACTTAAGCACTGTTGTGGTATGAAAGTGGCCATAGACATTATGTAAACAAATGAACGTGGCTGTGTGTCAATAAAACTTTATTAAAAATAAAGACAGCTGCTGGATTCAATTCTCAGATTGTAGCTGGCTGACTCCTGATTTAAGCATCCCAATTGCCTTTGTCTTTCCAGGGAATGTGTATGTATAAGACATTCCCAGAGATATTTTCTACAATTCCCTTCTATTTTTATGTAAGAACTTTAGTGCCCATCTGCAGTAATCTAGGTTCTGTGTAATTTTCTGATCCATGAGTCAAGTAATCAACAGTCCTGCTCTCTGGGGTGTCTTCATCCATCGGGAGGACCGAGATGGAAATACAAATAACAATTCAACTTGGTATGGGGCACCTGTGTGGCTCCTCGGTTAAGCAGCTGCCTTCGGCTCTGGTAGGGATCCCAGGGTCCTGAGAACAAGTCCTGCTTTGCAGTCCCTGCTCCACAGGGAGTCTGCTTCTCCCTCTGCCTCTCTCTCTCTCTCTCTCTCTCTCTCTCTGACTCTCATGAATAAATAAATAAAAATCTTTTAAAAAATTCAAATATAATAAAATATTTTTTTCTCAAAATGCCGGAACCTGGGTATTGTCCTAGAGAGTGTATTCCACTCTTCAAACCTCCTGGAAAAACTGGCATGCATCAGGCTGCCAATCTCACAGAACATTCTCTGAGGCAGGAATTTGAGGAAGCGAAGCCATCATTTCCATCTTAAGTAGAAACTGAAACTTTTTTTTTTTTCCTTTTAATTACTGGTTGTTTCTGACTTTAGAAAAACAGGAAGTGAAAGGAATCAAGAACTCTTTCCAAACAGAATTCCTTGCAATGCTCAGGGGCTATGTTTAAATGACAAAACCCAGGGGTGAGAATATTTATCCCAAATCACGACTGTGCCTGTGAGACTGAAGCAGCGAGGTGGCCAAGCCAGGAGAACCACGCTGCCATCCCATTATTACGTGAGGAAAGGCTTTCACCTAAGACATCTAGGAACACAGAATACTCTCTTAAGTACTTGCTCCTCTATTTGCCATTTGTAGAAAGCACAGTAAGCACTTCAGAAGGGTGAAGAAAGTGCAGACCGTTCTTCACTCGTAGGGATACTCCGATTACCCCCAGAAAGTGTGGAGCGAGCTGAGAAGGAAGCAAGCACTGGAGTCCCGCCAGCTTCTGGCTCGGCTTCTCGATGGCTGTACCAGCTGTCTGAGTCAACCTCGGCAGAAGGGCCAGGTGTTCTTTTAAATTTGAAATTACAGGCAGAAGCATAAGACCATTTTTTGTCTTTGAAGAAGCATTTAGAGGACAGAAAAGTGGCAGCCATCGACCTGACTTGGATTGAGACTTCTCAGCCAAATCTCCGTGAAAAAAGCATTTCCTTTTCCCTGCTCTGAGGGAGTGGGGGCTCCCATGGTGGCCGCAGACCTCTGCCCTCTCTTCCTGACCGGAGAGTGCTCGGCCGATCAAAGAGGTCAAGTGCTCCAAGGAGACCGCTCTGCATCCCTGCCTGGAGGACATGCATGCCTCCCAGGGGTACTGTTTCCTCTGGACTTTCTCAAGCGGCATGACAACATCTTAAAAAATGTCTGGACTTGAAAGGCAAAAAGTCAACCTTCAGGTTTCTGTTAAGGAAGAAAGAAGACAGACTGGTCAAAATTATATCCACTAGACATGCTGTCAGTGGGCCGGCGTGCTTCTCGTAAGCCAACAAACATAAAAAACAAGATGTGATGGCATCCATTGGCTGCATTAAAAACAAGGACACTGCAAAAGGATTTAACAAAGGTGGCTTTGAATGGCTCTACTCTCCTTCCAATAGACTGTTCTGTCTGTTGAATACATTCTTCAGAGGATCAGGTATTCTTAGTTTTTTCATTTTTTTTTTCTCTATTTTAATGGGCCTTAACCAGACACATTCTTGTGGCCCCAGTGAATGTTCTATAGCTAAAATACTTCAGGGATTGGCAAAAAGCCTGCAATATACACCTCCTGGAAGTGTTACTTCATTGTGCACTTGCTTGGAGTAGCAATTCTGCTCCTATAAAGAATTTCTGTAACCTTACTGCATTCACCTCCAACAAGAGATGAACAGCAGCATGGCATGCAGAAAGGCTACTTGGTGACTCAGACCACAGACCTTGGAATGAAGTCACACAAGAAGTTTGCATTATTCTTGGCCCTAGATTTCTCTTTGTCCAAATCAGCACAGTGACCTTACCTACCCCCACCCCATTGCACATGCTTGTCCTGAAATACTGCACACAAAGCCTTCTGTCCATGTCCCAGGAGCCCCCTCGAGACCCACCTGCCATGTCTTTTTTCTTTTTTTTCTTTTTTTTCCACCTGCCATTTCTATCCCATGCTCTTGGTCAGAGTTTTGGAATCATTCTTGCTTTCAGCCCATTTAAATTTGGATGTGACCTTTTAAAATCTCCCTTGCTTTTGCTATCCATCAACAGGATTGTAGAAATTAGTTCCTATGTGCTCGCAGAGACAGACCAATGGATACAGAGTTTCCTATTGCTTTGGAAAAGAGGTGGGGGCTATTTTCTACCATGGTAGTTCTTGATAGTGTTCCCTTCCTCAAGAAGGACTAGGTTGCTGGTGTGGGTGATTACAACAGGGCAGAGCTGAACATGAGGTCCTGAGGCTTAGGAGGAGGGAGTAGAATCCTACCTGGGAGGGTTGGGGTTGGCGTGGCTAAGAGAACCATTTCAGGTCAGAAACTTGAGAAAACCAAAGAGGGTAGAGCCTTGGGGGGATCAAACAAATGTTCAGAGGAGGGGACACACTCTAGGAGTATCTACAGCTTTATTGGCAGGGAAACCATAGGGAAGTGGTGCATAGGATTCCTTTGGGTTAAGAGTTGGAAAGTAGAGTTTGTGGCTATGGAGACAAAGAGCCAGGACAAACCTAGACAGCTCACAATTAGAGGCTGTTTCTATTCTCAGATACAAAATTAGCTAATTTGTCACTTATTTGCTTTTCTCCCAACCATGTGATGGCCAATTATCACCCATTTTGCATGACTGGGTAGTAATTTGAACATAAATTTAGGGAGGCCCAGGGAAAGGAGTTAAGAGTATTCTAATTATTGGAGCCAACTTGGCTCTCCCGAACATCTCCCTCTCCACTCGTGGGTTAGTCTCTGTCCCAAGATAACTTTGAAAAGTTTACTTTACCTCTCTTAGCCTCAGTTCCATCATCTGTAATATAAAGATCGTCATGTCTATCTTGCAAGGTCATTTAAGGTTGCGTGATAGAATGAGTAGAAAGCACTGAGCCACAGTGATGGGTACAAAGTAAAAAGTGTTCGATATTCCAGCTCCAGGAACTTTCTCCAGGTTCTGCCTCTTAACCTCACATCCTGAGCTGACAGCTCTGCTCAAACATCCAGGTTGAACTTTCTGTTGACTTGAACTTAGTTTCTGTAACAGCCTAGACCTCATACATACTCTGTCCCTTCTTCATCTGTCCTAGGTCTGGCTTATCCTTATCTGGCTTATCCTCTGGCTTATCCTTATCATCTGGATGCCTTGGACACAGTTTCACCCATTTATGGTTTCCTCTCCCAGACTCTAGACAGCTGTGGCATCTTGGAGATGCACAATGGCCAGGTTAGTTATGGTCTCATATGACAGCGTGACAGCCTTGGCTATGGATGACATTAAATGGACCAAAAAGAAAATGCTCACTGTACTGGGTTATGAGTAAGATGATGGTATGAAAGCTGGATGGTCAATTCCAAAAATACAGAGCTCCTAGCAGAATTTCTTAGGAGGATCAGGGAGTATAGGTACTATATACCAATTTTTCTAATGTTATTTGGGATTTCTTTTTCTTTTTTTAAGATTTATTTATTTATTTGAGAGAGCAGGGGGAGGGGCAGAGCGAGAGGGAGAAAGAACCCAAGCAGTCTGTCCACTGAGTGCAGAGCCCAGTGTGGGGCATGATCTCATGACCCTGAGATTATAACCTGAGCAGAAACCAAGAGTCAGACATTTAATCAACTAAGCTACCCAGGTGTCCCAGGATTTCCATTTTTTCTTTCTTTTTAAAAAAGATTTTTTTAATTTATTTGAGAGAGAGAGAGCAATGAAGATTGAGAGAATGAGGGGGAGTGGGTCAGAGCGAGAGCCGACTCCCTGCAGAACAGGGAGCCCGATCTGGGACTCCATCCCATGTCCCTGGGATCATGACCTGAGCCGAAGGCAGACGCTTAACCAACTGAACCATCCAGTGGCCCCTGTTTGGGATTTCCTAATTTTTTAATAAACTAGGGATCTCAGAAAAGGGAAGAGGCTGAAGCCTCTCTTGGACACTAGAAGCACTGGGTTTATAAATCAGGTGTCAGATCTGTCCTCTTGCATTAAACATTTAGGCTACCTCATAGACCATATGCATATCAGCACGGTGGTGGCAACAGGATCTCATTTTGGTTAATATTAATCAATATATGTCAAATTCAGGGATTCTTATTTTTAGGATAGCATGTTGTGGTAGGATAAAAAAAATGTGTCCCTGAGATATCAGGTTCTTATCCTTGATATCTGGAAAAGTTACTTTATGTCAAGAAAGGGTCTTTGCAGCTGGGATTAAGTTAATGACCTTGAGATGGGGAGAGTATCCTGGATTATCTTGGTGGACTCTAAATGTAATCAAAATATCCATATGAGGGGGGGGAGATTTTTACTGTAGGGTGATATGAACTTATAAGGAGGAAGATGGCCACAAGCCAAGGAATGCTGGTGACCACCAGAAGCTGGAAGAGGCAAGAAACAAATGCCCCTCTAGAACTTTAGGAGAGAGTGTAGGTCCTTGAATTCAGCCCAGAGATAGTGACTTTGGGCTTCTGATATCTGAAACTATGAAAGAATAAGTTTCTGTTGTTTAAAACCACTGAGTTTGTGTTCATTTGTTACAGCAACCATAGAAAACTAATATGAGTGCTACTTCCCTAATTATGATACATATAAGGCCTTGGGTTCAACATCCTTAACCTATACAAGATATTTCTGAACATATTATATATTCAAATGTCTTTCCTGCTCTATAAAACAACTGTGGGAAAAATGTGCCCATGTTGCCGAAGAAAATACATATTGACTTCTGCATAAGAGGAGATACCTCATGTTTCCAAAAAAATCCAATCATAAATAACATGTATGGGAGGTTATATAAACAATATAAAGTAAAGATGAAAATAAAAAGGAGGCATGGTCCCATCATCCAGAAATAATCTCCATTTTCTGGAATGTGACATGTATCCTTTCAAACATCTTTCTCCAGCTACATGTACACCCATATACATACGTTTCCATGCCTACTCACATTTATATAATCATGCTACATTATGAAAATTAGACCAATACTATATTTTTTATACTTGTTTCTTTTACTGAATATTTTATGGCATTCATTTCTAGTTAGTAAATATACATATATTATCATTATTTTTAATAGTTGTATAATATTCTAGTACATTGCTGTACCTATTTTTTTTTTCAGCAAATGATCATTTTCTTGGACATTTAGTTTCCAATTTTTATTTTGATGAGAATTCTCTGCATAGATATATAAATATATATAATATTTATATTTATAAATATAAATTTATATTTATATAATATATGAATATATACATATATAATTATAAATTATAATATGTAATATATTATAATGTATTAAATATATTAACATTATAGTTATACAATAGTAAATATTATAGAAATTATTTAAATTTAAATATATATATTTGTATATATAAAAAGCACTTATTACAGAAGGAAAGATATTTCTTTCTAGATGATCTTCATGCTATACTTCGTAGGGAATAAAAATTTAAAACAAACATTATACTAAACCTCAGCTCTATTATGAATACTGAACTCACTCTTGTATTTCATTACTTGAATAAAAAAGACACTTCAAATTTTACCCACTCCACTCTTCCCCAATCTATCCTTTTATCTCAGTGGATACCAATGCCATTTACCAGCTAACGTAAGCCCACCTTCTGTTTTTTTCTTGACTTTTTCTTTACCTCCACATCCCATCCATCTCTAGATTCTACTTATCAGTAATGGATAACATATTCATAGCACTTACCATATGCCAACTCAGGTTCTATGCTTGTTACAAACACTAACTTACTTACTTCTTATTACATTTCTAGAAATCACTACAATTATCTTCATTTTGCAGACAAGAGAACTGAAACACAGCATCCCAAGTCACAAAGCTAGAAAGTGCTAGAGCTGGGATACCGCCTTCAGGCAGTCTGGCTCCAGAATCCACGCTCTTAACTATTAGAGTTTATCTTCTAACTAGTTTTTGAATCTCTCCCCTATTCTACATTTTATGTTGCCCAAGTCCTTACCAAAACTCACTCAGATTTCATCGTAATTGTGGCGGCCATTATATGAATCTATATACGTGATAAAAATTCATAAAACTACAGATATGCAAAAGTTGACAAAATTTGAGTAAAGTCTGTATCTAGTTAACAGTCTTGTGCAATGTCAGTTTCCTGGTTTGATACTGTATAGTTCAGTAAGTTGTTGCTATTAGGAAAAGCTGGGTTAAGGATACATGGGTTCTATCTAATATTTTTGCTGCTAATTGTGAATATATCATTATTCCAAAGGAAAAAAATAGTCTTTTAATTAAAGTAAAAAAAAAAAAAAAAGTCCTACTGTTTTTTCTCTCCATGTCCTGTTTTCCAGTTCTTTTTTCACTGTGCCCAGAGGGATCTTTCTCATTCCTTCCTGTTATTTCCCATCCTCTTCCACAGCCCTCTTTGCCCTGAAGGATGGAATCTACATTCCTAAAGCGATTATAGACCTGGCCCCAGGCTAGATCTAGAATTCCAACCTCCTGGCCTCGCCCTGCATTTAATACCGCATTTCCAGACTACTCTCAGCAGAAGTAACTGTTTCTTTCTGGAATGTATCCTGGAATCACTGTTCTGGGACTTGACTCCTTTGCTTTTCCTCATGCCTGGAGACCATTCCCAAGACCCCCTCTACTGATGCTGCCTCAACCATCAAGCCGAGTAGGAGCTCAGAATTGCCTTCTGCGGGACTCTTTTTCACACCACCTTTCTGTCCCATCTGTGTTGAGTTAGGTGCCTCCAGGGTCCCCATAGCACCTGTCTCCATTTGGCATTTCTTAAGCTGGGTCACATCCACCAATTTCTCATCTGCCTCCTGGCACACCACCTGAGGACTGAAAGAAATCTGCCTTACCCCCGGGTGGCTCAGTTGGTCAAGCAACTGACTCTTCTTGTTGGCTCAGGTTGTGATCTTAGGATCATGTGATCAAGGCCCATGTCCTGCTCTGTGCTCAGTGGGAAGTCTGCTTGAGATTCTTTCCCTTCCCCTCTACCCTCCCCCTCTGCTCTTCCTCCTGTTTGTGCTCATGTGAGCTCCCCTTCTATCTCTAAAAATCTACCTTATATTAAAAAACAACAACAACAACAACAACAAAAAACCGTACCATATACTGGGCCCTTAATGAGTGTGCTTCTTGAGTGAACGAAAAATAAATGGATCTCTGGGTTGACCACTTGCTATCTTGTCAAAAGTCTTCATTCACTTGACACTACTCAAATTCCTTTTATTTATTTTTTTATCACAAAACAATTAAATCACAAAACAAATAAAAAAAAAATTAATGCACTTTTATGCTGCCATCCCCAGGGCCACATTTTAATTAGTCTTTTTAAACATTTTAAGTGGTATTTGGGAAAGTTCATAAATGTACAAAAATAATTTCAAAGGCTATCAGCTTATGGGAATATAAAAAGTGCACAGTATTGCTTTGATTTTTAATGTTTCTTTTTTTAAAGATTTTATTTATTTATTTGACAGAGAGAGACACAGCGAGAGAGGGAACACAAGCAGGGGGGTGGGAAAGGGAGAAGCAAGTTTCCTGCTGAGCAGGCTCGATCTTAGGACCCTGGGATCATGACCTGAGCTGAAGGCAGACACTTAATGACTGAGCCACCCAGGCACCCTGATTTTGAATATTTCTATAGGGAACTAACTGGGTTCCCATTTATTCTGTTATCCCAGGCCGGATCACTTTATGCCATTCCCCCTCTTATCAAGGCTGCTTTTTATGCCAAACAAAGCATATGTATAGTTTCAATTTCTTTAAATCCCAATGTAAGCTTAACACTTTAAATATTAGGAGTTTTCAGTTTATTTTGTCATGTTTACATTCTACAGAAACTTAAGGCAGTTCCAACCTTCAGAATGTTTTCTTTTAATCTTTCATGTATCATATGGCACAGATACCATCCAGGAAAAAGGAACTCACCAATTTAAGGTTTGTCTTCTTTTTGATACACAAGGTATAACTTTTTGGTTGGATGTGACCAGAAATCACTTACAATTATTAGTCGATGGTCTGAGATACTTGAGTATACGGAGGGAGTAATAATGGCAAGTTCAGCCAGACCCATTTCGTTCTCAGCAAGTGTCTCCCAACTCGTTTGACCCAGTGGCCTCTTCTAGAATGTCCTAAGCAGAGTTAGGTCACCAGCTTCCTTTCCTTTGAAGCCCAGCTGGAGTCCAGGGAAATTTTGGATACACGTTCCAGATGTCTCACCGTGCAACACCTTTGGTTATTGTGGTTGAAAATACTCTCTCCAAAACGAGGATCCTTCGTGAGGGAATTCTGAGATGGTTTTGTGACATTTGTTCAAAATAGAAAAGAATGAATTCTTCAAAGAGTTGGGAAAAGAACTCGAGGCCAAGAGTGAGGTTGAGACTTAGAGCCTACATAGCTGTCACCAGCCGGCTCTCTGCCATCTGGAAGCACTTTCTGGTGTTGTCAGGATGTTTGAAAGAGAAGTCGATGCTTTCTAAACTGCTGTGCTCTTAAAAATGCAGGTCTGATGCGAAGTCTCCTGAAAAGTCTCTGTGTAGAGTTAGTCACATACTCCTCCGAACTCCTATAGCGCTGCTAAGAAGAACAAACCCTATTCCATGCAGGTGCTCTTCTAAGTACATTTTATACTTTATTTAAACACTAAAGCAACCATTTGAGGTAGATACCATGTGATCATCAACTGCATTTTTTAGGTGATGACACTGAGGCCCAGAGAGGGTAGATAACTTGTCTGAGGTCATGCAGCTATGAAGTGACAGAGTAGCACTAAACTCAGGCAGTGTTGCTCCAGAACACCAGTTCTTAACCACCGTGTTATGTCACTTCCCATACCATTCGTGCCTCTGCTAGAGCGCTGACCCAGCTAGAATAAGGATCATGGCTGTGTCTCCTTTGCTGACTGCAAAGCCTTTACCTTATTCATTCCTATACAAATGCCAAGAAAGTACTGCCTGTTGTTGGCCACATAAATAGTTGTTGAATTTGTAAAGGTCCCTTCTGCTGTTTAAGTATAATCCAAAGGATTATAATCCTTTATATATTCCTTTATATATAATCCTATATATATTATAATCCTTTGGATTATACTTAAACACATGTACAAGAACAGAAATAAGGAAAAGGCAAACTTGGATACAGCTTTATTGTATGCAATAGGGAACAGCATATTCAAAGACCCTATGGCAGGAAGGAACATGGGGAGCAAGAAGAAAGGAGCAAAAGGTGGTTTCAGATAATCCTGGAATCTCATTGGCTCTGTCCTCTCTGTCCGCAGTGTTCATGGGTAATCTGGGATTGACTATAATTGACAGGTCTCCAGTTCAATGTGTTCTTTGGAATAAATTTCATTGTATTCCCATCAGGATGATGAAATCATGTTCCAAGTGATTCCCAGTTTCTGCTCCCCAAAAGACGCCATTCTATATAATCAGGCAATGGACACTTGACCTTTCAAACTCTGGGTTTTTTGTTTGTTTGTTTTTTGACTTTTTTCCCAAAACATTCTGAACTGAAAACTCTGAAAATTAAGGAATCTTTGACATTTAGTGCTTATACTAGTGTTTGAGTCCAAGCTCTGACAGCTGCCATCACTGAGCTACCAAAAAGAGATAGTTGCTGAGAGGTAAAGAGTGACAGTCATTTCTTTTGGAAATTCAAAAAGCTGAACTTCCCTTCCAGGAATAGGGAGAGCTACTTTATGCTCTACATTACTACAGCACTGAGAGAATTCCCATGGAATTTCTTAGGAGGAGGAACAGATCTTGTTCTTTCCTTAGCTTTTAAAAATAGGTCAGGACCTCAGAACTGAAGTACATGTTTATCTTGGTGTCCCGATTTATCCTTTTCTATTTTACAGTCTTCCTGTTTGTGTGTGTCTCTCTCGGGGAGCCATATGGAAAACAAACGTCCAGTGAGCAGTTTTTCCTCAGAAATAAAAATGTAAAGGCAATAGGCATTCCTTAGTAAGCCTACCGTCAGGGAAGATGGGGTAAGGAGGCAACTTTCAAACAGGTTTTTCCAGAAACCTAGATAAACTGTGAAAATAATTGGAATTGTCTCTCGAGGGAGGCCATAACATGTCATGATTTTGAAGTGAATAAAGGATTAAGAGACTCTGCAGAGGGCACACTTATTTCCCAAGCATGTTACTGCGCAATGCCATGTTTTCCGTGTAGATGGCTTTGTTCTTCAGGGAGAGGGGTGAATGGATGGCAGTGCTGTGGGTGCTGGATGCCTGGCAGGTTTCCTAGAGACCACTGAGGTAATTAAAAGGCCCAGCAACTAGGAAACAAGCAAACAAACAAAAACAACAGAAGACTTTGATCACAGATATGATATGGATGCGGTTGCCAGTGTATGGCTTGGAAATTGGGTTGCCTTTTTTCGGTCTATTCTTTGGTACTGGGAAGCAAGGGTATTTAATATTGGCTGGAATTATGTTCAAAGCAAACTTTATTCAAAAGCCTTCAAATTTTATTTTATTTTGTGTTCTATCTTATTTTATTTTGCTGGTGGTGACTTGGAAGACTAGTGTTGGATTTCCGAAATGGTTAAGATCTTGACCAGGATTTACTAAGCTGAGATGAATGTGTCTTACAGGTGACTGAGCTCTGGTGCAGGATGTTATCTAATGGGCTCATACTGTATACTTTACCTGTGGGTCTCATTAATTATGCCCGTTCTGCAAAATCACACCACATAGTCCCCACCTGACATGGTCTTGGGTCATCGTTATTTCAAATCTTTATCTGGCATTGTCTTTTCAAATTTTTAAATTTTGAAATAATTTCTGACTAACAACAACATTTCAATAATAGGGTGAGAATTACTGTTTATTTTCTGTTCATGTTTCTGCAAATGTTAACCTTTATTACATTTGTTATTTATTTTTTTCTCTTTCTTTGAATAAGACACTCGATGTTGATCTCTCATACCATTTTAATATTAGCTTTCTAAGTTGCTGCTAAAGATTTGAGTTGCCATTTAATTTTTGTAGTCTAAAATGCCATGGCAAAAATGAGGTAATTTATCCATTTTCGGAGAACTAAATGGAAGCAATCATCACTTGCTTATCCAACAAATGTAAATTAAACACAAGGGTCAACCAAAGAATGTCAGGAGGCAGTCTGATGAGAAACAAAGGTAGGAAAAGAATGAACCTAATTCCTGCTTCTTTGTATCTGAGTTTCAGAGACATCTTATTTCAAAGGACAAGGCTGAGTGTATCTGTGATATGAAGATCCATGGGTGCCCCTTAGCCCAGAGAAAGGAGAAGCAGTAGGACACAGGCAATTAAAGAGACTGAATATAAATTTGGTGAGTGTAGGTGAAATCAATACTGATGCAGAGGAACAAATAGAGTTTTGATTAATGCAATTATTTTTTGAAATCCATGTGCAAAATCACTACTTGGGAAGCTAGGACTGAAATATAAAGTACCAACCCCACATCCTCTCACCTCTGCAATGTGTGTGCTCTGCTCTCTTCACACAAGCAGTGTGTGTGTGCATGTATGTGTGTGTGTGTGTGTGTGTGTGTGTGTGTGTGTGTGTATGAGAGAGAGAGAGAGAGAGAGACAAACTTCTTTAAGTCATGGAAAAAAATGAGGGTATGATTAAATACATTTTTATTTTATTTTTATGATATATATATGTATATATTTTAAATATTTTATTTATTTATTTGACACAGAGATAGAGATCACAAGTAGGCAGAGCAGCACACAAAGAAAGAGTGAGGGGCAAGCAGGCTCCCTACTGAGCAGAGAGCCCGAAGCAGGGCTCGATCCCAGGACCCTGGGATCATGACCTGAGCTGAAGGCAGAGGCCTAACCCACAGAGCCACCCAGGTGCCCCATATGATATATATTTTTAAACAAAAGCAGTCATAACACTGGCTCGGTTGTGTAAGCCAAGTGGACACCTCTGTGGGCATAGACTATATCCTTTCCTAGAAATGAGCATATTTTGCATTTTTATGATCCATTGGGTGCTTCATGAATAAGGACAATTTGTTATACCTTTTGGTATTGTCAGAGATCAACCAAGAGCTCCAATTCATTCAATCGTCATTATTATTTGTTCATAGTTAAGTATTCCAAGAAAATGTTTTAACTTAATTTGACATGTTGATATATTGCCAGCAATTTTTACGGTGGCCCAGAACAAGACAATCTTTGTTTTTTTACTCAGATCAAGATAAACGTCCTTCCCTTAAACAAGGCTCCCAATGAAATCCTACCCTAAAAACAAAACAAAACAAAAAAACCAAAACCCTAAATAATACAGCAGCAAAATGATTTATGGAGCACCTACTATATACCAAAGAGTGTTCTAGACACAATGTAGACCTCATTTTATTTAGTCCTTACAACAAATTACTAATGAAGACACTATCCTTTCAATATTGTAGTTAAAGTGATCTAGACTAGGGGTGCTTAGGTGACTCAGTCGTTAAGTGTTTGCCTTCAGCTCAGGTCATGACCCCAAGGTCCTGGGATCAAGTCCCACATCAGGTTCCCTGCTCAGCAGGGAGCCTTCTTCTCCCTCTCCCACTCCCCCGCTTGTGTTTTCTCTCTTGCCGTGTTTCTCTCTGTCAGATAAATAAATAAAATCTTTAAAAAAAGAAAAATAATAATTAAAAAAATAAAGTGATCCAGGTTCAGAGAGGAGTGTAAAAGGTCACTGAACTCTTGGGGGATAAACTTGGGATTTATCCTGCAGTTTTCTCTCATGTCAAAGCCCGAGTCTTTGTTCATTCTGTTAAAGTGCCTGTCATGCTAATTAAAAGAAAATAAATGTGTAAAGATGGTACCAGGGTACAACAGGGATCTTTCCCACCAACCTCTGTCCACTTGTTTCATGTCTTGCTAAAACCAGAAGCAAGGCCGCAGCTTCTGGTTGTATGGTTTGTGCACTGCACAAAGTTGCCCACCCAAGGGGGTGAGTGGGAGGTGACCCACAGCCCTTTCTTGGCCCCTGTCTGGATCCTTCCTTGTCCACTCACACAGAGTACTTCTTCTGATATGGAGCAGTCAGCTAGAATGAAAACTGCCTCTCACACAGTTTATCCATTTCCTGTGCTTAATTTTTAGACCTCTATTAGAGTGTCTCTTGGCAACTCATTTGGATGTTTTTGACTATCTTTTTCGCAGTTTCAGACTAGCTTAACTCAGAATAAGCCCAGTGATATGATATTATTCTCTGTCACCAGCTAAACAGAAGTTTTCTGTAATATGCTATTTGCTCACTCTGTTTTTCTTTTCCTCATCTTGAAAGGAAACCCAACTGTGTAGTCTGAGGTCTCATTAAGTGAATCTCTGTGGTCATACGTAATTTTTCTAGTGCAAGACAGTATTTACCTTTTACTCTTCATTTCAAAGAAGTACCTGGCCACTGTATTATTTGAAATATATATGGAATGACTCTTTCACTATATGCAAATAAAATAATGACGACTCACAATCAACTTTTCTGACCTGGGTATGAGAAACAATGTCAACAACAAAGATTTTAGAACTTGTTCTGAAAGATCTTGTATCCCTACAGATTTCAGCAAGATTTAACCACATGTGAAAACTAGGAACAATTACAAAGTGGTTCCTCCAAAGTCGCAAAAATGAATGACTTATTTCCTTCAGTGATAGAGCATTTAAATAAGTACATGATAAGGGAATTAAAACTCACATTCGAACATGAAGAGCAAGAAGAAAGTAAGAGGCCTTTCAGGAGCACAGAATGTTGAGGCCCAGAGCTGGAATGGAAACACAAAATTAGAATCTGCTTTTGTGGTCTCCTTTTCCTCTTCCCACCTGAGTCTCTCATTCGCTCATTTGGTAAATACTTACCCAGTATCTGCTATGTTCAATGAAGGAACTGAGCTTTCTTCGAGCAATGAAGAAAAAAGACAGTACCAAACATCATGAAGTACACAGACTATTGGGAGGAGACGTCAAATAATTTTAAAAAATAATTAATTGCTGGGATGCTGCCAATAAGGAAAGTATGGGATGGATGGTAGATAGGAAATTGTAGCTTGAGGTCAGTCTTCAACACAGCAGAGTTCGCCTCTCCTCTTATCTACTCACAGGGCTCTGGGGACCTCACCCGTTATGTTTCAGAAGCAGTAGGAAAATGTCATTTGTGAACATGGAATACTGTATATGAAAACTATAAAGCTGAAGTGTATTTGTAGTCATTGGAATATACACACGCATGCACACGCACTCTTCACTTCTGTAAACTATTTAAAATAAAGACAGATCTCTCTCTCAAATAGATTAAAAAAAAATCTTCAAAAAAAAAAGAGAGAGAGAGAGGGCGTCTGGGTGGCTTAGTCAGCTAAGGGTCTGCCTTCAGCTCAAGTCACCATCTCAGGGTCCTGGATGGAGTCCCACATCTGGCTCCCTACTCAGTGGGGAGTCTGCTTCTCCCCCTCACTCTCTTTCTGTGCTCTCTCTCTCATTATCTCCTTCTCGAATAAATAAATAAAAGTCTTTAAAAATAAAATAAAAGACAGACAAGAACATGGGCTAAAAATGCTAAGCATAAATAAGAGACCGAGAGTGCTCCCAGAGGCACCACTGCTGACAGTAAGGAACCCAGGGCTCAGAGCTGCCCGGGGAGACTCCACGGACAGTCAGGACTATCATTTGCTTGGATGGAGTCATTTCTCGGACCACTTCCCCGCTGTGCGTTCCTGAGCACCTTATTCATCTTACTCACAGAATAGCCCAAGAAAGCCATTGGATTCGTTGGCTCATCTTTGGCAGGCTCCATCCTTGGAGCTTTTGCCTTTTCAGTTCCTATTTCCTTGACTTCGTTCTCTGGGCAACTAGAACTGGGAAAAGGACACAAAAAGCATTTAAGGAATCCACATGTTCCTGCTTTTCTGCTCTTTCTTCTTGGTCCCCGCTAGTCTTGAGAAAAAATTGTCCATTAGTATGGGAGCAATGATAAAGGTTAAGTTTAGAAATTTAAAACTAAAACACTGGCTCTTTGAAAATTCTCACGTGGTCTAGGAGGTGTGGAGGAAATACTATTTAAGCAGGAATGTATGAGCAGGTGGGGAATAGCCAGGAAAGGAGAGCAAGGAGAGAGCATTGTAGAGAGGAAGAATAGATACAGGAACACATTTTGTATGAAGTAGCAGGAAGCATGGCGCATTCATCAGAGTAACTGAAGGAGAATGTGGCTGGGGCGTGGCTGGGGGCGTGGCTGGGGGCGTGGCGTGAGTGACTAAGTCCCCAGAGATAGAGGGAGGCTAAAATCGACAGCTCCTTCAGGTCAAACTTTAGCAATTTAGAAAGTATTCTAGAATAACAGAAAGCTCTTCAAAAGATTTACTGAAAAGTCATCAGAAGAAAAGGGACTCAAGCCGACTGGAGTTTGATCAGCAATGCAAGTTAGCAAATTCATGCCTTCCATTACCATACAAAATAAATGTTGACATCCAAATTAGTGTTCTAGCACCTTCGACACTTGAACGTCTCCACACACAATACACATAAGCCTTAGGTATCCTCAGACTGCCTATGTCTTTTCGGTATTCACCCACAGGTCATGACATTTGTGGAAGAGGGTTTCCAACCGGATGACAAAAGGACAAGAAATAGCAGCTCATGTTTCAAAGCCATGAATAATTGGGCAAGAGACCCAGTAATTTCAGCCAAAATAATGCTGTGCTTATTTTTTGTGGGACAAAATATAAAATTCAATTAGAATTTCAAAATAAGCGCCTACTTAGGGAAAAGTCTTTAACATCATTACAAATCTATTTTAGAAAGGTAAATGTAAATTGTCATTTAGATTTAAGTGCTTTTCCATCAAAGTATATAATGAGCTTGGCTGAGGTGATTTCAGAACATCAGTGTGAACATAATTAATACATGGAAATGCATGAAAAATGATCATGAGAAGAACAGAATTAAATAATGGGAATTCATAATGCAGAGTGTGTTGCAAGGGCTTAACATCCATAATATTCCTTCTTTTCAAGGCAACACTGTTATTGAATGTGAAAACGATTTAACATAACCTTGTAACTTTAGGCCAGAAAAATTGATAAAATGTCACTCATTTGCACATTTTAGACAGAAGTGAACATTAACACTCTATACTCAGAAATGCTTTTTTGCCCAGGATCTAGAACATCTAGAGCACAACCAATGCTCAAGTTGAGTATGGACTCCTAATGTGGTAAGTCTATAAATGTGTTCAAGGACATAAGTTAAAAAGTACTTCTTAAGAAAGTGCTATTAACACAAGTCTGTGCCTAGACCTTTGCCAGGTGTTCTGAGGACACTAAAGATGCAGAAAATGCCATCCTTGCTTTCTCAGAGGTTAGAGTCTATTTAAACACAGTGTCTGGGGAAATGGCCACAGTGTGAGATGGGGGGGTAGTTATAAAATCATAAGACTTGATAAGGAAAACTTTACACCACAGATCAAAGTTATATTGATATGAGGACCTGCATTTACTTAGCACTTTATCATTCTTTCATTTAGCAATTAGTTATTTAGCACTGATTGTTCTTGGATTTGTTACTTTGTAGCTCACTTACCACCCTGACTAAAGTTCAATGTCATACATTCAAGAAACAGCAGAATGAAGTTAAAACTTATTTCTACCCACCTCCAAATTCCGGGACTTTTCCTTACTTAGAGAGTGGTCGTTTGTTGCTTTATCTGGCCCAAACAACAATTCCTTTCTTTTCTGGGGGATGGGGGGGTGAGGGTGGGGAGCCGCTTCTCCTCCAAGGTTGTGATTCTGTAGGGGATTTCCAATTCCCAAGCTGCAGACCCCTGGTCACTCGTGTAGGTGTGTGACCTAGTCATTGGAACTATATCCAGGTGCCGTCCTATTGTTTCAGAAATGGATATGCAACTGAACCAAAACAATAAGGGTTCTTTCGTAAATAGTTTGTCTTTAAGAAGGCAGAGGAGACATCTATTTCCCTTGCCAGGTGGGTTGTAAGATACAACACTGAAGCTGCTTATGGCCATGGGTTCAGACCTGGGAAAAGATGATGCAGAGAAGAAATTAACATTCCCTGGGAAATAGACAAGAGGCGGAAGTGACAGCACAGGTGGGAGTGGGAGTGGAAGGATAGTGGGACGGAAGGCATAGGGCAACCCAACTGTGTGTGTATCTGTTAGAGCTGGTTCTTCTTACTCCTTCCGATGACTCGCTCATGAAATTAACACATTCCCTATATTTGCTTAAACTGATTTAAGTTATACATCCTGGTTCATATATCATTGGCATTCAGCTTGTAAAAAGGACAGCATTTGGACCCCACACTGGGTTAGAATCCTGGGGTAATTGCTTACTAGCTGACTCAACATCTTAGAGCCTCAGTTTTCTTAACTGCAAAAGGGGTTAAAATGTTTCTATTCTATGTTATTGAAAATATTACACAATGTAAGGTACATGGTATGTTTGATAAGGTGCTCACTGATTAAACAAATAGTTTAATGAAGGACCTTTTTATCTCTATAACCCTCAGTATCATTTTTCTGTGTCCCTCACAGCTTTCCATCACTCTTTCCAACTGGCATTCTTGAGAAACATCTCTTTAGCTAGAAGTTACAGAGTGACTTTAAAAGTTTCTGTGCCAATGGTGACCGTGCAGCTTTCCTTAATTCAGCCCACAAGCAGCAGAGCTCAGCTACGTACAAGAGAGCACACTGTGATATTTCCCCCTTGCCATCTTTCCTATTTGCCCCGTTCCCCACTACCTATGAAAATTTTACAGGAAACTCAACAGGGAAGCCAGTTGAGTGTAAAACACATTTCTGATGATGTGAATCAATTACCATAGAACTATAAAGTTGGAAAAAATGGTAGAGAAATGACAGTGAACCAATATTCAGTCATTTTACAATAGAAGAAGAAAGGGGAGAAAATACTGAGCTGAAACTTTACATATGCTTCCTCATTCAACTCCTCACCATGAGAAATAAACATTATTGCCTGATTTGCTAGGTGTGGACACTGAGGGTCAGAGAAGGGAAGTCATCTGCCTGAGATCACAGCGGTGGTGGGTCATACTCGAGACCAGCCCTTTACCTAGGCTGTGTTTTTTTTCCGATAACAAAAGAGCTGATGAGTAGAAGTAAACCAGCCTTAGTGATAAGTCTTAGGCAAAAGTGTTTTTGCTCACAAAGGGGCTTCTTGGGGAGTAGGACTTTTGAGGATAAAAATAAAACCTGAAATTTCATTTGGGAGAAATTTCTTGGCTAAAGAGTTGAATTCTATTTTGCTCTTATCATGCTTCCCCTCTGTTTTAAGGCCATTTGTCAATAATAATAATAATAGTAATAATCATTCCATGTAAGTTTAAGGAATATCACTCTCTCCATATTGCTCTGAAATGCTACAAATGAGGCTGCATCTTTCAAAATGGCCAAGTGAAATGTTGCCACAGGGAAAAGGTGATGTCTCCTAGAAAGGGGAAAGGTCTGTTTTGTTTTGTTTTGTTCTATTTCACGGTCTCTGAGCCATGAACTCCTTTCCACGTGTGGGTTGTTCTTTTTATTTTTATTTTTTTAGGACCTGATGTTCTACT
Source organism: Enhydra lutris kenyoni (assembly GCF_002288905.1). NCBI lineage: Eukaryota > Metazoa > Chordata > Mammalia > Carnivora > Mustelidae > Enhydra > Enhydra lutris. The sequence continues at coordinate 17,883,481 of NW_019154150.1, forward strand.
GTTAAGCCAACTTCTTTGAAAAAAAATTCTGCATACAAGGAACTGGAGTGGAGAACTAGAACTTGGTCTTTTAGTTTTTTCCCTCTCTCTTCCTTCCGTCTCTGTTTTCTTTCACCAACTACTCCCTTCCATACACACACACATACTTTTCTATAAATTGTAACTAACAACGAATTTGATTATGCAAATCCTCCAAAGTATTTAAATATTTTCCTTAGAATCTGTTTCAACTCCTTCCTGTGGGGACAGGCAATTTTCCATACATAGATCTGTAACTGGGATATTAGGCCCATATACCAAGCCAAGATTTCATCTTTCTTTGCAAATTGAAATGCCCTGTCCATGTATTTAATCTTGTTAACAGCAATCATCATCACCATCATTTTAGATACTTTGAGAATGTAGAATTTTCTTCATGTAATTTTGAGACAGATTTTTTTTTTTTTTTTAATTGGCATAGTGTTTTTAAAACTTCGGCTCTGGAGTCTGATTTTTCTGGGTTTGAATTCTAGCTTTCCCACTTCTAACTGTGAGTCCTTGGACTAATTGTTTAATTGCCTTAATCATCAATTTCCTCATCTGTAAATCAGGAAGGAGTAATACAGTTCTTATAGAACTGTGGATGGAACATATCTAGCAAAATGGATAGAACATAGGATGTGCTGTATAGACTTAGCTATTCTCCATCATTACCTTCTTCTTCATCATCATTTTAATGTAGGATATTGATAAAAGTTATATCAAATAAAAGAATAATATGCACGAATCATTGTAAGGAGGGCTCCCAATACCAACCTTTAAGTAATTTAAAACAGTCATAGGGATCTGTGTCATTATATAAAGCTGCAAACTGGCACCCAGTACATCTTCTGATTCAGCTGATGTTGCAATGAGAATGTTTTGATAGAGATATCGGTTACCCGGTGTACACAATAACTTTCAGAAATAGAGCATGTCAGACAATGGCTGAGCCAAAGCACATGTTGGATGTTTGAACAGGACATACCCACACTGTAAGTTCAAATGTTAGTCACCACTTCTTTGTGTGTTGCAGATAGGAGGATTGAAACTTCCTTTCTAGAGCACAGTGGGTTATGAGCCAGACTGAGAAGCCATGATCTCGACACAACTGCCGAACGACCAGTAATTGCTACATTCCAGCACTGTGCGTTGTCCTGAAGGTCAGTGAAACACAGGGCAGTGTCCCAGCTCTCAAGAACATTATGACCATGACTGGGTGGGAGGAAAGATGTGTTTAGAAACGTGTTTAGTCAGGTTCTGCTGCAGTAATGATGAGTAGCGAACCATCCAATATCAATGACTCGGGCTAAAAAGTACATACGAGGGAGATAAAGGAGATTATAACCCAGGGTTTCCCAAACTTTTTTCATTAATGTCCACTTAAGGAGCCTTTTCAGGTATTTTCTTCTAATGCATTCCCAAAATGAAAATTTCATACCACAGATAAATTATATGCCTGTTTAGGTACTCTGTGTATATCTGTGCTTTATATATAAAAATAGTAGGAGTCTTTTTGAAAACTTTTGAAAATTTGAAAACAAATTTTCACCCTGTCGTGGTCAATATCCCCCCATTAAGAATGTAGGGTCTAACCTACCTTGGAAAGTTCACAAGAAGTGTCAAGAGACTGTAATACTTGGGTTCCATCTTGGAGATAGCAGAAGGTTCTCAAACAAAGACGAGGGAAAAACATTCCAGTAAGTAGGAATAGCAACGGTACCAATGGCTCAAAGAACTTTCTGTATTTTGGAAACGCTAGCATGGTTGGAATGTTGTGCTGAAGTCTGGGTGTGGTGTGACAGAAAGCTTGGAGGTAGGCACATAATGATTCAGAGCTATGATGAGAACCTCACCATAAAATCAACATTTCAGTTTTTTCTTGACCTTTCTTGCCTGCTTACACTCTAGTCCTGGAAACAGCTTGGTTCCCGAGGGCAACTGTCCTTCACTCTAGCTTTTAAAATACTCCCACAATTGAAGGGGAGGGCTCCTAGCAGCAATGAGGCTAGCAACTGGGATTGAAACCTGCTGTTCTCCTTCCGAATGGGTCAGTTGGGAAATCAAGGGAAATGAATCATTGAAAATAGCTGTGTGGGTTGACCATGTTTTGGCAGGTGGCCATTGTTTGCCAGTAAAAGTAACGGCAGAAATCAACCTGTACTGAATGTTATTCACACATTTGGCTCAACCCACATTGAATTTCTTAAAAGCTGATTTAAAGATTCTTCCCGAGTTTCACTGTTGATGAGCAAGCCGTATCTTCACACCAAAGAGGCATACTCAGATTGCCTGTTAATCTGCAGAATTTATGTCAACTTTTCTATCTTCTTCTTCTATCTTTGCAGCTTTAGCAATTAAGAAAATCGTTCTAGGAAGTAAAGCACGCATTCTCTTTTGCCAAACTTTTGTACGTTCATATTTTCGAAACCAAAGATTTGGTCACAGAGATGCAACAAACGTGAACCTCCCTAGGGGGTGGGGTTGTGGGGATAAAACAGTAAATTTGAAACGTGGACTGTTCCAAAAAAATCTGGACATAAGTTGGGACTTAGTAAAAATGATCATGTTACAAAACATTGAAATAATTTCCTGATCTACACCTAATTACTTTACTTCAATTTCCACTGAGACATTTTAACCTCTGTGAACAGCAAAAATCCCTCCACTGAGTATTTGTAAAATTGAATTCTGAAGCCTGTCTTTAGGTTTGGTTCCTATAATCTAACGTGGATTAGATTTGTGGCATGCTCTGATTTGTCTATATTTCTGTAACATATGGAGAAACAGGAAGCCCACGATTGCTAAGTACAGGCCGTCATGCAGATACAATGTAATTGTGTTCAGATGTGATATTATTCCTTCTTCTGGGTCTTATTAGAGGCACTCTAATTAATTAAATGATGACAGATGTCATGGCTGAATTCTTTTATCCCTTATAGTTAAGGCTTTATTTTTGGAGTATGGTACCATCTGAGTGGAAATAATCCATTAATACCAGGTTAAACAGAGGCAAATAATGAAAATAAAATTAAACAGGAAGAACCAAGGTTCAGAGGTAAAACTAAGTCCAACTTGTGACGTAGGAGTTTCCCTGTGTCAGAGTCCCCATTCTGGATGGGTGCTCCAGCTTTCCGAACAGGAACCTCTTCCTGGAGCCATCATCATGAGCATTATTTAGATCTTAGCACTGTAGCCAACTTCCCCTTCACTATCAATACTCTTCTGATAGTGGGAACCTTCCTCTAGTTCAAGTGGGTAACTTTGAGTCTTCCTCAGCAGTTGAATGAACTAAGGATGTCAAATGCACTAGAGAAAGAATCACAGGGTCATAGAATCTGGAGGAGGCTGGAAGGACAGGCCGGTCCATGTCCTTATTCTTTCCCTCAGGAAAGATGGATCCACACAGTGACTACATTTTTAAATCAAGACTAACTTCAATTCTATTGAATTCTGAAAATTAAAAGATCTGCTCTGTATACTACCATATAGATTTCTTTTCCCCCTTGGCTTCTTTTTGTCAAGAACAGAGGTGGATTTATGAGGAAACTAATGAAGCTTAAACTTCAAGATTTTTTCAAAATGATGGGAAAGGTTTCAGAAAGTCCAGGTCTTCAGTCATGTTTTTGTAACATGACACTAAAAGTGCTCTGTTTTAACTAAAACTAGACCACTGTCTCTTTCTACTCTGACAACATCTCCGTTATATTATCCCTTGTATCAAGTGGATGCAGATTGGGGTTCCAACTGAAAGGATGTTTAGTAACTCATATTTATATAATTTGCTGACATAGTTTTGTATTTATTGATAGTTGTACCATTGTAGAAATGGCTTCTAGAAATACTCCCAGTTCAATTGTGCTGACTTACCCAGAGCTGTGCCACACAGGAGCCCAGGTTCCAGAGGTTGTACTATGAAGTGAGGGTATCTCATGACACCTAGCACAAGAAATATGTAGGTCATAGGACAGAAACAGGGTTTTAAATGTCCAGTGCTAGAAACAAGTCTATATAAAGAAAAATCTTGGGGAACCTGGGTGGCTCAGTCAGTTAGGAGTCGGCCTTCAACTCAGGTCATGATCCCGGGGTCTTGGGTTCCACTCCTGCATCCAGCTCTCTGCTCAGCGGGGAGCCTGCTTCTCCCTCTCCCTCTGCCTTCCTCTCTGCCCGCATGGGCTCTCTCTTTCTCTCTCTCTCTGTGTCAAATAAATAAATAAAATATTTTTTAAAAATCTTCCAATTCTTACAGCTCATGCAAGAAAGAAACTTCATACATATTTTCTCAAATTTGATGTCCCAAATTTGATGACTTTGCCAATAAAATGTTGTATAAAGTTGAGAAAAACTTTTTTAAATATCAAAAAATGAAAAATAAATCTTGATCAGCCATGCCAGACGAAAGACTACATTATTTTTATATTCTATCTATAAAAAGATATATACTAAAATTGCCATCATAAAAAGAAATGATCACAGATTTTACTGTCAAAAATGTAAGGAAAAAGTATTACACAGTGTCAAGCAGTGAATTAGTAAAAATACTTAATTTTTCTAGATTTTGTCATTACTGCAGTTGCCCATCTTATTAGATTTATAGGCTGTTGTAATTTATTTTCTTATTCTAAATAATTACTTTTGTTCCTAATTTGTGTTTGTGATTTTGTGTTCTTTTAGTTTAAAAGGGTCTCCAAATTGTACAAGCTTCAGCACCTGTGAAGGTTTGGAGCCATGGAAGAAATTGGGTATGACCAACAGCATCCAAATAGACCCTGAAAAGTCCTAGTCCTCCAGTATTGATGTTCCTAAGGAATTTCTTTCTCTCGAATGTGGCTTGATCTTGGAGACCAACTTCTAACACATAAGGTAGGACAGAAGTGATGGGATGTCACTTTGGAAATTATATTATAAAAAGAAATTAAGACTCCATCTCTCTGAAGGAAGCAGCTGACATGTGATCAGCCCTGTGGAGAGAGCCAAGAACTGATGTGTCCGGCCAATGGACAGATTGGTCCTGAGATCTGCCAACAGCAGCCGCGTAAGTATGCTTGGAATGGAATTCTTCCCTCTCAGTGAGCCTTGAGATGCAGCCTGACAAACACCTTCATCATCCAGCCTTGTGCAAGACCTGAGCCGCAGGCATCCAGCTAAACCACACCCAGATTCCCGAGCCACCCAAATTGTGAGATAATAAATGCTGTTTGGAATAGCTAAGTTTTTGAGCAATTTGTTATGTATTTGTTATGATTAATATATTGGGGAAAGATAAAGATAATTTAATCAACTTGTTAAATCCTTCTTCTCAGAGAACATGGAAGGAATATTGTCTTGTTTAATGAAATATCATTTCCTGATACTGTTGAAAATCCATTTCCCTGTTTCTCTTTATGTTCTGATACAGGGCTCTGGGATACTCATGAATTAGCATAATATTTACAATGCTTGCCCTTAGTAGTTGATGAGCAATTTATAATATTAAAGAATTTGCCTTATTCTTAAATCTGTTATGTATATGGGTTTAGGTGAAACATATGAAACATGATAAACTCATTTTCATCATAAACTAGACAGATATTGACTGTTAGAATTAGGAAATTTTACTTTCTAAAAAACATTTTAAAAGATTTTCTTCTGTATTCAATAATATTTTTTAAAATTCAACTTTAAATAAATTTCAGTGTAAAATCAATGTTCATGATTTCTGATTGTATTTTGCTTATCAAAGCAGTATATATTTTTAATATTTTTGAGTAAAATATCTTTTTAAAAGCACTTGCATAATTTTATTTTTAAAAGTTTTACATTTATTTTACTTTTTTGATGAAATAATATTTAAATTTGTTTATTTGGGGGCGCCTGGGTGGCTCAGTGGATTAAAGCCTCTACTTCGGCTCAGGTCATGGTCCCAGGGTCCTGGGATCAAGCCCCGCATCCGGCTCTCTGCTCTGCAGGGATCCTGCTTCTCCCCTCTCTCTGCCTGCCTCTCTGCTTACTTGTGATCTCTGTCTGTCAAATAAATAAATGAATAAAATCTTTTTTAAAATGTTTGTTTAATTGGAATACAATTACATTTAATTTTTGATCCTATAGATGCTTAAAACAAAATTGTGTTGGGACACCTGGATGGCTCAGTCACTTTAGACTCTGACTCGTGACTTTGGCTCAGGTTATGATCTCATGGACGCTGGGATGGAGCCCTACTTTTAGCTCTGGTCTTAGTCTCAGTGGGGAGTCTACTTCAGAGTCTCTCTTTCCCTCTGCCTCTACCACTCACTTCTCCTGCTTGAACGAGCACTCTCTTTTTCCTTTGATTTCTCTCTCTCTCAAATAAATAAATCTTTTTAAAAAAGTCAAAATTTGATTATTTACAAAGAGATTTTGCCAACATGAAGAAAAATATAACAAATTTGTTGGAATAAACATATCAAATGTTATGAATTACATATATCTTGATTTTATCATTCACTTAAACATGGCTAGCCGGTCAATAAAACACACAAAAACCCATATTGATAATTAAATCCAGTAATGTTTGATATTATCTGTCATATAAAAACCATAACTTTATATATAATTTTCAAATTTGTCATTACAAAGATGTGTTTCAGAGTAAGAGGATGGAATATATCTTAATTAAATTTGTTATTTTGATTTATAATTTTAGAATATTTAGCTATATAGCATGTGGATATCATTGGTACTCTTGCTCTAAGTCCTGCAAATATTAGGGATAGGCCCTTTCTGACAACTCTATTTAAAATTTCCATGTCATCCATATCCTCCATATATACTTTTTCACCTTCCTAGTTTTACTTTTCTTTAAAGCCCTTATCAATATTTCACATACCATACATTTTGCTATACATTTTACTTTTTATTTATTGTTGCTTTTTTTTTTTTTTTTGATAAGAGGAGGGTTTTTTTGGTTGTTGTTGTTTTCAGTCCTATATTCTCAGCACATAGAACAATGTCTAGAACATACTTGGTACTCAGTGAATTCACATATTCATTCATTCTTCAATCAAAAAAATATTTGTTGAATATCCCTTATGCTTCAGACACTGCTGAATTCTATTAATTAGCACTTGAGAAGTAAAGATAAAAAAAGACAAGAGAAGTTGTACTGTGCTTTTAATCAGAGAAGTAAATGAATGAGGTTATCTCATCCCAGGACTACACAGTTTTCTTGAAAGGTATAGCGTATAAGCCACCAATCACTCCCATTTCCCACTAGGGGATCCCGTTCAACCACTGGTTTCAATTTAAAAATCACAACATTATTTCTTTGTCACCTGTTTTAGAATACAAGAAGCGACTCGTAAATTATTTAATCCCTCTTGGCAGCAAGGTTGTTTCTGGGTTCACATAGTTAATTGTTGCCTCAGGAATCATCCCAGAGTAAAGATGGATGTGAACCAGCCTTAAGTGGTAAGTCTCACTTTTCGGCTACAAAGGCTTTTATGTGGACAAATTCTTTTTCCCCTACAAAGGGAATTCACACACACACCACAGACATCAAAGGCTATCTGCAATTAAGCAACATCTTATTGTAAGGTTTTTTCATGTACTTTTGTGAAACAAAATAAAAACTGAGCTTGGTTCTGAAGCTAAGTACAATTTGGTCATTATCTCCTGTCTTCATAGCAATACAAGTAGTGTTGCTTTTAAAAACAACAAACTTAGAATCCGGAGTTTTATTTTTTGCTTTGCCACTATTAGCTATGTGACCTTGAGAAAGTCACTAGAGGTTATGTATGCCCCATAAATGGTAAAGAAATTTCAAGAGCTTTTAAAATTGAGATTATATATTTACAAATTAATCAGTTGTACTTTTAATTGAATATGTCATATATTTAACAGATTTATAATTCAATATATTTATAATTTATATTCAGTATATTTATTTTACAAATATATTTCCTATCTTATGCACAGAAAGGAAAGAGGAAAGATACAAGGAAAGCCAAGTCTGTGTAAAAAATGAGAATTGCTTGTTTAATCCATATTGATTGATAGTAAATCAAATAGATGAGAGGAAAAAGCCAATCTAATTCTGTATTTAATTGTCCATTCAGTTTAGTCAAATATCATTTGACCCCCACGTATGGACACATCGAAGACCATCTGCCACGAAGTCTGTTCAATTCCCTGATTGCCAGTAGTGCTGGGCAAGAGCCTCTGCCTAAGGACAGAAACATGTGCAAAGAAGGGATTTGAGAGTCTGATGGTTAATCAGAGGCCCAGATGGATGTGCAAGGGTTTTCAACTGAGATTGTTTATAACAGCAAGAAATGGGAAATAAACTAACCACCTATTAAAAGGAATCAGTTAAATACAATGTAATGCTGAGATATATCCATATAGGGGGATCATTGAGGACGATGTGATGGAAATGAAAGTGTTTAGATGGAAAGATGCTTAGGATATATTAGATGTTTAAAAATTAACGTGAACGGGGGTATAGCTGATGCGATTCTGTCTTCATAGTAAAAATATTATATAAGAATATACAAAATGTATTTCCTTTCTTTCTTCTTCTATCTCATTTTCTTTATCTACTTCCTCCTTTTTGCATGTGCACACGCACGCACACATATCTACAGAGATACACAGAAATCTTTACAGCGTTTATCATTGGGTGGTGGAACTATGGATGATTTTTACCTTTTTTCCTTATGCCTATACTCATAAAATTTTTAAATAATGAATACTATTATTTGTACACTAATATTTAAATGATAAACAAATAATAAAAGCAGTCAATTGCTCTGCCCCCAGTCCTTGAAATTTGAGAAATCTTTAGAGTTTTCTAGATCAAGACTTGCAGTCCTAACAGAGAAGAGCTGATTCAGCCTTTCTTGCCATTAAGGCATGACCACTTAGGGATTCTCCTGACAATCTGGTTACTGGAGAAGTTCAATACTAGCTATATAATAATTATTCCTTAGTTTGACATTTTGTTGAATAATTCAAAACACCATTCATGCCTCATTCCTTGATTCAACCATCTAATAAATATTTATTAGACACAAAGCATGTATTTTATATCATCTTATTATTTGTATTAATTATATAGTAATATTAACTATCCATTATTTGATGATTATCATATGATCATTATGTATTGAACACCAAGCACTTATTAAACACAAGCCTGTTCCTATGCTAAGCAATAGGGCTATAAGAGGTGAAAAAAAAAAAAAAAAAACAGAAACAACTAGGCACAACTAGGCACAGTTCTTTCTTCCATGGGAAGCTGAGAATGTCATTCCGCATTTTGAAAAAGATTAAACTAGAGCACAGAAAGTTTAGGTGGGTGACCTGCTACATTGCTCAGCATTGACAAGACCACAAATCTTCTAAATCTTACGCCAGGGCATTTTCCTGTATGCCACATTTGAATAAAACATACCTAACAAAGATAAAACCCAAACAGTCAATTTTCTCCTTCTGTAAATTGGAACAAAATTAGGAAAATTGTAACAATAATTGTCATCCCGAAGTTTGCCGCCTAGTACATTATCAACAGTAGCCAGACTATGGAGAGAGCCCAAATGTTCCTCAACTGGGGAATGGATACAGAAGTTCGCCACCCTAAACTAATTACTGTTAACAAAGTGGCATGCTAGAAACTTTTCTATACCTCTATATGGACAGTGTGCTTTTGTAAAAAACCAAGCAACCGATTAATTAATGAAAGGCATACAACAAAATATATACGAGTTCACCTTGTTTCCATTAATGTGAGACTGTTTTTATCATAAATAATCCACTTAATTTTTAAAACTCAATGAATTATTAAAAGTTCAAAAATAATGACATTCCTCATAAACAAGGGGGTTTCATTATTAAATTATGAAATGTATCATTTCATTACTCATATTTTTACAATTAAGATGAAAGATAAATATTACCCATAAGCAAGACAATATCTTCACCATAACTGGACTTATATTTGGCTTCTAGGTTTCTCTCTACACTCTTCATGTTGACAAGGTTATAAGATCTTCATTCTTTTTAGGAATCAACTAATTTTGTAATAAAGAAGTCATATAGTTTAAAGAATTAAAACAGACCACCATCTTCTCTCTTCTTCCTCGTCCCTTCCAGTGTTTCCTCAATGCTATTGGCCTCACATCAAGTAATAAAAGCCAAAGGTAGGTGCATGATAATTCGAGAAAAGTGACAAAAATATAACCCTTACTACCAAGGAGTATATAACATACGTATTTATTTTTAAATGCCATCCGTATATAATATGTGTTTTTATGCAGGTTTTCTTAAAGAAAAGAGGTTCGCCTTGACGTTCTAAGACATATGGTAAACAACGCGCGTACGCACACACACACACACACACACACACACAGAAACATGGAGGCCAGATTTCAGTTGAAGGTCACTTGGACCTTTAATAATAGGTACACCTGGCTTAAACTATCTTTGGTTCCCTGGGTTAAGGAGGTACAGAGTCCTCACTGCGTCACTACTGTGGGCTCTGGTAGAATTTATAATCTCAGCCCCACAACAACCTCCCATGGCCTTGGACCTTGTATACGTTTTCTGTCCCGCTTCCACAACCACTTGATTTCAATCCCAGTTCATTTTTTTAAATCTCTAAAAGGAATTCAAACACATCAAACTATGCATGAGCATGACAGACTTTTCTGGGGAAGGACAGCATAGTTCAGAACACCAAAGTAGGGCTTTGCTTTTCAGCAACAAAAGCAGCTTTTCAAGGAGCAAGTAAGCATCATTCCTCCATAGTGGCATTTCACTGGCCACACCAAGTCCCAGCCTCTCTCCATCTGTTTGGCTCCCATCTTTCCTTCTCAGATTTCTTCCCCAGTCCCTCCCTCTGCACTGCTCTGGCGTTCATATTCTATCTGCTATCACACAGAGCGTCGCCTTCCTCATCCCACTCCTGTGGTCTTGGTATCTGGCCATATCCACATCACACCCGGTCTCTTGTTTCACTCAGCCTTATCCAAGTATGTCCCAGATGAAGAGACTTCTCTCCCCAAAGACTACTGTTGTGCAAAAACTTAAAAAAAGAAGAAAAAGAAGGAAAGAAAAGCATTTCTCTCTCTGCATGGATTTTGACCCCTTTTCATTCTGAGCTACATATTGCTGAAATCCAGGTGTGTGTGTGTGTGTGTGTGTGTGTGTGTGTGTGTGTATAGTAATAGTGAACTATTTTGACAAAAGAATATGGGTCTGGGCCTAGAAGGTAGTGATAATGACTCAAATAACATTTTTCAAAAAGAAAAGTAAATTTGGTTTTGTACTCCCTGCCACAAATGGCCAATGAGCTTCGTAGCAGGGGCAGGCTGGATTCTCTGTCCCAGGAGGATAGTTACTTCTTACTTCAGAGGGTTATTAATGGGAGTCTTGTCAATTGCTGTCAATTGCAGACCGTTGGGACAGGTCTGCTGTGGTCGCTGCATCTACACATACACGTTCAAACACTGTGCCTTGATGAAAATATGGGACCACTCGGACTATGGTTCCGAGTTCCAGCTGCCTAATAACACAGGTTTGACTCACCTTAACGTGGCCATTTCAGAGAAGAAAGGGGAATGAACTTCGAGACAATGAGGCTTCTGTAAAACAATCAGAAATTAATCGTGCAGAAACTCATTTTTAAAATGTCAGAATAGATGGTGCAATCCTGTTGGAGGGCATTGAGAGGATGTGACTGCTGGTTGACCCACAGGCTGGATCCAGGCAATGGGAGACCCCTCCTTTGTCCTTGAAATGTACATTCCGCCCACCATTTCCGCGGTGGGAGCTGTTTCAAGGACATGGCCTTGAGAGAACAGTGGGGTGTGGAGACTACCTGCAAGGTACCCATGACAGAGCACACATAATATGGTTAAAACCTCTGCATAAACTTTTAAGGTCCTGGCAGTGGGTAGGGACATTTACTCATCTTGTGGTCGCTCAAGACAAGTGTCATATGTAAGTTTCTTGACTTGTTCCACGTGCCGCCTACCAATCTGGAGCGACCAGCCTTTCTTCTATCTCTCCCTGCCCTTTGTGAACGGCGGCCAGTTTGTGAACCAGCAAATCCAAATGTGCCCAGAGCTGCTGCAAAGAGATTTTGAATCTTTATTGGCAGGAAGTGGCTACCAGATAATTTGTGATGCTGACTATAGCACAGAAAACTACTGATGATATGGTCAGTGGAGTAAAGAGACGGAAAGCCAAGAGGTGAATGCTGTAAGAAATACTTAAAATGGTGAAAAAACAATTTGCTGTACTCCTGAGCTAAGGTGGACCTCCTATGGCAAGCGCGATCTGTGCTGTAGCCACAATGCCTCAGACTGGCCAGTTGTTCATGACATAGCTCATCAACGTCTTCAGCTTTGTGCCTGAGGGCTTATTTTCTCCAAACCACAGAAGACTGCTCTATCCAGAAGTTTAAGTAGCAAGCGAGAAATGTCAGAAAATTCACAATTCCTAGGACCGGCGTTCAACCCATAACTTTCCGGAGTGAACGTAATTCCAAGGTATGTGTTCTCCAAGCCCCAGTGTTTTCTCATGGCATTAAGCTCCTGCTGCCCAAGTGATGGGTGGCTCCCTTCCCTCTTTCACTTCCCCAAGCGCTGACTAGTGCTCCCTGCAACTCCCAGATAACTACTTACACTGAATTCTTGCCTCATGTCTGCTTCTAGGGAACCAAATTCTGGCACCCAAAATCAGACTTGGAAATTTTCTGGTCTCTGTACATATCGTTAAGATTCTTTGTTGATGATCTTGGCTACTATAAGTGATTTGTCATTAGTCTTTGCAATTCCTGTGTGCACTACCACACAGCCATGTTATGAAGAAGTGAAGTGGAAATTAGCTGCTGATGTCATTTTTTGTCACATTATTTGTACTTGGCGTTTGGGTCTATGAACATTGTTGAGAGACCTCAGTGTTTAAACATATTCATTTTTGGTTATTTATTTCAGTGTCTGTGGATTTACAACTCTGGCAAGTGATTTGTGTTTATTTTTAATGGCACATGTCCATCTTAAAGCTAAAATTTTAAAATGTTGACACGTCCACATTGTGTAGAGAAGGATCATTAACTTGTAACCAAGGTATGATCTCATATTATTACTTTGCCCTTTTATTGACAAAAATACCTCCATTTTTATTATTTCCTCCAAGAATAAATCATACATTTGGTTGGGATAAAAAAAATAATATATAGTAATAAAATAATAGTGATTTTTTTTAAACTAAGAAGCTGTTAACTTTATGGTGCTCTTATAATCAATGATGTCTTAAAATTCAGGAAATGCATGCATATGTTGTGTTAGCAATATGGGCTCATGATAAAATTTCCTAAAATAAAACCCCAAAAGTATAAAGAAAAAAAGCCATAATCTCAACACTCAAATGTAAACAGTATTTTTATATTTTATTTATGTATTTTTAAAGATTTTATTTATCCGAGAGAGAGAGAGCATGGCAGAGGCAGAGGGAGAAGTAGGCTCCCCACTGAGAGCAGAGCCTGACATGGGGTCCAATCCTAGGACTCTGGGATCATGACCTGAGCTGAAGGCAGCCGCTTAACTGGCTGAGCCACCCGGGTGCCCCAACAGTATTATCATTTTAAAATATATTTCCAAACATCTCCGTTTCTGTGTTTATACTCTCATATCTTCATATACTTGTGTATAAATAAGATCATATAATAGTATTTTATTAAATACTACATTACATAATAATGTTTCATGAATGTTTTTCCACTTGTTCAAAACGCCAATGTTTTCCTTGACAAGAACAGATGCTATGCAGAGGTTGACTCGATGACCAGTGTATGGTAGTGACTAAGAGTACGTTCTGCTTTGAAGTAACCATCTTTGCCAACAGCATTTGAAATGCCCATCACTGTATTAAGTACTTTTAGTTGCTACTTTTTTGGAGAAGATTTTCCAAGCATGGACATATAAATAATTCCCAAATTAACTCTCTAATGCTTCAATCCTGATGAAGAGAGCAGGACTGTAGAGAGGTAAAACAAACCTGTCCTGAACTTTGGGGCAGGAAAGACAGGCTCAGGCAAGCCCCCCAAGGTGGAGGACTTAGACAGGAAGCACAAAAAACACAAAGGTGGGACCATTCTTCTTCTAACTGACTGTGTGAGTTTGGGCAAATTTCTCAAATTTTCTGTGCATTACAGTTTTATCTGCTGCACCTAGAGAAGACTGACTCTTTATGACCCTTTTGCTAGTCAAGATTTTATAAATTGATCAGTCTTTGAGTTCTGGCACACTGTAGTAGACATGTATATTTCTGTCTGACCAGCTTTCCTTCTTCTGTTGACACAACCCATCCCTTCCTTTTGGGGAACCACACCTTCCCCCATTGTCCACCAGGAAACTTGTGAGCAGCTGACCCCACTTCTGGCTCCAGGGCTGGGGTATCTACCAGGCTTGGCCAGTCAGGACACCAAATCCCTTGAATCACAATGATTGGTTCAGAGGTTAACATATGATTCAAGTCAGCCAATGAGCATGCTCCTTGGGACAGTCTCCACTTGGGTTGCAAATCTGGTAGAAGCTAAGTCTGAAGCTGCCTATTGGTGATCTTCTTTATTTCTTGGGGAGCTTATGAAGAAGAAAAAAAAGCAATATGGAAATTACCCAGGAAAGTAGATGCTCTCTGTACTTATTTCTGAAGGGTTTCAACAAAGGAGGTGTCTAGGGGCTCCAAGAGCAACAGTGACTCATGAACTACACGGTGGCAGTTATACAAAGTGGTAAATAGACTTCAGGGAAGCAGGACCCTGGGCAGAAACTTTCCAGCCTCAGTGATGATTCCCATATTTCAAGCCTGTCATGGAAGCAGAGATCCACCACTGAGGCTTGGATAAGGAGGATGTCAGTGCATTTGGGAACTGGCTATTAGAAGTCCAGCTCCTGCTGTCCAGATTCTATAGAAACCTCCCAGATTCTAGGGAAAGCCAGAGAGAAAGAAAAGGCTCTAAAGTGCCTGCATTTATATGTCTTCTCCATTTCAGTAAAAGCTTGATGTTAGACTTTAATTAAACTTTAAAAACTAGGAAAAATACAGAAATGTGATGTGTCTTGCACACCCGAATTGTTTGACTAGAACTCTGCCAGCTGGAGGGCATGCTCCTTTCTCTCTTTTCTCTACATTGCTTTGTTGACTAGGTACTTCCTGACACATTGTCCTGCATAAAGTAAGTCTCAGGCAGGGTGTGTGTGTGTGTGTGTGTGTGTGTATGTGTGTGTGTGTGTTTAAAGGAGAAGAGCTTTGCTATTGTTAGGAGCAAACTGCTACGGGAGGCGGCGGGGGGGCGGGTTGCAGAGGGATGGGTGTGACAAAACCAAGGTTTCTGCTTGATCGGGGGAAAGGAGATGCTTGGCCTGTTTCTTAAAACATTTGTAGTATGCAGGCAAGGATGGTGGAAGAAAACATTGTGTGTCAAGAATCACAACACTGCAAGGTTACAACAGCCTGGGGGAAGGAAGTGTCTCTATAAGCCAGTGTGAACAGAGCTTGAAAGGAGTGGTGGGAAATGGGTTGGTTTTAAGGGATCTTGAAAGGTGTGCTAAGATGATGAACTTTATTCAGTAAGTAGCTGGAGTCCACGGATGTTTCCTAAGGAGGGAGCCATTTGAATAATCTTTGGTTTACAATATCTCTGATCATGCCATTCAGGATAATGGTTCTTAAAGAGTGATCCCAGACTAGCGATATTGACATCACCCGGGAACTTGTCTGAAATGCAGATTCCTGGGCCACACCCAGACTTACCATCTGGGTATTTCAAAGTCCCTCAGGTGGTGTTGATCCACACCCAAGAAGTAGTGTACGAAGGGGAAAGTGCCTTTCCTATGAGTCACCTGATGAAACATGAATTTATTGCCTTTTAGATGTTTTAAGCCAAAGGTAAGTCACCCCATAAGGTATATAACAGGCTTTCCACCCCATAAGCAGCGAAAGTAGAATTTATTCCTTCATGTAAGGAACATATTAAAGTATGGCATTTTTCTCCCTCTTTACTAAATACTACACGAACTATACAAAACACACCCCAACCTCAACTATTTTCTGGAGAAATAAAATAAGAGACAGCAGCCTGGGGCTACAATGTAGCCATGGCTCCTCTCCTCCCCAGATTCTCCTGATTTCTAGCTAGCTAACAGGGTTTCACTGTATTAGCCCCTCCCTGCTCTAGAGGCAGGCGGATACCTTCCAGATACTGTTCATTCATGTGAATGTCACACTCAAAGAGACACCAGCTTTGGATTTCTTCAGAGCTGGTTTCAAAGCTATTTCTCAAGACCTTCTCAAAATGTTCTTGATTTAATGCCCAGGAAATACTGGCAAGGACGAGAGGGCACATTCAGGAATGTTGGGACTGCCAGCAGGCAGGCAGGCTTAGCAGAAGACCCTTCTGTGAGTCCTGCCAAGCCTTAACCATGCTCTCTGGTGCACAGTGCTGCTGCTTTAGAGCCAGGAGCTGAAGTCCTCCGACACTGGGGGAATCATCCTGTGTTGTGGGAGTAGGACCGAGGAAGAGAGAGACTTGATTTCCTTGGTAAGAGTCAAACAGTGCTGTGGTCTCTGATCACTGTTTTTTCCAACTCAATGTCTTGTGCACATTTTGTTTCACAGATGTCTCGTGAATGCAGTCAGAAACTCCTGGAGTTTGGAGGGAAATCCTAGGCCAGGAGAGACTCTCCTTATTTTCGTCCCTGATAGATGCTCCTCTGGTCCCTTGAACACTTCCAAAGATGGGCCTCCTATTATTTTGAACACTGTAAAGTATCAGAGTGTGAACATGTCCATGGTGGTAGACCACCAAAGCAGGACTACCAAGGAGTTACCCAAGGACCAGTCTTGAGGCACAAGGGATCATCCATCTTACCCTATGAAAGCGATAAGAGGCAGCCAGAATGATGGGGAACATTTCTTTAAAGAGGATTGGTGTTGCTATGCTGTAAGTCCCACCTCCCTCTGTAAAATGACATAAAATATTAGTGTCATTGTAGGGAAAGATTCTTGGCAGAGCCAGTTATATTATGTGTTTAGACCAAGATTTCTGAACCTTAGCGCTAATGACATCTTGGGCTAGGTCATTCTCTGTTTTTTGGGCCTATGTGTGCATTGTTGGCTGTCCGGCAGTGTCCCCGGCCTCTCCTGTAGATGCAGTAGCCCCTGAATCAATGGTGATGATCAAAAACATCTCTGGATATTGCCAATGTCCCCTGGAGGACAAAATTGCCCTTGGTTGAGAACCACTGAACTAGACTCCATTGTCTCTGAAAGTTATTGTGCTCATATATGTGGGGTGTGTGTGTGTGTGTGTGTGTGTGTGTGTGTGTGTGTGTTTGGTAAAACAGCTACCTGCTTACAGGCCAGGAAAATGAGGAGACATATCTTGACTTCATGATTCATGATTGAAAGACTTTGAAAAGCTGGTTGTTGTGTTGGAGCGTCAAAGCTCACTTTGCTTTCTCTTCTGCAGTGCCCCCTTTGCCTCAAGCCCAATTCCTATGTGTTATTCAAGACTTCACTCAGACATTTAGAACCGCACTCTGGGAGGCACGGGGAGCTGTGTGATCTATAGATGATACTGGTGGGAGTTGAGGACAGAAGAAAAGAGACTGTAGGGCCAGGCTTTCTGATGACAATCAATGGTTTTCTAATGTGGGGGCTGAGTGTCACATTATGGAAGTTTTTAACAGGAGACATTCTATGAGGACAAAGTTGAAGGTTGGGCCTCCATTCAAGGGCCAGTTGTGGTAACTGGGGGCCTGGTGAAGAATTTAATTTTACTTTTTGCTGAATTATTTTTCCTTGAGTTATAGGAACTGTCAAATCCAAAGTTAACAGTAACTGTTCTTAATAGTTCAGTTCTCATAGATTACCCCATCCTCTTAGGTCTAGTACCCTTACATGGTCTGTATGGTGGTGCTACAGGAAATTAAGGAATGAGGCAGAAAGGGCTATGCTGGTGAATAGGCCATCATCTATTAACTTCATACCCTACTTTCTTCCATGGCACTGGAGCTGAGACCTTATTTCTGCTTTTCCAGCTAGTTCCTTGTTAGCCTCTGACAACAGGGGTCCTAGAGGAATTCAGGGAGGATGCAAGGCTGGAGAAGGGAAGAAGAGCTTCCTTCTTTCTCTTTGCTGTCTCCTCTGTGTCACCTGGGCAATGACTCACCATCAGCAATGGTTGGCTTAAATAGTAGCATTTGGGTTCCCTCTGCAAGTTTCCCCTTTTTCCCCTGAACCAGCACGTGGTGCCCTTACCAAAGATATGAGTACCCGCTGGCTGGTGCTGCTACCTTGGAGAACTGTCTTCTGAGGCTGTAGGGGACTTCCTCCAAGCTCTGAAGGCCTTGGGGCTGGAGGCAGTGCCCCTCTTCAGAGCTCTGAACCCCAAGCTTCCAATAACCCAATTCCCTTGCTTTATCTCCCCAATCCTTGGGGAGGGGCAGGGCAGGCAGCTGCTTCCTATGGTCACTGTATCCGCGTGGCCCAGTTTCGCTTTTTGACTTTTTAGTCCTCTGTACAAATTTAACCAACTCCTTATATTACATTCTCTTTATTAAAGTGACTGGTATGGTTTCTATTTTGTGGGCTGGACCTCAACAGAGATAAGGGAACAAGGGTTTGTCTACATCATCTCTCTGATGAGACCAGCATAGTGACAGCAGTTCTGCCTTGAACCATACTGTAATTCAGAGTGTTTCCAGCAAGCCCAGCAGCAGAGCCTGCAAAGGGCTTCAGAGATAGGCTGACAGTGGCAAGAAAGGAGAACGCGGTGCCGGAAACACCTACCAAGTGGACAGACTGGGAGCACCCATGAAAAAATCCCCCTTCCATTCCAAACCTACAAGAAATTATAGGCTAGCTTCTCAAAACAAAATGGAATCTAACCAGGTAGGGAGGAAAATGTGAGTACATCACATATAAGGAGAGACAGTATCTCATGAAACTTTGGTTCAGTTTTGTATATATGCATGCATGTACATAATGGTAGGTAATATAAAGCAACCTTCCTACTGTGGGTTTGGGGGAAAAAAAGAGCAGAAGGGAGGCTGACATTTAGGATTCATGTAAAATCATGAGACTTCTGTGCTTTTTTTAATTCCAAGACAACTGACATGGGCAAATGTCTGTACCAACATTCAGTCTTTTTTTTTTTTAATTATTTTTTTTAAGATTTTTATTTATTTGACAGAGAGAGAGAGAGAGAGAGAGAGAGAGAGCAAGGATACAAACAGGGAGAAGCAGCCTTCCCTGTGAAGCAGGGAACCCGACACGGGACTCGATCCCAGGAATTCAAGATCATGACCTGAGCCAAAGTCGGCCACTTAATCAACTGAGCCACCCAGGCAGCCCCTACATTCATTCTTAAGGGCTGTTTATACACTGAAAAGACTCTCAGTAGATAATCCCAGGGCTCCCCCAAACCTGGGAAATGGGGGTCCCAGGAAGGCCTGAGGACATGTGGCCAGTCTGTGGTCCCAGGACCCTGCCTCCATTTCCTGAGGCTGCTGTACCAACCCTGGCATTCCTGAGCTCTTCCCATCCTTGCTCTGCACTGGAACCATCCCGTGCTCACCCCACCCCTGTTCACTAAAATGAGTGCACAGTCAGAGCCTCCCGCAGTAACAAAACAAAGTTACATCAGCTTTTCAATTTAGAAAAAATGTCCTTTGAAATGCTTTAGGCCCAAAGCTAAGTATCATTAGATTTCACCCTATCCAGTGTTTTCTGGACTTTTGGGATTAGTGTTCTCTTTCTTAAACTCGCTCTAGCTGTGCTTGCTACCCACCCACCCACACACACACACACACACACACACACATGCACACACACATGCAATTATGCACTCCTTCTGTTACAGCCCCAGGGGACAGGGGACAGTCCCAGGGGACAGGTATTGAGGTTACAATGCAGGTGACCCCTCGGATACCAGCACCAGCTGGACAGCATCCCCTCACCTCAGGAGTCTGGGTTTTGTCTAAAATGTCTGTTCACAAAGTGGCCATGTTTAGGCAAAAAACTGAGACGGAGGTCTCAGAATAAAAGGGCCTAGAGGAACCTAAAAATTGAGAATGGGCTATTCTAGAGTTTATGTTAAAGGAATAGTATGACAAAAAGACTAGTGCAAACTTACCTACTTCTCAGGATCCAGGCTTCTGCTGTAGTGTGATCCCCCCCCCCAGCCCCCAGCAAGCTCCTCCTCGGGCCACCTGCCCTACTTTAGCAGCATCTGGCCCTGTGATTATACTGTGCATTCCTTGGAGAGCTTCTGTTCCTCCTTGGCATTCCATCACACACTTCACAGTGGGGCTGGGTTGCACTATGCTGCTGAGCTTTGAGAAGCTCTTCAGGCTAAGGATAAGAAAAGAAATAGTTACCTTAAGTGTAATTAATGAAGGGCCCAGGAGATTCCACTCACAAAAGAATGCAGGGGGAGGGAAAGATATTTGCCTGTGAATTCACTTTGTTCTTCGAGCCTCTCTAACTCTTCAGCAACTTTTAAAATTCCAATTCTGTGTTGAAACTTGGACGAGATACATAGAGATTACCTGATCTAACATTACAGGCAAGGAGAATAAGAACCAAGGCATTTAAATGACTTATCTGGGCTCATTTTAACTGGTTATCAGCAAAGCTATTGGACATAGCATTGATTTCCAATAGATAATTTGTCTTAGGAACATCAAATATAATCCATTGTTAGGCAGCACACCATATGGCAGGAGGGCTGCAATTTCACAAGCGGCGACTTGGCATTGAACATTTAATTTAAGTTTGCATCAACTGGAAAGCCCCTAATGGAATATCTGGCTCCGGCTTCAGATGGCCTACCCGCCCCCATCCGCCACATTAATGAAAAGGGGCATTGTTACCCAAACAGGTAGAGACACACAGCATCATTTCCTCGCTGAGGTGGTGGGCAAAGGGGCAATTGCAGATACAGTTGTATTAGTATTAAAAACGGTATTTTCAAGAAGCGAAGATGAAGTTATAGAGCTTAAGTCCATATGATAGCTCATGAAATGGCATGATCTCTACTGCCTCTTTGGTATTTAACATATGATGTCAATGTCACGTGTGTGATTATATTGCTTGCTTGGAGAAAGGAGATGCCATGCTTATAAATCACTAGCACGGGGCTTCTCAAACTTCAGTGTCTCCTGGAGATCTTGTTAAAAATGCAGGTTTGGATTCAGGAGGTCCGGGTAGGGCCTGAGATTCTGTTAGTGACAAGTGCCCAGCTGATGGGGACGCTGCTGATCCACGGCCCCACACTTTGAGTAACGCACATCTAGAAGGATCATAGAGTAAGGTGGAAAGATTGCAGGCCCTAGAGACAAAACTATAGGCACCTTGTTTCCACCACTCATATCTGAGCAGCAGCTGTCTAATGAATAAAATGAGATAATAATAATGATACTTATTCCAGGCAACTGAGAAAATAACTTGTGCAAGTGGTTTTGAAAAGCCAGGCTGTGTAATAGTGCTGCCTGCCCTATATCCTACCTAGCAGGATACCGTCCTGCTAGGTGCTCTGATCTGAAGTCTTAAGGGAAAATATGGTTACTAGGTCGAGAAAAGGTCCTCAGAAGAACGCAGAGTGGATCTTTCTCCATCTGCCCTTATAATCAGATTTCCAGCAGCTCGGTGGAGAGATGGTGTCCTGCAGGAGGAAGCAGCTAATATGTTGGCAAGTACAAGAACACTTTAACTCTCATGCATCATGTTCGGTCTTGTTGAGATTTAATTCAACTGGTGACATCCATAGGCTGCGCTATGAGAACAGCCAGGCAGTCATGGCTGTGCGCGCTGTTTACTTTATCATGGATCCAGGACTCTGACGGGCTTTCCAGAGTTCGGTGGGTCTTGAAAAGCTGCCACCACGGGCTGTGCAAACACATAGTATGCCCAGGCGGACCTCTGTTTGCTTCATGGGAATCTCACAGCTGAGCAAACGCAAGGGCTCTGTTTCCCTTCTGTGGCAAACCAAGCAGGAAAGTGAATTCCTCCGGGCTAACCCACAAGATGCTTCTCTTAGGTAAATAGCAGATTTGTGAAAAGCTGTCTGTCTGCTCCTGACCTATTTACATCCCAGAGAGCTTTCCGAGTGCGTTTTCAGCTGCCAATGAAATGCTAAGTTAAAGGATAGCTGTAGACAGTGGTCCCATTAGTACCCCCTCTCCCTCCCCACTCACTTCCTACCCCTGACTAAACACTGGGATATCATCTGAATGGAGACAGTAAGATCACTTCCATTTACAATCCGTCCTATTTAAATGGAGTGGGAATGATTTCATAGTAATAGCTTTCAACAACCCATATAACTAATGAAAATGACGCTATACTTTATTCTGAGTGCCTAGGTAACGATTTTTTACTCACTAGAAAATATCTTAGTGATGAGAGCTCATATTCAGTGTTTATTTTATAGAACTACATTAAGACTGAAAGGGAGAATAATAATCTCCCTTAAATTAATAAAGAGATTACTTCTACACATATTTTCTCTTAGACCTTATCAGGGAAGTGGGTATCCATAGAATTTTTCAAACTTTATCTCCACCTCTTTCTGGTTGTCTGATCTGGGGCAATTAACTTCATCTGTGAAAAGGGGGTAACAATAGGTCACATAGTCATGGTGAAGCTTAAATAAGATATTGCACATGTCCAGGGTTTACCACAGGACTTGGTATTTTAGTAAATGTTCAAAAGTGTTAATCATTCTTATCCTAATTGTCTTTGTGCTAACCTATTGACATCACAGTATTACCAATAACCTAACAGTATACATTTTCTGGGTCCAGAAGAATGCAGAAGTGATTTTCAGCATCTTACAGGTGTCTGGATTCAGTCAACAGTGACGCTCATAATCTCACCAGCTACCATTACTGTCCTGTATAATCAAATTTCCCAACACAGAACCCATGTATGAATTATAGGTATGAGTTCTCAGGGCAACCCTAAGATGTGTTACCTTCACATGTAGATGCGGAAACCAAGGTTTAGAGAAATACTTGGTAAATTATAGAATTGGGATTTGAACCCCTGGATGTCTAACCTTTGTTTCCCATGATCTGACATGCCACGTAAAACTAACATGTGTGCCAAAGCCCAGGTATCTCACACCTGCTTAGACTCACTCATACCCAACAAGTGTACACTGCTGGAGTGTTCAGGGACTTTTTAAGGGGGACACACTTTTTTTTTTTTAAAAAAAACAGTAGACTTTGGGGAAAAATTTTAAAATAAACAGTAGAATTTGGGATTCTTGCAACACTTGCATATATGCAAATAATTCTTTCTTTCTAAAAGGGAGATTTCTAATAGTTTCTAATAGTCTCTCAGATATGCCTTGATTTATTTAAAAAAAAAAAAAAAAAAAAACAGGCAGGTTTCGTTTTGCAGGAAAGATGCCTCTGTCTTCTCCAAACACTTACCTGTGAGCCTTACCTTCATAGTACTTGCCTTCATATGAGGGCAAGTACTCATGTACCCATCGTGTCATCTCAAAAGGCTCCCATGACCCCTGCATCAGGTGGCCTCAACCTGTTTATCAATGTCCAAGTCCCTTCAAGGCAGTGCAAACCCATTCTGTCGTCATAAATTACATTAAACACAGATGCCCCTGGAAAAGCGGCACAATCACATGTCAGAGAGACAGCATTTGTGAAATGAAATGAATCATGGCTTTTGAGTTCAATAGACCTGAGTATGCAATCTGGATAAGCATGGGCAAGTTTCTTTCAACTTTTCTAAGACTTTAAAGTAAGTCTGATAATCATTATCTCATGGACCATTGCAATGATTGAATGAAATAACATTTCTAAAGCACTTAACTCAGTACTTGGATTATACTAAATGTGGTAATGGTGGCTATTGTGATTGCTTGTTACTTTCCAGAGAGTTATTTGGAATGAAACATAAGAACTCTGGATACCTGTGAGATGTATGGCATGCTTTGAGATAGAAAGTGGACAGAAGGATAACCATAGGGAGAGGTAAGCTTCTGAAAATAGTTTACCTTCCTCCTAGGACTTCTCAGGTTAGTCCTGCTCTGTATGATCCTCAAATTTGATGGGGACATTTTCAGAGTATGCCAACCTGATCTCGCTTTAGAAGCATCTCTAAATGGGGTGCCTGGGTGGCTCAGTGGGTTAAAGCCTCTGCTTTCGACTCAGGTCATGATCCCAGGGTCCTGGGATCAAGCCCCACATCGGGCTCTCTGCTCCACGGAGAGCCTGCTTCCTCCTCTCTTTCCCTGCCAGTCTCTCTTGCCTACTTGTGACCTCTGTCTGTCAAATAAATAAATAAAATCTTAAAAAAAAAAAAAAAAAAAAGAAGCATCTCTAAATGACCAAGAAATAACAGCCCGTTTAATGAATGGAAGTTCATCTTGCTCAGCTTCTGAATTGACATTTTATAGAAGTATTTGAAATAAGAAAACTTATTTTAAACCTAGATGATCTTAAAAGAAAATCAAATACATGGGCCCAGGAAAGATGACAGGAATGAGCAAGAATTCCTTATAACTTGAAAGAATGACTGTGCTTTTCTTGCCAGCAGCCAGTAGAACCCAGTACTTAGTAAAGGCATACTAGTTGAGTGATTAAACTGGTGAGTGAGTCAAGGTTTATTCAACAGTCAGTGATGTGGGATGCTAAATTTTGGATTGTTCTCAGGCAGTATACATATACTGTATACATATACTGTATACATATACAGTATACATATACAGTATACATATACTGTATGTATAGGCAAATACCTCTCACCTCAACTTTTTTTAGTAAAAAAAATTTTTTTTCAAAGCATGGTTAAAAAGCAAGTACTCCCTGAAGAACAGTACACTAGATCATTCTTGGTTATTGACTTAGTTGTTTTTCTGGGAGTATCTGCTAATATCCTGTTGGGACTCAGAAGAGGTTCATTTCTGACTGGAAGGTAGGAGGAAACCCAGTTAGAGAACACATCTCCCTAATTTCAAGTGTTTGCAGTGGTGGGTACCAGGAGGGGCAAAGAAGAGAGGAGAAAGCCTCAGTAGGCACTGTGTTAAAGAAGACACTAAGTTTGTTTCTCCAACTTTAACTCCATAAGAATCATCTAGAAGGCTTGTAAAAATGCAAATTCCTAGGCACTATACTCAGAACTTCTGATTCAGTCAGTCAGGGATGGGGGGGGTCAAGAATATGTACTATTAAAATTCGCCTTCATGATACTGATGCTATTTTCTGAAGACCACACTTCAAGTGGCACTGACAAAGATATAGAGGAGGTATGGGGGGGAGTGCTCATGGTGGGGAGAAGGAGGGATTCCAAACATTAAGGAGTATGTCTAAAGCCAGCCTTTAGTAGAGCACGGGGACAGATTTATACATCCTCCATACTTAGGGATGGGAACCATGATCTCCAGATTTCTGCAGATGCCGTATCCTCCACCAGGAATGCTCTGAGGTCATTAATCATATGATAAAACCCAATCCTCTTTTAAAGATCTATCCCTCCATAGCCTCTATGAAATGTTTCCTGACCCACCAAGACTTATCATGGCCACTTTTCAGAATGCTTTCCCAACACTCTGATTGGACCTCTATTAACACTGCTCTGTAATCTCTTATTTGCATTGATCTGACCTCAAAACCATGTGCTCAGCAAACTGGAGTATATGTAGGTCTTTAAAGATGTTATTCATTTATTTGAGAGCTATATAGAGAGAGAACATGAGTGGGGGCAAAGGCAGAGGGAGAGGGACAAGTAGACTCCCCGCTGACTGCAGAGCCTAACTTGGGGCTCCATCCGAGGACCTAAGATGGAGGTGAAGTCAGGTGCTTGACTGACGGAGCCATCCAGACAGCCCCATATCATATTACATTTATCTTTGTATCCATTGTACCTAGTGTCATGTCTTTTATATAGTTAACATGCAGTAAATCTTTGAGGAATCAGTGGAAACAAATTAGTGACTAACTTGGGGTTACTTCAAAGGACGAATCTTCTCTACTTTACTGTAAAACTCCTCAAGCAGTCACCTGTACTTGTGCTTCTACCTTCCTCCCATTTTCTATTGAGCTAACTTCAGTGAAGCCTTCATCCACATCTCTCCATCAAATTAGCCCTTGAAAGGTCACCAGTGACGTCCACATTGCTTAATCCCTGACCCTTTGGGAATTCTCAACTTCCTCAACAAACCAACAGTATTGAAAGTCTGATTTCATTGGCTTCCAACTAAATTTGTCCTTGAATCATCTCCTTCCTCTCTGACCTTTTTGTGTTTTCTTTTTGCTGATTATTCCTTATCACCCTGACCCCTTAATGTTGGACTGTTCCAGGGCTTAGTCTTTAGACTTTTTTTTTCTTTTTTCTTTTCTGTCTACTTCATTCTCTTGGTAGTTGCATCCAGTCTAATTGCCTGAATGCAATCTCTATGGTGATGACCTCAAGTATACCTTCAGCTTCGACTTCTCCACTCAATGCCAGATATATTTCTCCACCCAAATGACTAATAGACATTTCACATTTAACTAATTTAAAATCCAACCTCCTGATCTCCACAAGCCCTATCCCTGCTCCTCCCATAGACTGTTTATATCAATAAAGGTCAGACTAATCTCCTAGCTGGTCTGCTTAAAACTTCAGAGTAGTCTTTGCTTTTTTATTACATGGGGCCTTGAGGAAATCCCTCCTTTACCTTTGAAATATAATCAAAATACATCCAATTCTTACTAACTTCACTGTGTCTACACCAGTCTATCATTTCTCACTTGGAATATTACAACAGCTTTGTGATTGAGCCCTTGCCTTGCCATCTATGGTATATACTCAACAAAGCAGCACAAGTTTTAAACACTTGACTTTTTACCAATCCTTTGCTCAAAACACTCCAATGGTTTCATATCTCAGGGAAAAAGTTGTAGTTCTTAATAATGGCCTATCTCTGACCAGTACTTCTACCACTTCCAGTCTTGCTCACCCTACTCTGCACTCCCCCAGCCTTCTCACTGTTCTTCACACAAGTGAATGCTTGCCATAAGGTTTTTACTTTCTGCCTCTTCTGTCTGGAATCCTCTTTGCCTGGATGTTCTCACTTCTTCTAGGTTTCTGCTCCAATATCACCTTATCAGAGAGGTCTTAACAAGTCACTCACATGAACACTCTATCTCTGTACATTGCTTAGTTCTTCTGCATAGTACCTGATGTAGTCTATAATTTTTTTTTAAGATTTATTTTGTTATTTTAGAGAGAGACAGAAGGAGGGGCAGAGAGAGAGAGAATCTTCAAGGAGACTCCCTACTGAGTGCAAAACCCGACGGGGTCTTCGTCCCACGACCCATGAGATCATGACCCAAGTCAACCACGAGTTGGATACTCAACTGACCGAGTATCCAAGCACCCCTGATGCAGTCTATGTTTAATTTTATTTGTTGGTTTGTTTTCTATCTCCCTCCACTAGAATAGAACTTTGCAAAGGCAGGAACTTTATCTATTTCATTCACTACTCTATCTCCAGTGCCTAAAATAATACCAGGTATATGAATAAGTGAATGAAGGAGTAAAATGAGGGCATGCGGCTAGAGACCCATGGAACTTGTTTCTTATTGCTGGCACTATGATTGGTTTTAACATTCACTAGCACCTTGAGTCTTGATGGTATCCATGACTGGATCTTACCCACGGGAAACGTGTGTTTTATTGTTTAGTTTTATTGTGATTCACATTCTAAAAATGACAAAGCGAGGAACAGAGGAATCTACCACCCTGATTCACCACGTGGAAGGCAGCCTGCTGAAACTCACTGGATGTGATATGAGCGAAAGATACCATGTGCTGTGTTAAGCCACTAACAAGTGGGGAGCAGTTGTTATAATGGCTGGCCTTTCTTAACCTTGAAAAATCCTATTAAAGCTAGAATGTATTTAGATAAAAATTAACCTAAAAGGAAAATACGAGGCTCAGTAAGATTATGTATGTGATTTCCCTAAGAAAGGGTTGCCAGATAAAATACAGGATACCCAGTTAAGTTTTAGTTTCAGATAAACAGTGAGTAATTTTTAGTATAATATTGCGTGGGATGTATGTACACTAAAAAAGCATTCAATGTTTATCTTAAATTAAAATTTAACTGGGCATCCTGTATTTTCCTTTGCTTAATGTGGCAACCTTAGTCTAAAGGGATGTTGTAACAGAGACTTGAAACTAATTTTAATTACCAACCCAATTTCCTTTCCACCAGTCTACCCAGAAAATCACCGGTACAGATGTCAGGAGGTGAAAACTTTCAAATTTTTATTTCCTATCTTCCATTTACAAAAATATCTAACACATTCAGGAACCTCGAGAAGCCATTCTTCTAGCTCTTTCTCCCCAGAGAGAACGGTGGTTTGAATTTAGGATATGGCCTATGGCTATGTCTAATTCTGTGTTCCATACAGCTCAGCTGTAGTATGAATATCCAACAACTTTTCATTACCAGCAGAAGTAATTATAACTAGATAATCCCAGTGATAATAAGATAGGGTCAGCTGAAAGGTTAGTTCTGAAATTTAAAAGTGCTATAAAAAATTCATTTGTTCTTGATGCTCCTTTCCCACCAGAAATCACACTCAGTGGAGCTTTGGTAATCATTTCCATGGTAACTAGTTACCATCTTCATCATGGAATGAAGTCTGTGAAATCCCCAAGAACAGATCCAGTATTTAAGTACGCCTTGCTGTCAAGCAAACAAACAAAAGTGAAACAAATACTGGCAAAATGTATAAATCTGAAACTGGATGGCTTTCAAAATGTTTTTTATTTTTATGAGGCCACAATCATTAGGACTAATGAATTGCTTTGTGAATCTCAAAGATCTCAAGTTTTCTTTTATAGTAACCTGCACTTGATAATGATGATTTTATTTATGTATTTGTTTAAAGATTTTATTTATTTCACAGAGAGAAAGAGAGAGAGAGAACAAGCTGAAGAAGCAGCAGGCAGAGGGAGAGGGAGAAGCAGGCTCCACACTCAGCAGGGAGCCTGAAGTGGAGTTCTATCCCAGGACCCTGGGATCATGATCTGAGCCGAAGGCAGACCCTTAACCTGAGCCACCCAGGTGCCCCAATAATGAAGATTTTAATTCATCAAAAGTAGAAGAGGGTAAAAATGCATAAATTAACTTACAGTCAGAGGAGTAGAAGTTTGAAATGACCAAATAGTTTCTAGAAAATATATTTTTTTATTGCGGAACTTTTCTTGTATACATTTAAAATGTAAATGTTTCACTTGAATTGTCAAGGATTTTTAAAGTACTGGGGTGTGCTTTAAATCAGGTGTTGGTAAACTGTAGTTCACCTGCCAAATGTTGTTTACTGCCTTAAAAAATTTTTTTTTCAAAATATAACCAGGGCCATTTATTCATGCATCCTTTATAGTTACTTTTTCTCGACAAAGACAGAGCTGAACAGTTATGACAGAGACTACAGGGCCTAAAAAATCTAAGATATTTACTATCTGACCCTTTACAGAATAAAATTGCCTTCTTCAGATTCCACAGGATCTGTTGTGGGACACTCTGCTCTTTAAAGATTTCACTTCAACATTAAGACCTGTGTTTTTAAGGATATGTGAGAAGATGTGACAAAATGCCCCCCCAAAGATGTTCTGGACCTACTGAAGTTGCTCCACGACACCATCCAGTCCTGTTATGAACTCCTGAGCTCAAGTGGGGAAGGGAGTTTTCTCATGAAGATTCTGGAAAGAACTGTTTATTTCTGAAATTTAAGATGTGGGAGTCACCAAGAGAGGCTGGAAAGAGGCAGAGGTGGTGAATGGGGGAACAGAACACACAGGACTGCTGTGAACCTGCAGGTTCACCATTTGCATCAAATCTGCTGACATCCCATTAGCCAAAGCAAGTTTCACTGTTGAGCATAAAGTCCAAACAGTAGGGAAGTAAAACTGCATTGCAAAGGCACCATAAGAAGAGTGGAGAAGAAATGAGGCCAGTGATGGAATCTTCCAGTCTAACCCAACCTGTCTGCCAGTGAGTTCCACAGATAGATCTCTTGCTCAGCTCTCTCCTTTCAAACTCTTACAGCTGGATATGTCCCCTCCTGCTCACCTACCTCTCCATCTCCCCAACTAAGGTTAGTTTGTGGGAAATACTCTACCTGTTCACTGGGAGATGAGTATTCCCATCTAACTCTTCCTAACTGGATGGGGGTAGCCCCCCTTTGATCATAAAGCATGAATTCATTGACTCAGTGCCAACAAACTTGCCAAAGTTCAGTGTTAAATTTTCCTGACTTTATTGTTTTTCAAGCATGAACCTAAAAGCCTTAGAGATTTTGACTTTTATTCCACCTTTGCCAAAGCTTTAAGAATTCAAAAAGTAATCCCATGCCTCTCTTACACATAGACTCCTGCATCATGAAAAAGGAGTCTTTTCACATGGGCTGTTCTACATATTGGTGAAAATCTCACACTATATGTGGAGATGGGAAGGGGAGGGGAAAAGAAGGGAGGGGAGTGGAGGTGGTGGAGGAGGACCTTTATTGAGCTTGGGTGAAAATGCTAATTTTTACATGCTTCTCAAGCAGTGACAGTCTTACAATCATAATTTACTGTGGGATTCCTGCTGGCCTGGCCACGTGCCAAATGACTATAAAATTATGTAGTTATCTTATCAGTGTATCTCTGCTTTGTGCCGTCCCTTTCCATTAGCTGCTATGCTGCATTGATTCTCATTTGAAATCAAACCAAAGGCAATCATCTGTCTGTTGGGTTTGTCCAAGTTTTTGCCCTTTCTTGAGCTGAGAGCTCGGTGGTCTTAATTGTTAGAATCCTGCCCGCCCTGCCAGGAGGCATGACACAGCCCACCAGTCTCTGCGTAGAACAAAGGGCAGGAAGCTGCTTGAGTGGCCCTGGCAAAGTGAACCTGAACGCTGAGAAGCCAGGCTCGAGGATTCCTCTGCCTGCTGTCAAGGAAAATGAGCCTTTTGTTGTCGTTTTAAATTACTCATGTAGTTCAAGTTCAATAAGCTTTTCTCTGTCCCTGTATAACCACAGTATTCCACGATTTTATTGGCCCTGCAGCTGAAATTTAATCAATTTAAGTCTCTCAGTTCTTGAATGGCCCTCTGGCAAAAATACTGCTGTTCAAGGGAGCAGCAGGTAAGGACCTTGCTGAATGCTAACATGAGATTTCCTCGAGGCTGAAACAGAATTGACTTTTTTTTTTTTTAAGATTTTTATTTATTTATTTGACAGACAGAGATCACAAGTAGGCAGAGAGGCAGGCAGAGAGAGAGGAAGAAGCAGGCTCCCCACTGAGCAGAGAGCCAGATGTGGGGCTCGATCCCAGGACTCTGGGATCATGACCTGAGCTGAAGGCAGAGGCTTTAACCCACTGAGCCACCCAGGCGCCCCCAGAATTAACTTATTTTTTTTTTTCCCTCACCACCTCTGTTATCCCAGTCTTTGGAATTCAACTGCCGAGGCTGACTAACTCCATATTAGGGGCAAAAAAGTTCAGTCCCCTTAGTTCTTCACTGATTCATTCAAAGCCACTCTCTCGGGGTGCTTGGGTGGCACAGTCGGTTGAGTACTTGACTACTGATTTTGACTCAGGTCATGATCTCAGGGTGGTGAGACTGAGCCCCACGGTGGACTCCACACTCGGTACAGAATCTGCTTGGGATTCTCTCCCCTTCTCTCTCTGCCCCTCCCACTTGTGCTGTCTCTCTCTCGCTCTCAAAGAATAAATAAAAACTTTAAAAACAAACAAATAAAAACAAAACCACTCTCCTATGGGCGGTGAGAGATGAAATGAATGTGGTGTTGTGGACCATGTCTCTGGGGAGCTCAGATTCTCCTAGGGGAGGTCAAATGCGTACACATAGAAAGAAAACCAACATTCCAGAGGCTGTCCAAGTGAAAACAAATAAATACTCTGGGAAATAACTTTTGGAAGGTTGGATTGCTTCATGTTTTTCACATACTTTGTATTCTGTAACAATGTTTTTAAATGTAATATTATAGGAAAGCACTAGATACAAAATAGATAAAAATAGCTTTCCTTAATAGATCTTCAACCTTGCCCTTCAAAGTGTGAATTATTGGGACACATTCCTTCAGAGTCGGGTACCACTTTGTTACGCTGTATGGGTTATAACCCACAAATGTGACTACGTTATGAGTTTGGTTTGTTTGTTTTTTTAAGATTTTATTCATTATTTGACAGATCACAAGTAGGCAGAGTCAGGCAGAGAGAGAGGGAAGCAGACTCCTGGCTGAGCAGAGAGCCCTAATGCGGGGCTCGATCCCAGGACCCTGAGATCATGACCTGACCCGAAGTCAGAGGCTTATCCCACTGAGCCACCCAGGCGCCCCTACGTTATGAGTTTTAAGAAGGCCAGCATTTTCATTTAACCTGTACTCCTAGAGCAGGGATACAGCATATAGGAGGCAAATGAACTACAACACACACACTGCCATCAGGAACAGACATTGTTTACTGACCTCAAAACTTTTTAAATCTGAGCCCAAATTTGGCTTGCAAATCCTCATCCCAGTGCTCCAGGCAGCTGTAACAATCTACTATGTTGGCAAAGGAGAATAAATTGACTCGCCTTTCCTGTCCAATCATTGAACACAGTTCTGGAAAATGGTAGGTGCCCAGCAATGTTAGGCGAAGTGATTTTTGCATAATATACCTTTTATTCATAGAACAGTAAGTAAAACAGATCCAAAAATTTACAAATGATCTAAGGTGATAAGAAATAAACACAAGGCATTTTTATTTCTCTACACTTCCTCTGCCCCTGAGACCTTCCATATCCTTCAGATCATTCCCCCTAATGCTGAGAATTGGAATCATCTGGCTGCATTGAAGGAACACGGCACACAGATGCTTCTTCACATAAATGCTCTCAACTGCCCTTAAGAGACCTTTTTTTGCATAATTGGAGGTGTGCACAAACTTTTTTTCAAGGTTCAATCCAAAACCCTGTCAAAATATCAAAGCAATGGGTATCTATATGCTTTTGGATACAAACAGCAGTTGGACATTCATATTACTGTTTGGTTGGAAAAGCTGGTTAAGAACTCAGACCGAGGGCGCCTGGGTGGCTCAGTTGGTTAAGCGACTGCCTTCAGCTCAGGTCATGATCCTGGAGTCCTGGGATCGAGCCCCGCATCAGGCTCCCAGCTCCACGGGGAGTCTGCTTCTCCCTCTGACCTTCTCCTCGCTCATGCTCTCTCTCACTGTCTCTCTCTCTCTCAAATAAATAAATAAAATGTTTAAAAAAAAAGAAAAAAGAACTCAGACCGAACCAACACCAATCTATTAAGCAAGAATTAAGGGCGAGGCAATTTGCAAGTTTTTGTTTTTGGTTTTTTTTTTTCTTTTTTTTTGACAGACAGAGATCACAAGTAGGCAGAGAGGCAGAGAGAGAGAGAGGAAGGAAAGCAGGCTCCCTGCTGAGCAGAAAGCCCGACTCGGGGCTCGATCCCAGGACCCTGGGATCATGACCTGAGCTGAAGGCAGAGGCTTTAACCCACTGAGCCACTCAAGCGCCCCCAATTTGCAAGTTTTTACTGAATGAACGAAAGAAAGTATAAATTGTCCCAAGTTGCATAATATCTGTTCCTTTTTTAAAAAGAACTCATAATTAAATAATGGAAAATATGATTAAACATCAAATGTCAGTAAAGTACTTTTTTAGCTCTTTTCTCTTCACTCATGCTACTTTCTTTCTTGCTTTGTTGTCCTTTCTCACTTCCTTAACCCACCGAGCGTAATGGTTTTCATTCATTGAAGGCTAATTCAATATTATCTTCTCGATGGATTCTTTGAAACCCATGTCTACTAGCAGAATTTGATGTCAGCTCATCTGTTCCCTTAGTACGTTGTTCATATTTCAATTACTACTCAGGGTACCTTTAATTATGATAATAGCTTATGTTCCCTTTCCCCAGTCAGATCCTTCAGGGTAGGAGCTACATTTTTCTCCATTTTTTTTTTTTTATTCCTAGCAATGTAAGTTGACACATATTATGGCATAGTATGGGTTTCCCAGAAGTGAAAGCCTATGGCAATGACTTATGTGCATTTTTATTAAAAAGTAAAATCTCAAGAAGCAGGAAAGAAAGGCAAAGTGGAACACTGAAAAGAGAAAATAATTTGTTACAGAGCAGGTTACTACCTGCCTTCAAATGTGAATGATTGTTTGTTCTCATAAGACAGTCTTTTGGGAATCATCTGAATGATAGTTTTTAAGAGAATCTTTCCTTGAGGAAAGGCCAGAAAAAATTATATATTCATTTTTGTCTTCCATCGATGAGTTTTGCCCCATATGGCCCGAAGTGCTCCCTGTTCTGTATTTTGCAAATGTGGAAGCCAACTAAGTTCCTACAGTATTTAATGCCCAGTCATCCATAGGGAAAACAGTGCGGGAAGAGATAGGATTAAACATGGGTATAAGATGGGGCACTGGCAGGTCAATACCTCCTAGAGTGTGTCTGACCCCACACAGAATTGGTCTACCCAGCAGTGACTGGATCAAGGGACAAGGACCTAGAGGATCTGAAAGGTCTTATAGGTGATGTGTGACTCATAACATGCAAGTGATAGTATTTACAATTTGGTGGTAGTCTATAGTGATCGTCATAATGGAAGTATATATCATGTGTCATGGGAGCAATTAGCACTGCCAAGGGAGCCCATGGCAGGACATTTCAGGCAGAAGAAATTTCATAAGAAAAAAAAATGTGAAAAACACATGGAGCATTCAGGAAGTGGAGAGAAACTCATTCAACTCGGATTATAGCTTGATTATAAGAAGGAAGGAGGTTAGAAAGCTTATAAAAGTCTTTGAATTAATTCATTTGGCAAATATTTTACTGGGTACCTATTATGTTACAGACACTTCTCTAGGCACTGGAAAAACAGTAATGGACAAATCCTAGGCTAAAGGGTTTGTACTTAATTCAGGAGAGAGGAGAAAGCCAGAGAAATCTTTCTTTCAAGCTAGGGAATCAAAACCTGCATACTATAAGGCACAAAGCAGAAATGGCAGTGCCCTTCCCTGTGCTTCATCTGAGAAGGAATAGGAATCATGTTACACTGAAAGTTCTGTGCAGAGAGATACTTAATTTCAGCTCAGATGTTAATCTGGACATGGCTTTTCCTGCCAGAGACCATATATAACCCTTCCACTCTCTACTGCTTGGTACTAAGTGCTCTTTCCTGCAGGTAATGAACACCAGGCAGAGAACTCCACTTAGAAAACAAGTTGCACAAACAATAATGGGACAATGCTTGAAATAACGGTGAATGATTAAAAATATCACCGGCCTTTGACAAAGAGTACTAAAGATCTAATCTTCCATAAAGCACATTGATAAATAAAAAAAAATGTATTTAAAATAAATTTTGAGCAAATACATATCCAAACACTAAGATTGCTCCATACATTCAATAATGACCTCCAAACCAAGAGCTAAGGAATTGTAGACGGGATAGAATGAGATGAAAACAATATAGATTACAGGAAAAGCAAAACAGCACATACAGAAGGAAGAAGCTATACTGGACCATGATACCTAAAGAATTCTTAGAGCTCGACAATTAAAAGAACAATTGACCCAATTTAAAGGTGGGGAGAAGATTTTAACAGACATTTCTCCATGGAAAATATGTGAATGGCTAACACATACAGGGAAAAACGGTCAGCATCCTTAATCATTAGGGAAATGCAAATCAAAATCACAGATGATGATAATGGTCATAACAACAAAAATGGACAGCAGCAAGTGCTGGTGAGAATGTGAAGAAACTGGCATGCTTATGCATTGCTGGTGAGAAAATAAAGTGATGAAGTCACTTTGGCAAACAGTTTGGCAGTCCCTCAAAAAATTGAATGCAGCATTATCATAAGCTTCCGTATTTCCAGTCCTAGGTATGTGTCCAAGAGAACTGAAATCATACATCCACAGAAAAACTTAGACACAAATGTTCATGGCAGCATTAATCATAGTAGCCAAAGAGTGGAAACCAGAAAAGTCAAAGAGTGGTAAATGATAATGTGAATATCCATGCAACAGACATAAAAAGGAAAGATGCTTCAATTCATGCTACAGCATGGATGAAACTTGACAACTTGCTAAGTGAACAAAACCAGATAGCAAAGAACATATATTGTATAATCATATATACATAAATATATGTATACACATATGTATACATATATAATATGCATATACATATAATATATGTACATGTACATATACATATACATATACGTATATGTATATATGGATTTTCCCTTTCATGGGGAAAGGGAAGAAAGACGGTGATCCAAGTAGTGGGAAGTAGAGTGTGCACACACTGGAATGTATGGCCAGAGCGGGGATGGGAAGAGCAGCAGCAACATTGAAGACGGGGTCTTCTGTCCACCTATACATTTGAAAACTCTTGCCTCCATACGTTTTTATCTTTAAGGTATGTTATCCATAATGGTTTCTTTTTCCAAATCAGTAAACTTACAAGAATGAGCATGAGTGTTATCAAAAATCATGTCTGGAAAAGAACCTAAGTCTGTATTCAGTGGTGGCCATCATTGCCCCATTTCTTCTTACCACTCTGATATAGAATTCTGTAGATACCCACGTGTGGACCGTGCACTGCTCAAACCCAAGAACTGTTATTCACACTTAAGGCATCATAAATTCATATACTTAGTAATGAAGTTTCCTGGTACATAGCAGGAAAGTACTCATTAAAAATAAAATTAGTATACAGTTGATCCTTGAACAATGAGGGGGGTTAGGAGTACTGACCCCTCCTCCTCAATAGTTGAAAATCCATATATAACTTTTGACTCCCCCAAAACATAACTACTAATAGCCTATTGCTGACTGGAAGTCTTATCAAAAATACAAATAGTCAATTAACATGTATTTTGTATATAATATTGCTATATACTGAATTATTAAAATAAAGTATATATTTTATATATGTATATATAAAATATCATATATATAAAGTAAAAAGAGAAAAGAAAATATTAAGAAAATCACAACGAAGAAAAAACACATTTACAGTACTGACAGTACTGACAGCAAAAAATAAAATAAAATAAATCATGTGAAAGTGACTCCACAGTTCAAACCCATGTTATTCAAGGGTCAGTGTATTATGACAATATTTTCGACAGAATAGGATAAAGTATCTGGAGATTGGGACACCTTCTTCCGATTTCCATGAGATGGGATATGGGATGGCAGAAGTTCTGTCAGTTCCCCCATCTGATTTTGTCACTTGGAAATATCCCTTTCTTTCTTCTGAATCTGGTTAAGTATTTATTCTAGAACTTCTGGGTTGAAGACAAGTTTAGAGTCTTTGTGCCAGCTTAGGGTCCACCTTCACCAGGAGTCTACTACAGTTTTTTCAATTTCTTTAATATCATAATGCAATTGTGAATTCCTAAGTGAAGACACAGCATGCCAGGTTTTGGAAATGTAAGTGTAAATGAATTAAAGGAACTTATGTTTTTTCCAAGGGTACATTGAGGGTAAGGTGCCTGGAATGGTTTGGATTAAGAGTCTCTTTTAAAATTTACAGATGACAACACCATGAGCCAGAGCAAAGGTAGGCCTACTCTGCCTACTATCAAGATAAAGGCTTAGGAATTGTGTGTCAAGAGTCACATTGGACATAGAAACAAAAGGACTTAGGAAAGAAGTTTTTGGAATCAAGCTTCTCAGCAAAGAGGGGATCTAACTTACTGCAGAAAGGAATTCCGTGCACTCTGGTTGCACGCTTCAGATCAGCTGGGATGAGAATGGCAAAGATTACTCCAGAATAACCTACTTCTGTAATATTTACAACGAAATAAGAATTAACATATCCTTGGACTTCTTAAATTTTATCCGCAGCCGTATTACGAGGGCAAGGTAGCAGAAGCTTGAGTCATCTTTCTGTTTTGTGTTCATTTTCAACATCGATCATGAATATAATCAACTCTCAGTGAAGAGTGATAAATTTTAAGGGTCTGATGATTGAAAGTCTGATACTGTGGAGTGAGTTTTGAGTTCACAGATGTGGACTCATAAACAATGTGAAGCTATTTCTAATAGTACTTGCTGATAATTTTGTTCAGAGATACTGAGTTTGCTAGGAAGACTTATTTTAAATGGTGAAATAAATGGATACATTTCCCAGAACTCTTTAGATATTAACAGTGAGAATGCTTTGGTGGTTTTAAATTATTTCATACTTGACAGCGCCAAAGCCACTTCCTGAACATGATATCAGATCATTGCTGACCCTTGGGTCCATCCTTTTGTACTAAAATTATCAAATTTTACAACTTAAATAAACTTGAGAATGTGTTCCATTCACTTATTCTAATGAATTCTTTCCTAAAACAGAAATACTGTAAGTCAGTTAGCTGTAGCTACATTAAAATGAGTAGTGGCTATTAGGAAAAACATTTTTTGAATTTTTTTTCTGCTACCTTAATTCATTCATCAAATATTTGCTGGGTGCTTACTAATGTCAGCCTCTGGTTTTGTTTGCTTGTATTGTGTTTTACTTAAAATCAATGACTGAGAAAGTGAAATGTTTGCACCATCAAGCTGTCTTAAAATTTTCCTTCTTTTTCATGAGGCCACTCTTACACTATTTTTTCTTTTTTCTTTTTCTTTTCTTTCTTTCTTTTTTTTTTTTTTAAGACATACACTGTTTTTTCCTGATGACTTTAATATACAAACAAACAATTTTAGTCTGGTGGATTTTGTTTCGTTCTGGTTTGTTTTTTGGTCAAGCAACGCCATTAATTGAATTAGAACACCAAATTAAAGCCAAGATGAGATTAAAAATCTAAATGAATAAATATTATACTGAGATAACCACAAACACAATCCTTCTTATAAATATTCCTGTGACTTATGCATACATTTGCGATAATAGATCTGATAAGGAAAACTGCAGATTCGCAAATTCTCCATCTAATGCAGCCCTATACTTAGGGGTTCAGAGGGATAGGGGAGGTTTGGACACTTCAAGGAATAGCAGGTGTGAAAAGGACACCAGCCGCCTTATCCTTCCCTCCACCATGCACTTCAGGGGGACTGGATGGAACCAGCTCAAGGTGCCCTCATCCAGCTCAGAGTGAGACCAAGTTAAAACACATCCCATGATATACTACTACACTAATCACTTAGAACTACAGGTCTTAATGGGGACCCTGGATTGAATTCAGGGGTGTTTGTTAATTTGGTTGGAAGTAAATCATATTTTAATTTTTACTCTAACCTCAAACTGATACTTAGTATTTCTTTTAATTATGAATGCTGGTAAGAAGCCACAGTAGTTTTAGCAGTATCTATGACCTTGTCACAGATATTTTTATATCACATTATAGTTGTTGCAGATATCCCCAAGTATGGCTGACACTTATCACTACTTCAGAATTATGGGAGGATTAGCCCTGCCTCTAGATCATATCTTTCAATGGCTGAATGTAAAAGTTATATATATTACTATATCTCACATTTCCTTCCCTCCCAGCTTTATTTAAGTATAATTGACAAATAAAATTGTAAGATATTTACAGTGTAAAACATGATGATGTGACATATGTATATATTGTGAAATTAATTAACTAAAGAAATGAACATATCCCCCACTCCCACATTTACTTTTGTGTGAGAACATTTAAATTCCACTCTCAGGAAATTCAATCACACAACACTAGCTTATTAACCATAGCCACCATGTTATACGTTAGATCCTCATGCCTTGTTCATCTTATAAATGATCATTTATGCCCATTTATCAAATTGTCCCTCCCTCCCCCACCCCTCACCCGCTGGTAACCATTGTTCTCTGTTTCTATGACTTTTTCTTAAAGAGTCTTTATGTCAGTGATACTATGCAGGACTTGACTTTCTCTGTCTTATTCCAGTTAACGTAATGCTCTCTGAGTTTGTATCTTTTTTTTTTTCAGTGTTCCAAGATTCATTTTTTATGCACCACACCTAGTGCTCCCTGCAATACGTGCCCTCCTTAATAAGATAGGACTCCAGTTTCACTTTTTTGCATGTGGCTGTCCAGTTCTCTCAACACCATTTATTAGACACTATTCTTTCTCCATTGGATATTCTTGGCTCCTTTTCCATAAATTAATTGACTGGGTTTATTTCTGGGTGCTCTCTTCTGTTCCATTGATTCGGTCTGTTTTTAATGCCAATACCATACTGTTTTGATTACTATAGGTTTGTAATGTAGTTTGAAATTAAAAAGTGTGATGCTTTCATCTTGTTTTTCTTTCTCAAGACTGCATTAGCTAGTTGGAGCCTTATCTGTCTCCATAAAATTTTAGGATTATTTTATTTCTGTGAAAAATACCATTTTGATAGGGATTGCATTGAACCTGTAGATTGTTTGCGTGGTGTGGACATTTTAACAATATTAATTCTTCCAATCCATGAGCACAGAATACCTTTCCATTTATTTGTATCTTCTTCAATTTCTTTCCTCAATATTTTAGTCCTCATTGAACAGATCTTTCACTCCCTTGCATATTTTAATCTTTTTGTTGCTATTATAAATAGGATTGTCTTTTTAATTTCTACTTCTGTAGTCATTGTTGATATATATATATAGAAACGCAAGTGATTTTTATCTATTTATTGTGTATCCTTCAACCTAATTGGAATCATTTATTAGTTCTGACAATTTTTTGGTGGAGTCTTCAGGGTTTTCTGTATCTAGTATCATATTATTTGCAAATAGGAGCAGTTTTGTTTCTTCCTTTCTGATTTGGATATCTTTTATTTATCTTTCTTGCTTAATTACTCTGACTGGGACTTCCAGTGCTGTTTTGAATAAAAGTGGTAAGAGTGGGCAATTGTTTTGTTCCTGATCTTACAGGAAAAACTTCCAGTGTTTCCCCTCTGGGTATGTCAGCTGTGGGCTTGCCAAATATGGCCTTTAATATGTTGAGGTACATTTCCTCTGTAACCAGTTTGTTGAGATTTTTTCTTATGCAAACGTGTTCAATTTTGTCAAATGATTTTGCTGCCTCTACTAAGATGATCATATGATTTTTATCCTTCATATATCACATTTATTGATTTACATGTTAAAGCCATCCTAGAATAGAACTATCTCTAGAATAAATTCCACTGCTCATGGTATAAGATCCTTTTAAAATGCTGTTGAGTCCAGTTTGCTAGGATTTTGCTGAGGGCTTTTGGCACTTGTTTGTAATTTTCTCTTTTTGAAGTGTTCTTATCTGACTTTGGTACCACAGTAATGCTGACCTTGTAAAGTGAGTTCGAGAGTGTTCCCTCACTTTCTCAGAAGAACTTAAGAAAGATTGGTATTAATTCTTTTTAAAATGTTTGGTAGAATTCAGGTCTCATTTCCTTTTATTACCATTCTAATAACGACATCTCAGTATCGTTGGCTTTCTTTATCATATGGGTTTTATCTTTATTTTTTATATTATTAAAAAACTATTCTTTAGAATGATTCATAGGCTTTATCAGAATGCTGAAGAAGTTCATGCATACTTAAAATAAATAAATAGACAAATAAATAAACAAGTAAACAAACAAATAATTCTCTGCCTTAGAGTAAGAGAAACCAAAACCCTATGGTTAGAAGTCTGAAAGGAAAAGACCGCTTGGCTACGTTTACTCCAGACCCTATGGTTAGAAGTCTGAAAGGAAAAGACCGCTTGGCTACGTTTACTCCAGCCTGCTTTCGGAAAGCTCCCATGTGGCTCTCTAATGGACCACACAAGAATCACCTGGACAAGTCTGTTAAAATGCTGATGCTAAGTCAGCAGGCCTGGCGGGGTGTCCAGGAATGTGCATTTCTAATCTTCCAGGTGAAGCTGATCCGCTGATCTATCCATCATTCTGAGAAGTGAGGTTGTAAGTCTTGGCAAGTCTTAGTTTCTTCTCTTTTAAAATTTTTACTTATTTTCTTTCACTCACCCAGTTCTAAGGTACAAAGGGTATCTGTAAAAGCTGTTAGCAGTTTATGTCATCAGTGTTTGGAAACGGTGCTTTCTAGCTGGCTAACTAAATTACAAACATTTTTCATCATTAGAAGAGCAAATTTCTCCAAGAAGCTTTAAAGCAAAAAGCTGTGCCTCTGGCCCAAATAATTAGCATGAGGACTGTTAGCACCCTCTTCTTTGGGCAGGGATGGGTGGTGGTCTGGGGGTTTTCTGGGTGAGGAATTTCAACAAGCACATAAGGCTGGGGGGTGCCTGTGTGGCTCAGTCAGTTGAGCATCTGCCACTGGCTCAGGTCATGATTCTAGGGCCCCCCCCATGCTTCTCCTTCTCCCTGCTTGTGCTCTCTCACACTATCACTATTGCTATCTCTGTTTCTCTCTCTCACACAAATAAATACATAAAATCTTAAAAAAAAGGGGGGGGATATAAGCTTGGTGTTATGTAGTGAAAAGGGTTTTTAAATCCAACTGGATAACCACATCTTTCCCCCACCCTTAGGAAGGTCACAGGATCACAATAGAGGCTTTAAAAATGCTCTGTGTATTGTTCCCAGTTTAGCTAAGCATTGACTTGATTAGGCACATGGGTTTTATGTTTCCACATTCCCTATCGTTGGAAACTTTTGTGGAGAGGAAAGATTATTATCAAGGCAATTGACTATTGTCACAGGTTAGTGGTCCCTTGTGGCTTTTTCCAAACCTGTCTCTAAGGCTTTGGTTTCCCAAAGCAAATTGGGAAACATCTGGTCTACCCAACCCAGTCTCCTCATGTTGCATTCATAATCACACTCACTTTTGGCCTTAGCTAATCAGTAATTTGTTCATGCAGCAGTCCTAGAAAAAAAGGGCCCTGGGATTCCTCTCCCGACCTAATCTCTGGACATCTAATTTCTCTGGTTGTTCATTAATGCTTTCAGACCTCACTCAACAGCCCAGTCTCATAGGTAGAAGCAACTTGCCTCGAGCACAAAAAATGAGGTAAATTCAGAATTGAAAACAAGACGGAGTTAACCCCAGAAATTTAATGATGTTCTGAGCAAGGGTGACTATTTTCAAGAATTAACATGAATCATCCACAACTCCTTTTTTCATTCAGTTACCAGATCCTTAGTTACTCAGATCTTTGTTACCACCATTCAGCCCAAATGTCATGTCCTGCCACCCTCCACGTGGGCCCAAAGGCCCCTTTTTTATATTCTCCGATCGTGTTAGAACCCCACTAAAATCTTAACATCGTCCTCCATGGCCTCCATGAGTAGTTAAAGGCTCTCCCTTAAGGGTCATCTAAGACCCTTGGTAATCTGATCTTTCTTATCATTTCTTCTTTTCTACATCTCCAGTCAACCCAAACTGCTCACAGTTCCCCAGGTGCCCTGTGTTCTTATAATCATTTGTAGCTTTGCCCATTCTGTTCCCTTTGCCTGG
This sequence comes from Enhydra lutris kenyoni, assembly GCF_002288905.1. Lineage (NCBI taxonomy): Eukaryota > Metazoa > Chordata > Mammalia > Carnivora > Mustelidae > Enhydra > Enhydra lutris. The sequence goes on from NW_019154150.1 coordinate 17,926,958, forward strand.
AATGTCATCCACCCCTTTACCTCCCTTAAAAAAAAAAAAAAAAAATCTGTATCTCTAAGTTAAGGGATGCTTGGTAAAAAGGCTGTATTCATTTTGGAAGAACTTCCCCATGCCTGTGTGTTATTTGTAATAGCTCTGTGACTCTGAAGCTTCACTGGTTGTTCCAGCTATAGGATCACACTGTTAAATGGAGTCACTCGAGCACCTGGCTTGGGTTTCATCCCTCTTCTCCCCATATTATAGCACAGTGCCTGACACATAGGAGACACTACATCAATGTCTGTTAAGTGGTTGATTATTTAGCTTATTTATTTTATCTCTCTTTTTTTAGCTAACTGAAAAAGATAGCTTAGCATGAAATGCAAAATGTTGGCATGGCCCCAGCTTTGTGAAATAAAGTTCTGAGTCATTGTTAACACAATGAAAAGATATAGAAATGCTGTCTGTAAAAGAATATCTGAGCAGTGATTTTTCATTCTCTGACATGACTAGATAGAAAAATTTTACTTCATTCTCAAACATTATTTATTTTCCAAAAATGGCTGGGCTTTATGTGTAGATAAGCATGCAGACTTTTGGAGAAGTGAATGTGCTCAGATTATTATTACTTGGATGGTTTTGCTTATTATTTTTCTCTACAGTCACAGATAAGAGTCTCATTGATGAGGAGATGGACTTACTTGAGACAAAGAAGCCTACCTACCCATTCTGGATTTACAGTGCTCTGTATTTGTCAGAAATGTGCCTTCCTGGGGAGACAGGTCATGGAAATTCCATATTTAAGGACCTTCACTATTCTGAAAGGTCATTGTTTATTTTCTCTTTAATTTCTTCATTCTCAATGTATCTATTCTTATTAAACCTGAGAGAAGTAAAGAAAATTAAGGAATATCCCTTCCTATTGCATCTTCAGCTCAGCAGAAGAGCTCAGAAGTTTTATTAAAAAGTGTTTTGATCTGAAACTTCATCCTATTGACTAATCTTCAGACATCTGTATTTAACATGGTTACTTCACACATAGCAAGTCCATCTCTTCACGTATAACCTTCCTGACTCCTCCAGTACTACTATTTCTTTCCTTCTCTGCTCCTATTATTTATTTCCATAAGCCAGTTCTATAGGTTGTATCACTTAACTGTCACAATCAAATTACTATGTGGCAGTAATAAAAAGCCACCCATACAACAAAAGAAATATGTCACAAAATCAACTATTTTAAGGAGTTTTCTCTGGGAAGAAGGTGATTTTGAAAATGCCCCCCAAATTTTGAACTTCTATAGACCCAGTGTTAGTTTTATTACTCAACATACTTAAAAAAAAATGGTACCTGCATGTATTTTCACCATTCTTCTTCTGAGGGTTGAATTATTGTCTGTTTGGAAGATAGGACTGACTATTAAGTTATTACTTACTCATATACCTAGGAAAGTAATGCTTGCCTTTATTGTCATTGACCCTCCATGAGAGAGATAACCATCAAATTTTAGCAACGTGTTATATTAAGAACAGAAATAGAGAGGACAGAACAAAAATCCAGGTGGGTGTCATCATTACCATGAAGGCACTAGAAAGTAGGGCTCATAAAGGAAGATCAAAGCAACTAGAGTTTCTTCGTCTGACCAAGAGTCAAGGGAGAACAGGAAAACCATTCAAAGAAGTAGCTCAACAGACTTCTTGGGAAATTGGAAACATGGGGGAAGAAAATTGTTAACTTATCTAGAATTACTGACACTGAAGAAAAACAGACTTGACAATTTTTCATTTGCTTAAAGGGTGATGCTAGGCTATAGAGGAATAGTAGATCAGCCCATCTCTGTTTTCATAAAGGATCCAATGAGAAGAATTTCATCTTGTGCTGCAGTGTGAGAGATTTAGGCCAACTCTTGAGATCATTTCAGGACACTGAGGTTTGTATGCATTGGATTACGATGGTGAAGCACAGGTTAAGAGTTTACTATCCTTTGTAGAGGACTATGCAGGAGAAAGGTAAAAACACTCTCTGAAATTTTGGGAAGAAGTAATATTCTCTTTAGCCTGAACTGATAAAAATATGTCCTACTCACTGATAAGAAGTGGCAAGAAAAGACAAAACAGGTGTTCTTGTTTGACAAATTCTAAGTAGTTGGTGAAAGTGGGTGGTGGGAAGGGAGGGTCCCAAAAGAAACCTAAGCTTTGCACATGGTTGGGTTTTACATGATTCTAGAAATACCAAGAAGTTTGTTTGGAAGGACTGTTGAAATTATATTTGCCTCTGAGAAATTAGTTGAGAGACAGAGAGAGAAAAGCAGACGAATTTGGCCCATAAGCCAAAACTCAGTCACCCGAAATGAAAAGAAGATTCCGTATAAGGCATGATGATTCTCTCCGAAGTGTTTCTAGGCCTAAACCTAAAAGGACTTAAAGTCTAGAAAACTGAGATAATAGGGTTAGCAGATAGAGATAGTCCAAAAGTAAAGGTCCAAAATGTACTTTGACTTAAGTTTCTTTGAAGATGTTGGGCCACTGGTAAAATTACCTTCAGATCCACTTGCCTAACATGGCACAAAACAGGGCGGAACGTGTGATCCCTATTTCTGCACAAAACAGGCTGTGGCCTTAGTAGCTTCAGGAATCCAGCACACACACTCTGGTATGTTGGGTGTCCCACTGTCTTCACAACACCAGAGGTGTCTGGTGGAGGTAAGGAGATGGAGGTAAGTGCCAAGAAGGAGGTGATCATAGCAGGTAGTGGTGGTAGTCATTCCGGGCTGCTTATCAGGCAGCTGAGGTCTTCAAAGCTGACCTTGAGGAAGGTCAGAATTGGGGAGGAGCACAGGTGATATACCCTGAAAGATGTCCCAAATAATTGGAAAATTGTTGCCCACTTATCAGTAGGTAGTATGGGGGTGAAGCAAAATTTTCAGTTACTCCATCTGTGCACTGGGATATTGTGGCAGAAGATACTTTGATGCATATATACATTATACAAGTTCTAATAATGCCAACTCCATGATATCTTAAGACAGAGATGATTTTGGGGGGCACTTGGGTGGCTCAGTTGAGGTTAAGTGTCTGCCTTTGACTCAGGTCATGATCTCAGGGTCCTGGGATAGAGCCCTGTGTCAGGCTCCCTGCTCAACAGGGAGTCTGCTTCTCCCTTTCCTCTGCCCCTGCCCGACATCCACTCATGCTCTCTATTTCTCAGATAAATAAATAAAATCTTCTTTAAAAAGAAAAAGACAGAGATGATCCTGACCAGTTGTAATTGAATCAGAAAAATGGTAGAATCAGTATTCATGGAGAAGGAAAAATATCAAGCTGGAGGAATAGTTTTTTTTTTTTTACTATAAATATTACCCACTATCTATATGTATATATGTCAAGCATTATATTTTAATATACTGCATTTTAAATGCATTTTATCCTCTAAACCTCACAAGAACCATATAAATAATTATCGTATCTGTTATGATACACTCAGCTATAATTATAGAAGATCTAGCTAAAACTGGCATGACATTAAGATGGTTATTTTCTCATAACATATGACTGAGAAGCAGAAGCTGACTGGAGGAAGGGAGGGCCAGTATGGATGCGGTGATTTAAAAATATCAGTAAGGACCCAGGGTCTTCCCACCTCTCCATTCTGCCATCCTTTGTGTATTTGCTTCTTTCTCAGCCTTGTCTATCATAATTGCAAGATGGCTGTGGTCCTGACATCACTGGACAGGTACAATTACTGGCAAAGGACAGGATTATTTTCTGCCTTGCATCTCAGAGGTCTCTAAGCAGGCTTTCCTTGAGATCCCACTGGATTTCATTGGATTGAATCATGTGCCTGGTTGTTAAGTGCAAACAAAGCTGGGAAAGTGAATAATGACATTTTCTATCTGTACTGTGGGAGTAAGGCTTTGCCAACAAAAATGGGGGATTGGGAGGGACAGAGAAGATCAAAATCTTGTCCCAGGTGACAGACCTCCTAAGTGGCTAAGTGGGGTCTTTGCAATCATGTTATATAATGTACTCAACTACAGAGAGTCAATCTGGGATCTAAACATTTCTTGCATCTCTTGGGTATATAAGATAACCAGGTATGGCCTGAGGCTCAGTTATTCTCTACTGATGTTTCTACCATTCCTTCCTGCTCCTCTAGCTCAGCAGCAGGCAGACTTATGGAGAAGACAAAGAGTGAGTTTGCTTCCTGCCCTAATTTCTCCTCCCGACTTTCCATTTGACATTAGAATATCTCATTTCCTTTGAGTAAATGGAAAAGTCCATCATTGCCGTTTGAAAAACACATTCTGTATGTTAAGTCCCTCTCAAACATCAAGGAAGCTTCTTTGATTTTAATCCTTCTCTAAGTCTCTCAAAGGCGACCAGAAGGACATTTTGCTAAAGAACTAAAGAGTGTCAAAAGCTACCAGAAGAATTTCCTTTGTGCTTGCCACTGCAGATTCCTTAAGTCCCCGTCACTGCACGTGGGGCATCCCCTTAGTTTTCAAATGCTCCTTTTGAGCCCTGATGATTTGCCAAGACATATCTAAGAGCTGAAAGAAAAGGAGATGGAAAATAGGGTATCGGTGATATGGTCTGTATTTACTGAAGCAAATTCCGAAATCTAGTCTGCGTTTCATGGGTAGTATTGCACTCACGCTTCATCTTTCCCAACATTATCATCATCACAAGGCTCAGCATGACACAGCCCAATAACCAGGCAAATCAGTCTTCCCATTTGGTCAGTAATACCATAAACACTCTGGCCATGAAATAAAATATTGACAATCAGTCAAAAGAATCAAATTTTTGCATTTTTTAATTATCAGGCTATATTTGGCTCTGTACTTTTTTTTTTTGCTTATATATATATATTTTTTAATTTTATTTTCAGCATAACAGTATTCATTATTTTTGCACCACACCCAGTGCTCCATGCAATCCGTGCCCTCTTTAATACCCACCACCTGGTTCCCCCAACCTCCCACCCCCCGCCGCTTCAAACCCCTCAGATTGTTTTTCAGAGTCCATAGTCTCTCATGGTTCACCTCCCCTTCCAATTTCCCCCAACTCCCTTCTCCTCTCAAACTCCCCTTGTCCTCCATGCTATTTGTTATGCTCCACAAATAAGTGAAACCATATGATAATTGACTCTCTCTGCTTGACTTATTTCACTCAGCATAATCTCTTCCAGTCCTGTCCATGTTGCTACAAAAGTTGGGTATTCATCCTTTCTGATGGAGGCATAATACTCCATAGTGTATATGGACCACATCTTCCTTATCCATTCGTCCGTGAAGGGCATCTTGGTTCTTTCCACAGTTTGGCGACCATGGCCATTGCTACTATAAACATTGGGGTACAGATGGCCCTTCTTTTCACTACATCTGTATCTTTGGGGTAAATACACAGTAGTGCAATTGCTGGCTCTGTACTTTTTTCAAGAAAGCATGCTCTGACTTAGTAAAGTGAGCATGAGAGGGCTTTCAAGTCCAAAACAAATCAGTTTCACTCACTGGTAACTCTATGACCTTGTATCCATCACCTATCTTCTCTGAGGATCAGGATTCTCAGACGACAAATGAAAATGTTCATGCATTCACAAGGTTTTTATAAGAATTAAATGAGGGACGCCTGGGTGGCTCAGTTGGTTAAGCAGCTGCCTTCGGCTCAGGTCATGATCCCAGCGTCCTGGGATCGAGTCCCGCATCGGGCTCCTTGCTCATCGGGGAGCCTGCTTCTCCCTCTGCCTCTGCCTGCCGTTCTGTCTGCGTGTGCTTGCTCTCTCTCCCTCTCTCTCTCTGACAAATAAATAATAAATAAAATCTTTAAAAAAAAAAAAGAATTAAATGAAATAAATAATGATTTGGCTGAAGGAAATTCAGTTGCTCTTATTAGCATTTTCCCACTTGTAGCATGTACAATTACTATTTTATCCACCTGGAATGGTTTGACAATGTATCTTGCAACCTTCAATATTTTATAATGTTACCATTATTTTAATTAATAAATTCAAGACTTTGGACTCCATAACACAGACAAATTTAAAAACTAGATATTAGATTAAATTACAGAGACTTTTAGAATTTATCCATTTAGTTTAATGTAATTAAACTAAAATTCTCCCAATTAGTGATGATATATGAAAGCTATCCCTGTTATAGAATGTATAGAATGTGACTTTATTTGAATATAATAAAGATATTTACTGGTAAACAATCAATAAAACCTAAAATACTTCATGTTAATGACATACGAGGTCCTTCATGACCCGCTGCCCTGCTTACTTTTCCAGGCTTGCAGCTTGTCACTCTGTAGATACTCTCTAATTATAAGAACAATCTGTAGGACATTTTTGGATAATAATTATAAAAACAATTATGAAAATATTACTAATTACTACTAATATTTATTAGTAATATAAATTAGTAAGGTAAAGCCACATTCAATATTTATTGAATGGTTCCTGTAGTGCCAGACCCAGAGCTAAGTAATTTCTATTACTTATCTCATCAAATTCTCATAATAACCAGACAAGATAGGTACTATTATTAATTGCATTTTAAATAGGAAAAAAGCCGAGACTTAGCATAAATAAGTTTGCCCAAAGTACTTTATCCAGTAATTGTTAAAGCTCTAATTCAAAGCCATGTCTTTCTGCTTTCTGAAGCTAAGATGAGGAAAAGACTTGGGATAAGCTCACCTTTCCTTTATTTATACTAACCCATTTTATGTTGTATAAAATATAGTGATCTGTTAAATCAGGAAAAAATAAAAAACTAATACTGAAAAAAAAAGAAATAAATAAGAAAATACCAGGTTTTTTCTGACAAGAACACAGTAAAACTTACTTCACTTTCCCCAGAAAAGTTTCCTATTTTTAAGATTTAACGATCATTTATCCATGTATTTTTTTTCATTTGTTCATTCATTGAATATTTATTGAACCTCTATTCTTGCCAAGTTCAAGGCTAATCTCTGGGTATACAAATAACACAGTCAGTGTATCAAAGGTCATTTGGTATAGTCTGGGAACTGAACAAGTAAACCAGGGTTTGCAAATTAGCAAAGAGATTAGCAGACTTCTCTTTCTTTCTTTCTTTTTTTAATCGCCATGCACACTTTTTTTTTTTAACATTTTATATGTGAATGCCTTATGAAGGACACTTGATCTCCAATTAGCCAAAAGCCCACTGTTTTCTATGTTTTACATCCTGGTTCAGCTCCCATTTCTTTTACTTTTTTAGACCCTAATGAGATTTTTGTGTGTGACCTGGATGCAAACAATTATTATGACAGAGTGGAAAGATTATTAATGGACACAGCTTCAACTTGTTAAAAGAATATCAGGATAGTGTTGCTAACTTTAGAGTAAATAAAATGTGAATGGTCCCAAACGCAGCTTACTGATGAGATTTACTTTGACTTCCCGACATCTAGATACAAATTCTGCAAGAGAAAAAAGCAATCACGTTCCACCATCTCTGTGAGGAACATCTGCCCCTAGTATGCAGATACAAGAACGCTTGGCTTGAGATCAAATTTTCAAGATGAATAATTCAAATGTGGCGTATTTTGAATGATTTTAACTAGAAAAATCATTAACTGGAAAAGAATTTTAAAACCACTCTAATAAGGGCATTTCAACCATCCAGCAGCTTTTGTTTACATTTTAATTTCATTTTCTTTCATCTGTCATATATCTTATTTGAACTGCATAGTGATTTTTTTAAGTGGTAAAAAAGGACAGAGTTTGCCGAGGTGTGGGCAGAGTTTGAGTAGGAGTCTGAATGCGAGACAGAAATTCATGCTGGTCCTGCGCGCCAGGGTGTACGGTTGTCTGTTATGGCTTAAATGTCAATGGGACCAATTCTGGGTCTGGCAGCTGACTAGCACACCCAGGACAGTGACAGCAATGCCGCAAATTGCATTTTAATAGTTCCCTGTTCTCGCCGGAAAAACACTTGGTAAGCAGGTGTCCCTTGCATTTCCATACTTGCCAGACCAGCTCCCTGCCTAGCTTTGCCAGCTTCCTTATGTCCACTTTTGTCCATGCTCACATGTGAGAATAGGCGATACTTGGAGAAAAAAGGTCAATGGCCAAATATATTATATGAAAATTCTTATTATTATGGGATATTATCAATGGGTCTTAGCTATATGTATTTCATTTTCTTTTTTAAAAAGGTAGGCCTTTCTATACTTATGTTTCTGAGAAATGGCTACATTTCTGGGGTCAGGGATTCTACCTTGCATTTCTTATGCTTTTTCTTCTCCAATGCATTATACATAGTATTAAATATAGTAGATATTCAATAATGTTGGTTTATAAATAAGTTGATGAATGATCAATATAAAATTAACATTGGAAAAAGCAACCAGCAATATTACATTTTTAATTATAGCTGCATCCATAGCTATCTTAATGACCTGAAGGATGTTACTAAATGCCCAGATTTTTCCCTTAAAAAGTAGGGATCAAAACAGCGAAAACAGGGATCATAACATCTACCCTATCACCACATAAGGCTATTGTGAAGATAGAATCAAACAATTGGTGTAAAAGCACAATTACATGAAGAACAGTATAGAATTGTCATGTGAACTAATAGTTCTAATCATTATTGACAAAAAATGAATTCTTGTCAGACTGTGGCAAAAAACGAAAAGGAGAATATTCCCTTTCTGTAGGGTCACACCATAGGTATGACATTGATGCAATGACTTCCACAGTGATTTGTACTCTCTAGGGGTAGATCAAATAGATGGACCCCACAGTGGGCTTAGCACTTCAATATATGTTTTATTATGTTTTAAGGTTGAAAGCTCTTCAAAAAATAGAAATGGAAGGAAAATTTTCAAACTTATTCTATGAGGCCAGAATTACCTTAACCTCCAAACCAAAGACCCCACCAAAAAGGAGATTTACACACCAATATCCCTGATGAACATGGATGCCAAAATTCTCACCAATGGGATCTAACAGTACATTAAAAAGATTATTCACCATGACCAAGTGGGATTTATTCCTGGGCTGCAAGTGTGGTTCAACATCTGCAAATCAATCAACGTGATATACCACATTAAAAAAAGAAAGGACAAGAACCATATGATCCTCTCAATAGATGCAGAAAGAAAAACTTTTACAAAATACAGCAACATTCTTGATTAAAACTCTCTGCAGTGTAGGGATAGAGCGAACATACTTCAATATCATAAAAGCCACATACAAAAGACCACAGCAAATATTATTCTCAAAAGGGTAAAGCTGAGAGCTTTCCCCCAAAGTTTAGGAACACAACAGGGATGTCCACTCTCACCACTGCTATTCAACATAGTACTAGAAGTCTTAGCCTCAGCAATCAGACAACAAAAAGAAATAAAAGCATCTGAATTAGCAAAAAAGAAGTCAAACTCTCACTCTTTGCAGATGACATGATACTCTATGTGGAAAACACAAGAGACTCCACCCCAAAATTGCTAGAATCAATAGGAATTCAGCAAAGTGCCAGGATATAAAATCAATTCACAAAAATCAGTTGCATTTTTATACACTAACAATGAGACAGAAGAAAGAGAAATTCAAAGAGTTGATCCCATTTACAATTGCACCAAAAACCAGAAGATACTTAGGAATAAACCTAACCAAAGAGGTAAAGGATCTGTACTCAGAAAACTATAGAACACTTATGAAAGAAATTGAGGAAGACACAAAGGAATGGATAAACATTCCATGCTCATGGATTGAAAGAACAAATATTGTTAAAATGCCAATGCTACCTAGAGCAATATACACATTCAATATAATCCTTATCAAAATACCATTGATATTTTTCATAGAGCTGGGACAAAGAATCCTAAAATTTTATGGAACCAGAAAGACCCTGAATAGCCAGAGGAATGTTGAAAAAGAAAGTCAAGACAGGTGGCATCACAATTCCAGACTTCAAGCTATATTCCAAAGCTGTGATCACCAAGGCAGTATGGTACTGGCACAAAAACAGACACATAGATCAATGGAACAGAATAGAGAGCCCAGAAATAGACCCTCAAATATGGTCAACAATCTTCAACAAAGCAGGAAAGAATATCCAATGGAAAAAAAGGGAGTCCCTTCAACAAATGATGTTGGGAAAATTAGAGAGCAACATGCAAAAGAATGAAACTGGACCATTTTCTTACCCCATACACAAAATAAACTCAGAATGAATGAAAGACCTAAATGTGAGACAGGAATCCATCAAACTCCTAGAGGAGAACACAGGCAAAAACATCTGTGACCCTGGTTGCAGCAACTTCTTACTAGACAGGCCTCTAGAGGCAAGGGAAACAAAAGCAAAAATTAACTATTAGGACTTCATCAGGATAAAAAGCTTTTGCACAGCAAACAGTCGACAAAACCAGAAGACAACCAACAGAATGGGAGAAGATGTTTGCAAATGTCTTACCAGATAAGTGCTAGCATCCAAGATTTCTAAAGGACTTAATAGTTTCCCAGAGCCATCATAGCAAATGACCACCATGGAGGATCATAGGGGAAGGGAGGGAAAAATTGTACCTGCAAAGACCATTTTTGTAGAAGTTCATATTCATAGGTTCCAGAGACTAGGATGTGGACATATTTTTTGAAGGGCTACCATTCAACCCTGTACACTGGCCAAAGAACTTAAACATGGTTTAGAATTCCTCAAAGTCAAGATAAACTTGTTAACTTCTCTACTGCATATAATAGATAAAATGCTCTGAACATATATATGCAGGAAACTCTTAATCTTATAATGACTATAGATGATTCTGGCCCCAACCTTTCTGATAATCTTATTTAGGGGATATTGTCAATATTCAGACCATATTAAAAATATTTTCTGGGACAATTAGTCAGGTAGAACCATGAGTCTCCATCAGCCCCATTGGTATTAATAAGCTATTGAAAGAACACAGAGGATTCATTCACTAAAATGAATGCAATTACAGTCCAAGAAACAGAACTGGTTTTCTCTTTCCCAAACTCCATTAAGTGGACGGCATATTTTAGGCAGTAGGAAGGCTGGAAATATTTACACTCAGGTCAACCAGAGCTCAGATTCTTACTCTACCACTTACTTAGTGTGGACCCTCAAGGCAAGTTATTTAACCTCCCCAAATCTCAATTTCCTTGGCTGTAAAAGTAATAATATTCATAGATAATATTTATAGAGTGCACACTATGTGCCAGACACTATTTTGAGTGATTTCACACATGTTCATTTTAAATCTTCATAACAGCATTATGAAGTAGTGGAATGAACTTCTAGGTGCCCACCTGATATCTCTCCTTCCTACTTCTCCAGTAATAAAGTTTTAAATGGGATTATGGCCACCCAGACAGGGGCTACATTTCCCAGTCTGTTTTGCAGAAATAGGTGACCATGTGACTAAGTTCCCTCCAAAGGAATGAGAGCTGAATTGCTATGTGCAAATTCTGCATCACTTCCTTGAGAGGTAATTTCTTGCTTTGGATTTTCACCATCACCTTGACACAATTTCCACCATGTGGCTGGATAAGAGCAATACTCAATGGGAAGGTAGAATCACAAGTTTAAACTTGTGTTGTGGATGGAAATGTGGAGTGTGGTTAGTTAGGACTGCCCACTTCAAGAATGCTGAAAGCTAAATGAATGTATATCTTGTTTAAGTCATATTTTAGAATATATTTTTATAGAAATTTAACCATATCCTAATTAACACAGGTGGTATAATCATTCTCATTTTAGGGACAAGAAAACTGGAGTCCAAGTAATTATGTGACTTGCCCAGTGTTATATAGTTGACAAGTGACTTCCAAACCAGTCACACATCAAACACAGTTATTTGAGCCCTTAACTCACGTTCCTAACTTATATGAAGTACTCCTTTAATAATGCCTTGAATATTAGTACAGATCAAACAAAATAATATAAATAAATCACCTAATTTACTGTCTCCCTTATCGATACTTCATAAATGTATTCATTCATTCATCTATCTGTTACAGATATTTTTAAGCAGATCCCGTGGGCTGAGAACTAGGAACAACTAAGAAAGTATGCCTATTCTCAAGGAAATTTTTTTAGGGATATTAGATCTATAACAAATAAATCACAATATATCATGTAACAGGCAACATGTATCAAGCATTATTGTAACATAGAGCAAGTGATTAATTTTAGTAGTTGAGAAAAAGAATTTTGAAGGGAAGTTTTTGAGATAGGTATGAGGCACAAAGATATGAACAACGCATGCAAAATATGGAAGCATGATATAGCCTGGGAAGATGAGGAAGATATGAAAATAATCCATTAGAGTATGATGCTTAAAGTGTGTGTGTGTGTGTGTGTGTGTTTATATGTGGGGTGTGTGTGTGTGTGTGTGTGTGTGTGTGTGTGTGTGTGTAGTCGGGAGGGTGAAGAAGTAAAACTGCAGATGCAGACAAGCAAAATCTTGAATGACTCTGTATGCTATATTAAATGGTTTGGACATTACCTTGTAAAGGAGAAAAACCCAGTGAAGATTTTCAGGTAAAAGAGACACGTTATCAGAATTATGCTGTGCAGTACTTGGGGAGCAAATTTTGGAGATGGCTTAGAGCAGGCAAAGATCTTGGTAGGGAAACTCCCAACAGTTTAGTCAAGAATGATGAGAACCTGCTCGATGGCAGTAGTGGAAAGGTAGTAAGGTGAAGAAGAGTTGAAAAATTATTTGGACCTGGAGTTAAAAAAAATTATAGATTAATTGGATTTAGGGGATTCAAGTAAGAATGGATTATGACTTCTAGAGTCCTGACTTAGGTGACCAGGTAGATAATTTAAGATAAGGAAAACAAGAAGAAAGACAGGCTTGGGCTGCTGAGGAGCTCACTGGAGACTTGCGGTGAAGGAAAGGTTGAGTGAAGAGCTTGTAGGGGTAATTAGAGCCATACAGTGATTGGCCGAGGGGTGTCTGGATGAAAGACAGAGGACTACAGAAAGAAAACTGGACATGATGTGTTAGGAACAAACAGAAGAGGAGATTGTGGAGAAGAGAGAAAAATGGTCAGAGTTCCTGAAAGAAATCTAGAGACAGTATATGACAAGGACTCAAAAGATCCAGTCTCCAAGTAGGTCAAAGATGTTGTCAACAGCTTAAAGCTTACAAGGAGTTTAAAAGAGAGAGAGAGAGAAATATTTTTAAATCAAATATTTAGTAAGTATTCAATATAAATCAGATTGGCTAGTAACAAAATTTTGGTGAAACTTGTTGAAGAAGTGAACTTTGTTTAACCTGGTAAAAGCCAGATTGCCTCATATTCTGAGATCCTATCAGGGAAAAACATGTTTGCTCATAAAGTTTGTATTCTTAGGCATGAGATAGAAAATAAATCTTGACAGGTGGCTAAAACCACATCAGCTCTGAAACTAGTTCACCCTATTGCATTTTTACTTCCCAATTCATCCAATTAGGAGCACTACCCTCTCCCATCAAGGCAATGCTATCTGATCTTTTCGTATTTTCATAGTGACAAACTTTAAAAAATTACAAACTCAGTGTTGAAAGTTAATGTTTAATCTACTCGGGTTCTTTTTCAGAATCCAAAACAATTTCATACACATACCAAGTTTCCATGAGTTAACATCTGTTGAGAAAAAAATAACAGCATCTGAGTACATGATTTCATTTTATACATAATATCTGTCATTTTATATCTTCTCCATTCAAATAGATAAATACCTAACGTGTTTGCTAAGCAAAGGAGTGGAAGGCATATATATATACACACACACATACATATATATATATGCTTGTATACACACACAAACACACACACACACACACACACCATATATATATATATATATATGTATGGTGTGTAAAACAGTCTTCGCCATGATCAACAAGCTCTGGTGTTCTTACTAATGATGCAAATATATCTATGGGTGTGCACACTTACGTAGGCTATGAACTTTTCTTTGTAATATGATCTGATTGTGCCTCATAGAGACCACTGCCACTGGGATGATTAATCTGTAATAGGAACTAAGTCATCAGCTGAGGATCCGATTTGAAAGTGACTATTCTCACCCAAGCAAAGAGAATATACCCTTGTCTTTCAGAGGGCAGTAGAAAAAGGGGCTGACCCAGACAAAAATACACAGTTCCAATGAAATATAGAAGTCATGTTTTGAATAATAATCATGGACATTTGCCAGAATATATAGGAAAGAAAAAGGAAATCCTGTAAAGATAACAATTTATGGTAATACTATCAAAGCAAACTTGCAGCAATATAGGCCAATTCAAATGTAAGTTAGATATAATTGTTTTATTTAATAAATATTTGTTGAGCACTTACTATTGGGCAAGTATCTATTGGTGAAATATAGGAAGGTGTCCAACTTCATGAAGATTAGATTAGTTATCTATCAAATTAGCAAAAACATTTGATAATCAATACTGGTAAGTGTGAAAGAAAATCACCATTAATTACTAAGCTAAAAGAACTTAAGGAGCAGGCTCTTCTGAATAGTGTAAGATGCTTTTAACATTTCTGTTGTGAAATATAAACAAATACTAAAAGGTAAACAAAACATAAATGAAGAGGTTAGTAAATTTCTAAATTGAATGCCAATACCATCATTAACTGAACATTAGAGCCAACAATCTCAGCTCCCTCACTTTCTCTTAGAAGTAAACACCATCTTAAATTGCCCATCAATTACTTCCCTGCTTTTCATGGTAACTTACTACCTAACATATATCCCAAAACAATATAGTTTAATTTTATTTTTGAATTTTACATGAATCTAATTGTACTGTAAATATTCCTTTGTGCCTTGTTTCTTTTGCATTGTATTTGTAAGATGTGTTTGCATTTGTTTATATTCATAGCTGAAATGCATTGTGTAAGAAGGCCACAAGTATTGTATCCATCCCACTGGTAAAGGGCATTTGGTTTGTTTCCTGATAGGAGGCTACTGAAAACAATATTGCCATGTACATTTCATGCATAGATTTTGTTACATATATGCATGATCATCAAATTTGCTAAGTCCTAGAAATACTTTTTCCAAAGCTGTCTGATGAATTTTCTCTCCCAGCAGTAGTGTATGAAAATATCTAATATATAATATGTAGTATGACTACACACACATAAATCCCTAGGGATATTGATTAAAAATTTATAGACTACAGTGTGGCTATCACCTTGTGGAAAACTTCATTTTTTGTTTTATATTTGCTTTGGAGAAAAAATGTATATCATGGGAGTACTTTTATTTCTATTATTGAAATGAACTTGAAGGATGAAAAGAAAATAACAAGCTCTTGACCCTGACATGAAGATAGCATTAAGCGGGGTACCTGGGTGGCTCAGTGGGTTGAAGCCTCTGCCTTCGGCTCAGGTCATGAACCCAGGGTCCTGGGATCGAGCCCCGCATCGGGCTCTCTGCTCCGCGGGGAGCCTGCTTCCTCCTCTCTCTCTGCCTGCTTCTCTGCCTACCTGTGATCTCTGTCTGTCAAATAAATAAATAAATAAAATCTTAAAAAAAAAAGAAAAGAAAGCAGTAAGTTTTGATGGAGGAAGTAGAGAAGTTAAGACTGATAGAAGCATATGAGTGTGTTAATGCAGGAGAAAATAAAGGGATGAGATGAAAGAGCCCATAGCAAATCTGAAGATGAAAAGTGAAAGAAAACAAAGAGGGAGAAGAGGAAAGGATCCAAAACTGTTCCCTAAGCAGGTGCAATGCACGTGGGAGAGAACAAATCATGGAAGCATGAAGAAGCATCAAAGCATCTTGGCTTCTGGGTCCACTGTGTTATTGCCCAGTACACTAAACATTCTACCCTACCTTGTAGTTATTCACAGTGTGAGAAGGGGAGAAATGCAGCAATGTGAAATCCATAGGAGGAAATCTTTGGGTTACTCAAAGTAGGTAGTTCTATATGCTGATATCATAAATTCCATCGGATAATCAAAGCTTTATTTTTCTTTTGCATAAAACTGAAATTTTATTATGATGATTGTCTCAATGTACAATTACTTTCTTCATAGCTCTTGCAACATATTAACATTTGGGGCCCATTAAGAAATGTTTAACAGTGTTGTGTGGCTGTAGTTGACATAATGAGCAGCACAACTTCAAAGTGTAAAACTTGACAAGTTTTGGCATATGTACGTACTAATGAAACCATCAGTACAATCAAGACAAAGTGCAAGTTTCCTCACTGGCCCTTAAAATACTTCCTCCTGGCCCTCTTTGCCCCCTCCCCATCCTCAGAAAACTGAGGTTATTTATAGTAACCACTTCTGTTACAATGGATCTCTTGGCATTTTCTAAAATTTTATATCAATATGATCCATAGCATGTGCTCCATTTGTCTGGCTGTTTTTACTCATTATAAGTAAAGATTCATCCTTGTTGTTGAATATCTATACTCCATTCCTTTTGATTGAATAGTTCCAGTGTATTGTAAAGATAAACCAGAATTTTTTATACATCCACCTCTTTTTTTTAAATTTAATTTTATGTTTTCAGTATTCCAAGATTCATTGTTTATGTACCACTAGATAGGTGTTTAGGTTTCCAATTTGCATCTACTCAAATAAAACTACTAAGAACATTTGTGTACAAGCATAAGCTTTGTTTTCTCATGGATAAATAACCCAGAAGTGGAAATGCTGGGTTATATGGTAGGTGGATGTTTAACTTTTTAAGAAAGTTCCAAGCTGTTTTCTAAAATAGTTGTACTATTTTTACATTCCTATCAGCCATGCGTGAGAGCTGCAGTTATCCCACATCCTCACTAACATTTGGTATGATCCTTTTCTTCAACTTTAGAGATTTTGATAGATGTGTGGCTTCTCATATGCTCTGACTTGCATTTGCCTAATGAGCAAATATTATGTTGAGCATATTTTTATACATTTATATATGTTTCTATAGGTGAAGTGTCTGTTCAAATTGTCTATTTTTTTATTAGGCTGTTTGTTTTTATTAGTAATTTTTGAGAGATCTTTATGTATTCTGGATACAAGTCCATTGTTAGATATGTGATGTATGAATATGCTCTTTCAGTATTAAATTTCTCTTTCCTTACCATAATAGTGTATTTTGGAGTTCAGAAATTCTTAGTTTTGATGAAGTCAATTTAGTTTTTTTTTTTTTTAATGGATCATGTTTTTGATGTTGTCTTTAAGAAATCTTTGCCTAACCCAAAGTCACAAAGTCATCTTCTATGTTTTCTTCTGGAAGTATTATAGTTTCAAGTTTCACATCTATGTCTATGATCCATTTTGATTTAATTTCTGTATATAGATCAAAATATTAATCAAAGGTTGTTTTATTTATTTATTTTGCATATGGGTACCCAATTATTCAGTACCATTATTTGAAAACTCTATCCTTTCCCCACTAATTTTGCTTTGTGACTTTGATGAAAATCAATAGACCATATACATAATTTTAATTCTGAACCTCATATTCTGTTCCATTAATTTATTTGTCCATGTTGACACCAAATTTACATTGTGTGTGTGTGTGTGTGTGTGTGTGTGTGTGTATACACACACAGAGATATAATAATGTAACATATTATTACATTATAATATCTTGGAGAGTCAGGTAGTGTAAATTATCCAAATTTTTCTTTTTCAAGGTTATATTATTTTGCTATTCTAGGTCACTGCATTTTCATATGATTTTTAGAATCAACCTAGCAATTTCTACTAAAAAATGTTTATTATGATTTTCAATGAGAATACATTAGATCTATAGATCAATTTGGAGAATTGACATCTTAATGATAATGTCTTCTGATTCATGAGCATGCATATCTATCTATTTCAGTCTTTCTTAATTTCTGTCAGTGATTTTTCATAGTTTTCAGTGTACAGGTGTTGCACATTTTTTGTCAAACTTTTTCCCAAGTATTTAATATTTTGATGTTATTGTAATGGTAATTTTTTGTTTCAATATCCAATTTGTTGTCATAGAAATGCAGTTGATTATTCATCTTGGTATTGTACCCTGCAGTACTGCTGAACTCCCTATTAATTCTCATAGAGATTTTGCATATTTCATTAAGTTTCAACATAGATGCTCATGCTATCTTGCAAATAAGACAGTTCATTTCTTCCCTTCCAATATGGGCATCTTTTATTTTTCTTCCTCTTCATGTCCTTCATCTCCCTTTCTCTCTTATTCCACTAGCTAGAGCTGCAGTACAATAGTGACTAGAAGTGATAAGGGCAGGCATCCTTTGCTCCTGATTGTAGCTGGAAAGCATTCAGTTTTACTACTGAAAAGGATGTTACCTATAGGTGTTTTTCACAGATTTTATCAGGTTGAAGAATGTCATTTCCATTCTTAATTCTCTCTGTTTTTTTTTTTTCAGTAATGGAATTTGGATTTTGTCAAATACATTTTGTAGATCTACTGAAATGATCATGTGTTTTTCTTTTATAATCTGATAATATGGTGAATTATATTCAAGTGTTATCAATCTTGCATTCCTGGGATTAACCATTTCTAGTCATTGTAAAGTAAGAAACTATCCACAAGACCATTCTCATTTCTGACATCAGTTGCAACTCTGAGGGCTCCAAGACCACCCTCTAGAAGGATTGACACCTCACTGAAAGCTGTTACACTCATGGTTGTGGTTTATTAGAAAGAAAGGATGCAGGTTAAAATCAGCCAAGGCAAGAGACCTAGGGCAGAGTCCAGGAAAGTTTCAAGCATGGATCTCCCAGTTGTCTAGCAGTGCAGTAATAGAAGACATTACTTTCTCAGCAACAGTGTGTGGCAATATGCATGGAGCATTGCCCACTACGGAAGCTCACCCCAGCCTTGGTGTCCATACTCTTTATTGGGAGCTCTATCGTATAATCAATTGCCCAAATGGCTGACATTAGTCTGCAGCCTTTCTAGAGGTAGAACCAATAGCACACAACCAAAAGCCTCCACCCTAAATCATATTGTCAGATTGTTTGGCATGACTCAAGGCCCCCAAGTAAGCAAAGGCATTATTATCAGGTAGGATATTCTAAGGGTTTAAAGATTATCACTAAGGAATCAGGGGTAAAGGCCAAACCTCTCTTTGGGCAAGGGTAAATTCTTTGCTACACAAATGTGATTTATTTCACTTTTTATATTGATAAATTTGATTTGATAAATTGTTAACAATCTTTGTATTTATGATAATGAGTGTTATTAGTCTAAATTTTTCTTTTCTTATAATATCTTTGCTTAATTTGGATATCTGAGTAATAGTGCTTACCTCATAAAATGAGGTGAAAAGAATTCTCAATTCCCTAATTTTCTGGAGGAATTTGTGTACAATTGATATTATTTCTTCCTTAAATGTTTGGAAGAATTCTCCAATAAAGCTATCAGGGCCTGAGGTTTTCTCCTTGGGAAGATTTTTTTAAAATACAAGTTCAATTCATTAATAGATGTAGAGCTATTCAGATTATCTACGTCATCTTAATTGAGCATAGTAGTTTGTGTTTTTCAAGGAATTCATCCATTTTATCCAAGTTGTTGAATGTATTGGCATAAAGCTTTTTTATAATATTCCTTCATTATTCTTTTTAATGGTTAGTAATTTTACTTCCCTCATTCCTGATACTGGTCACTTATGTATTCTGTCTTTTTTTTTTTTTTTTTTTTCCTAATCAGTTTGGCTAGAAATTTTATCAATTTTATTGATGTTCTTGGAGAAGCTACTTTTGGTTTCACTGATTTACTTTACTATCTTTTCTGTTTCCTGTTTCAGTGATATCTTTCCTGATATTTGTTATTTCCTTTCTTCTCCTTACTTTACCTCTATTTTTTTATTATTCCAATTTCTTAAGGTAGAAAATGAAGCCATTGATTTGATACTTCCTTAATTTCAAATATAGGAATTTAGTGTTGTAAATTTCTATTACTGCTTTCACTGCAGCCCACATATTTTGAAATGCCTTGTTTTTCTATTTGTTTAGTTCACTTATCTTTTAATTTCATTTTTGAATTCTATATTTTACTTATGGGTTATCTAAAAATGTATTATTTCATTTTAAAATATTTGAGTATTATCCAGAGATCCTCTATTATTAGTTCTAACTTAATTTTATTGTCGTTAAAGAGTATACTTTGTATGATTGAGTACTTTTATATTTCCTGAGACTCTTTTTACGGTCCAGAATGTGGTCTGTAGTTAAATATTTGATGCATGCTTGCAAAGAATGCATATTTTGTGATTTTTAGGCTGGAGTGATCTATAAATATCAAATAGATCATGATGGTTGAGAGTTTTATTAACATCCATACTCATACTGATTTTAACTATCACTAATTGGGAAAATGTTTTTGAAATCTGGAACTACAATTGCAGATTTGCCTATTTCTATTTGAAGTTTTGTCAGTTTTTGTTTCATGCATTTAGGAGCTTTGTTATTATTTGCATAAACATCTAAGATTTTTACATTCTTAATGAATTATGTTCTCTTTATGTTGTCTCTTCTGGTTTCTTAAATTAATGTTAGCATGGTCTATTTTTCCCCCATGCTTTTACCATAGAATTATTGTGTTTTTCCATTTAAAGTGAGGTTCATATGGCAGCTTATAGTTGGGTCTTGGTCTGTATCCAATCTGACCACCTCTATGTTTAATTGAGATATGTAAACCATTTATATTTAGTGTGATTATCAACACAGATGTGTTAAAAAACATCAGCTTGTTATTTGTATTCTTTTGGTCCCACCTGTTCTTTGTTAATTTAAAAAGAATATCTGACTCCTTTTGGATGAATTATGATTCTCATTCATCTGTGGCTTACTGGTTTTAGCTTGTGTTTATGTTAGCGTTTGCTTCGGGATTTATAATTTTCATCCTTAACTTATCAGGGTTTATCTTTAAGTAATATTATACCACTTCTCTTTTTGTACTAGAACCTTTTATATTCATTTCTCCTCTCCTGGGTTTTCTGCTATTGTAAGATATTTTACTTTTACAAATATTGTAAATCTTATAATACATTATTATTTTGCTTTCAACCACTAGTTATCTTTTACAAAAATTTAAATAACAACAAAAATCATTTATATTTATCTGTGTAGTTATCATTTATGTACTCTTTAGCATAGATCCAGATTCCTGTCTGGTATCACTTTTTTTCTGCTTGAAGAACTTCCTTTAGCATAGTTTTTTGTTGTTGTTGTTGTTTGTTTGTTTTTATAATTCAGGTCTGTTAGAAATGAATTCTTTCAGCTTTGGTATGTTTGAGAAAGTCTTTATTTTACTTTAATTTTTTGCAAGGTAGTTTTGGTTAGTTAAGAATTCAAGTTTGACATAAAAGACTCTTAATTTCACAAAACTGCCAGGGGAGGCGGGTAGGGAGAGGGTGGTTGGGTTATGGACATTGGGGAAGGTATGTGCTATGGTGAGTGCTGTGAAGTGTGTAAACCTGGCTATTCACAGACCTATATCCCTGGGGCTAATACATTATATGTTAATAAAAAATTAAAAAAAATTATTATAAGAAAATTCAAGTTTCACTTTTTTTCAGTACTTTAAAAATGTTAAAATAAAGTTGTCTTCTATCTTGCATTGTCTTTGCTAAGAAATCTGCTGTCATCTTTATCTTTTTTCCCCTCTCTGTATATAATGTTCCTTTGCTTTATAGCAACTTTCAATATTTTCTCTTTTGCATTGGCTTTAAGCAAATAAATTATACTATGCCTTGCTTCAATTTTCTTCATATTTTTTGTCCTTTAAGTTCATTGAGATTTTTGGATCCATGGATTTATAATTTTTATCACATTAGAAAGTTTTTTGTCTCTATATCTTCAAATATTTTGTCTACTTCCCTCCTATTATGAATTACAATTACATGCGTATTAGGCTGCTGAAGTTGTCCTACAGCTCACTAATACTCTGTTCATTCTTTTTTCAGTATTTTTTTCCCTTTTGTTTCATTTTGGGTAGTTTCTATTGCTAGTTTTTCATGTCCACTAAACTTTTCTTCTGTAATTTCTAATCTACCCTTAATGTAAATTTCATCTTTAGACGTCTGATTGTCTGATTTGTGTCTTTGTAAAATATATATCGTCATGTCTCTTCTTAACACATTAAATCTTTTCTCTAGTTTCTTAAAGATAGCAATTATAGTTATAATAACTGTTAGAATGTTCTTGTTGATTAACTATTATATGTGTCATCTAGATCATTCTGGATCATTTTTTTTAAGATTTTATTTTTATTTATTTGATGCACAGAGAGAGATCGCAAGTAGGTAGGGAGGCAGGCAGAGAGAGAGAGGGGGAAGCAGGCTCTCTGTGGAGCAGAGAGCTTGATGTGGGGCTCAATCCCAGGACCCTGAGACCATGACCTGAGCCAAAGGAAGAGGCTTAACCCTCTGAGCCATCCAGGCGCCCCGATTCTGGGTCATTTTTAATTGGCTTATTTTTCTTCTCATTTTAGTTGTATTATTCTGTTTCTTCACACACGGTAAGTTTTGTTTGGATGTAGACATGGTGAATTTTACCCTTTGGGTATTCTGATAAATATTGTGGAAATTGTTCTTGGATGTAGTTAAGTTACTTAAAAACAAATTGATCTATTTAGGGCTAACTTTCAAGTTTTGGTAGGTGAAATGAGAGGCAAAACTCTTCTCAGTATTATTCCTGATACCTCATGAATTATGATATGAGGTTCTATGCTCTGGTTGGTGGTGATAGACAGAATTCCTGGCGCTTTATGAGGTCCAGGGATTGTTTCCTCTAACTCTTCTGGGTGGAGGATTCTTTACAAAAATCTTCTGATCAGTCAGTACCCAGCTGAAGTCCCAAGAGGGACCCTTTGCAGATCTCTGGAGATCTCTCTATGAAACCCTCTCCTACTTTGTATTCTGTCCTACACACTCTAAACATATCACCCTTCCTGTATCCATAGGCCCATAATTCCAGTAGCCTATCCATTAACCCATTTACCTATGTGTCCATCCATCCAATGATTACTCATCCCACAAGCATATAATGAGAATTCAGTGGTTGTCAAGTCTTGGTGTACAGTGTACACGTAACAAGTGCACAGGGCAATGCTTTCAAGCTTGTTTTTAAAAATGGTATGCATTTTTTTAAAAAAAGCAGTACACGTGACAATTAAGATGATGATGTTAATGATATCATCTGTTATATCCAGTGACTAGAGCCCTGGAAAGAACTACACATGCAATATGTTTCACCATTGATTTTGGGATATAAAAGAATCACCACATTACAGTGGGGTGCAGCTGTGAAGAGCACACAAAATTCTTCTCTGCTGTCCAACTGTTTCTATACTTTGGACACAGAAAAGACAGACCATGAGTGAGATGACTATGGATAACACTCCTAGCCAATCTTTGCATCTCCAGTATTTAGCACAGTGACATATGTATGGTTCATCTTCAGTGAACATTTGTGGAACTGTGTATGATAAAAATTTGAACTGTAAAAAGATCTATCAGGATCTTATATTAGGAAACTCATGTTCTATGTAAGGAAGACCAAACTGCTCATGGAGTTACGATACAATAAGCTTCATGCCGTAATATATATAAGTAATAAGGAAGCAGAGTACGAGTACCCAGGACAGAGAACCTCCACATCTGAAAAATTTAGGAGAAGGCTCCTTAGGGACAGAGTTAATGGAAATGGCCCTTGAAGGATTAAGAATTTTCCCAGTGGTGAGAGCGAAGGACACAACATGTTGGAAGCAACGAACTGTGAGTACAGACAGACATGCCAAAGAGACAGGTGTGTGGCAAAAA
The DNA here is from genome assembly GCF_002288905.1 of Enhydra lutris kenyoni. Classification (NCBI taxonomy): domain Eukaryota; kingdom Metazoa; phylum Chordata; class Mammalia; order Carnivora; family Mustelidae; genus Enhydra; species Enhydra lutris. The sequence continues at coordinate 17,950,718 of NW_019154150.1, forward strand.
AGAGCTGAAATTTTAAGGAAACTGGAGGTGTCGAGCCAGGAAATAAGGTTGAATAAAAAATCTGAGCCAAACTGAGAAGTCTTTTTTTTTTTTTTTCTCCTCCCCAAATTGAGAAGTCTTCTATTCCATGCTGAGAAGCTTGGACTTTGTCCTTGCTCAGTGGTTTCAAGCAGAGACAAGGCATGATTCAATTTGCATTTCAGATAGATAAAGCTGGTGACAGTGTGGAAAATGGATGTGAAAGGAAAGACTAGTTAGGAGGCAGCTGCAATGCAATATGTCACTTGTACTAAGGAGTGGTAGTGGGAATGGAGAGGGAAAGCCAGATTCAGAGATATTTTGGAAGTGGTGCAATTGACAGAGGTTAAAGGAGAGAGAGGCATTATTGACAGCCCTCAGCCTTCTAGTTTGAGCAACGGACTGAATGGAGAATTAGGTAGGGGATCCAGACACATTTCCAATATCAAGTCCTTGAGACCACTTTGCCGGCACTAGACAGCATTCAACTGACCCAATTTGATGCAATTTTTCCCCAGAGCTTCCATTACTCCTAACCACATACCCTCAAAACTGACTAGGAAGCAAGACCTAGTCTCTTGTGTTTTCTTTCTCTTCACTACACTCAGGAGAGGAAAGTAAGCATTATTTCTCTTTAAGGAATATACTGTTAACCACTAGTTAAAACATAAATAAATTAAAAATGGAGGTAAGTTTCTCTCATTTTGGAAAACTACAAAGTATGAAAAAATTCTTGATCCTGGTAGATATTTCATGATTTCTGTACCACATGGTGCTTATGAACCCTACTGGGCACTTGCGTTCTCCCATTAGCACAAGATGCCATTCACTAAGCTTTTTCCTTGACACAACTTGTCCGTGTTGTGATGACCCAATTCTCACTTGTTTCCATCCCTTTTTGACACGCCTCATTAATATGACCAAATAGAAGAGCAGAGGGAGTTATCTCTGTATTTGCCCTTGGTTGTCTCAAATGAACAATTAGCATCTCAGGAAACCACAACCTAGGAGTCCTATGTCCCAAGGGAACCATAGCCTTTCATGGGCACAGTGGGAAGCAAATGAATGAATTGCTGAGAAGGATGAGGAAGGGGAAGAAAAGTTGTTCTTTGGCAATTTTTGATTCCATAAGCATCGTAACAATTAGCGAATGTTTTTGATAGGCAGCTAGAAATAGGGGTTATTACTGAAATTGCTTCCCTAATGTTGTGAATTTAAATAAGTAATATTGTGAGAACTGCCTCTGATTCTCAATAGCATTCTATTAAGAATAGAGAATATAAAGCTCTCTTAAAATGCCTTTTCTTAAAGAAAGTCATCCAGAAAGAACCTGAACTAAACATCTGAAGAAGTGAGTTATAATCCAAACATCCACACCCCAGGCACATTAGCTCTGGGATATATAATGCCCCAGCATCTTGGTTTCTTAATCTCTGCAATGAGAGGTTATGCTATTACGTAAACTCTTGTCTGGTTCTGAAATTCTCATTCTAACTTTTCATTTTCCTCTTGTGCTTCATTAAAAACTAAAGTGATGGAAATAGTATTCACCGCATTGCCATCGGAATGAAGTTGCACCACACATTTTCCAAGGATGCCTTTTTCCTTTTCAGCTTTAAGTCGAACTTCCATTTGATCTCCACATACCCTGCTCCCTTGTTTTTCATTTTGGAGATGAGCTCTGTTTCTCTTCTGGAAGTTTAGGACTCTGGGGTGATTATTAACACAGCAGCCAACAGGTGGCGCTGCAGGTCTGTGCAACTTAACTGTATGCGCCTGGACTTCCTGCTTGTTTCTGGCAATCTGCTCCTCTGTTTTTTTTTTTTTGTTGTTTTGTTTTTTTTTTTTTCAATTCAAAATTCAAAGGGTCCAGTGAAATAGCCTAATAGTCCCCCAATTTGTATAAACCCCAAGGATCAATAATGTGTTGTAGCTGCTTGCAAATGAATCTGTGGTAGAGGAGACATTCCCACGGGAATATACTACCAGAAAAGTTTGAGTCCTACGTTACTGGTGTATATTAAAACTGAAAAATCTGTGAGCATGAAAAGACAGCAGTCCCAGCCCAGTAACGTACAGCAAGATTCCATGCATGTTATGATGGCATCCAGGAAACGTGTTACAGCTATGTAGGTGTCACTTTTTGGCCGAATTTACAAGGCTACCATTTTAAATCAAAGAACTCTAGCATTTTGATCTGGTAATGACAACTGAATGCAAGTAAATTCATCTTAGAAATGGGGAAGCAGAGAGCTATAAATGCTGTGCGACCTCCAGGAACCATGACTATTTAGTAGCAGAACCCAAACTATAACCAAGGTTTGGCCCAAGTCCACACAGTCTCTGGAAAACATCAGCTGGTTCGGGGTAATTTCTGGACTCAGGCACATCCCTAAGCCTCAATTTCCCTATTCATTGAAATCAATCAACCAATCTATCTGTCTGTCTTATCTATCTATCATCTAGCTTATATATCTATGTATCTATGTATTTATCTGTCTTTCTAATAGACCTGTCTCATGCATTTCATATTTACTAGGACTGGTTATGAGCATTGGAAACTCTTTTTCTGTGGTTGTCAGAATAAGGAGTCAGCTTGGCTTATAATTCAGTGAAACAATCTGGCAGATATCCTCTTATGACATACTCTGTACCTCTTGGACAACTAACACCAAATAAATAACTTGCCTAGAATTCCTTTATTCAAGATCAATAAACTAACAAAGTGTGCAGCTGTTTCTGCCTTTAATCTACAGAGGAGCAGAGAGTGGTGCAGGAGGAGGGTGAGTACACATCTGCGTTTTGTCTCTGTGTCATTAAGAATAAGGCCTCTTGAGGGAACTGCTGGGCTTTTCCTTACTATCTTAGCTCTAGAGCCCTGACTTCCCAAAGAAACTGGTTCTGACCTCCCATCCACCTCTGACTTTCAGCCTAGCCAATGCCTTTGTCCCTGCAAAGATCATCTTCACTCTGGTGAATATGTCTGTTTTCTACATTGTTCTTGGTCGAAATGGATTAAGCAGCTTCCCAGGGATGTTAGGAGCACGGACTGAAGCCTGGAGTAGTGGTTTCATTTATCCTCCTTTTCCATCCCTCCCAGAAAAAGTGACCCAGTGAAAGTTTCCTACAAGATGTCATGTAGAAAGTGAGAATATTTCTCTGCTACGTACAAAGTCCTAACAATAATAGCTGATATCATATATCAGGTGCATTTCTCTACTTCTTACTGCAACCTTGATGACAGATATTAGTAATTTTTTTCTTCCAACTGAGAATGCCGAGACCCGAAGAGACTAAATTAAGTTAACTGAACTCATGATGTTATCATCTTACCGACCAGTCTGTGTACTAGCTGCTAGCGCCCCTTACAACTACAGATGGTAGACCTAGGATTCAATTTCAAGTCTGTTTGACTCCAAAGCTGGTATTCTTTGCTTGTGAGATGACACAAATATATAGCCACAGCCCAGAAGCAGAAGGCTTTAGATGAATAGGAAGCGTTTTAATGTTAAGTCCAGCTGTCTTAGCTAAACCAGAACTCTTTAAGATGTATTATTTCATTAATAATTTTCACTTTCAGTAAATCTGCTGTGTTCTTAGGGAAGACATAGATAACAATTTAGATACGCGAAAGAAATACGGTGCACAGCCCCACTGTTGCAAGAAAGCAACTTTTCAAAATCTGACATCTGGGCCCATGAAATCTGAGTGGTGAGCCAGCTTCATGGCTTGGGGCATTGGGCACAGAGTGAAGTCAGACACTTGAAATTTGAATCCCAGATTTTTCTTCTCTACGGAGCATCATTTTTCTGTATTTATTCCTGAAATCACAAGTAAAAATCCAGAGCAGCCTTACTCTTCATCTTCCCTGTCTTGAGCACCTGGGAAAAGTATCATGCAGATGTGAATTATAAATGTTTATATTGCCGAAAGAAAAAATGGTGATTATTTTCCAACTCAGATGTGAATTTCCACTGGGGTGATGTAGTTTCAAGATATTTCTGTTTCCTTACCAGACAAATTCTGTAACACTCAGGAATGTTAATGGCTTCATGTAATTGAAAACTCCTATTAGCTTAAGCTGTTAAGGGTTTATTTTTCTCATGTGGTCATAGGGATAGATATAGGCGGTTGCCGGCGTTGGTTTAGTGGCTTAAAGGTGTCAGTGCTGACATTCAGGACTCCCTTGGCCTTGGCTGCAGATTGGGGTGTAAGATGTCTGCCCAAGTGCTAGACGAAGTTCTGCATTCCAGGCAGGAAGAAGAGGGAGGGGAAGTGAAACTCAAGTCTGTCCTTTGTATCAGTGGAGGAAAACCTTTTCCAAAAACATGACAGCTGACTTCTACTTATTCTCTCCTGGGTCACAACTGAGTCACATGGCTTAGGAGCCAAGGAGGCTGGGAAAGTGAGATTTTAGCTTTTGTGGCATCTAGGTGAAGGAGGGTAGTGTTAGGAAATCTGCCTCACTTCCCAGCATGTGAGCGATGACCCGGGCCGCGTGCACCTGCAGATACAAACAGGGACTCCTGATTCCCGATTCAGGAGCTCTTAAAGAATGGATGACACATGCAGGCTAGCATTGATGCGCGTTGCGCAACAGATACTTGTTAGACGCTATGCGGTACACAGAAAACTAGGCATACAGTCTGCTGATAGAGGTTAAACTCTGCCACTTGGAAACGTCCTTCCACCCAGACTTAAGTCGCTGGCTCACTTGTGTAAGGACATCAGTAGCCTGGGGCTGGACAGGGAAAGAGTACAAGGAAGGAAGGTGTGTGCGGTGATGGCCGGGAACATGCTCCACACCCTTCTCAGTCAGGGGTCTCCTGCCTTTCTCAGTAAATGCCCAAAACTCTGGGAGGGAGAAAAGATGTTTCAACCTCTTCTCCAGCTCCGGGGCTCACCTCTTTCCTAGTCCCTTGCAAATACTAGCGTAACTGTTCAGGACATGGAATGTTAGGGGGCCATGATTTGTAGCAGAGAAAGAATATACATCTTAACAGGGTCCTGCAAAGGAAGTGCAGGTTTCTCTTTACCCCCTGGTGCAGACGGGTGTGTGAGGAACTTTCAGCATGATATTTAGTGCAGACATGACCAGATTGTTCTCCTGTATGTTCAATTTCCTTTGTCTGTATGACCATCCAAATCGTATAGAATCTCAGGATTTCGATTTAGAAAGAGATGGGAAGACTTCAACCTAAATTGTAGGTAGCAACCCAGCTTTTAACGTGGAGTTGTCCGCTACTGGGATTAGATTTTTACACAGCTCTTAATAAAGGAAGCTTGGGTCCCTTTCTTGTATCATTCATGTGGATATAGCTCCTTTGGGATTTCCATAGAAAGGAGGTTGATACAGAGGCAGGATTAGGGATCCCTGGGTCTCTCAGAAAATAGCAATATGGTCCGAAGCCCACAATAGGACAATGTCGGGCTTGGGGAACTTGACATGTCCTGTCCCCCATCAAGCCTCTGCCCTCCGCTTGCTTACCGTCTCCCCAGAGCGTGGGAGTAGTCAATCTGTCTGGTCAGCGTTTCAACACTTTGATTAGATCACAATTGCCAGTGATTGGGCAGTTCTGTGGTATCAAACAAAACAAGCAAAACAAAGCACGAAAAACTCAGGTTCCAGGCTGTTTCTGCCTAGTTTCCTCCACAAACAGAAAAGATACAAGTGTCAGTGAGGGTTCTCCTTAGGAGGGTTTGCAAATTCTAATTCTCTCCTCTGATACTTTGTATCTGAGTGGATATATAAACTTAGTTTTTCTTTTTCTTTTCTCTTTCTTTTCTTTTTCTTAAGACAATGGCCTGAGGTTCATGCTCCAAATGTGACACGAGAGCCCAGCACTGGTCCCTCAAGGGCATACGCAGCTATTAACAAAATTGTCTTTCTCATTTCGCTTCTGTTCTTTGTGTTCACAAGATTCAGCTGTCCCGGCACGCCTGATTACAGGTCAACGAAAATGTCATCACTCTGACTACAATCTGGCAATAGTAATATCAACTACTATTTACTGAATGTCTTTTGTGGGCGAGAAACTGTGTTAAGGAACTTATTGTTTTTCCTAATTATATGACAAGAATCATCCCCTGAGCCCCAGTCCCACAGCATGGCACTCTCTTCTTGCAGTCTGAGGGGTGTTTGACAGCCCACAAGTGAGAGGAATTCAGTGAATTTAGCAGTTCTTGGGTGGCCGCAGTGACAAATATGTAAATAGGCATCTAGTGACTCCTGAATTGTGCATTCAAATCTCATCACAACCTGGCTTTCATCTGTTCACCAAAACTAAAAATCCTACACCGTCAAATCTAGACCTTCTTCTCCTCATTGTTCTTCACAAACGTCGCCATTCATGGCCCCCACGCATACTCATCTCCCTTTCTAATTGCCTCACTGCTTTTGCCCATGTTTTTATATCCTGCTTATTTTTCAGAGCCTCCTTTAAGATACCATCTCTGAAAATCATTTTCTGATACTCCATTACCCAGAGGTATTTCCTGGAATTTCTGAGGATTTTAGGGGGTATAACTTGCAAAGATAATTTTTTAATTTACTGTGAGTCCAGGAGCACCTGGGTGCCTCCGTCAGTTAAATGTCTGCCTTTGGCTCAGGTCATGATCTCAGGGATCGAGTCCTACATCAGGCTCCCTGCTCAATGGAGACTCTGCTTCTCCCTCTTACTCTGCCCCTCTCCCTGCTTGTGCTCTCTCTCTCTCTCTCTCACTCCCTCTGTTAAATAAATAAACAAGATCTAAAAAAAAAAAAAAAAAATTACTGTGAGTCCAAGTTAGGGTCTAAGGAGTGAAGTCTGAGAACTGTGTCAACATCCTTTGCATAAGACTTTTGGATCACCTGTGTCAACATGACTTAGAGTTTTTTTCCAGGAAAATTTTGCCCAGGAAAGATAAAACTGTAAACTAATAAATAACTTCACTGTTTGCTTGAGGAAATTCCTACAGATCAATTTATCAGAGACAGCAGTCTTCTTACCTTGGCAAACAGCTTGCTTAGCAAACAAAAATGTGCCTATCCACACACACTTCAAAGGTATTGCCTGACCAACAACAACTTGTGAAATATTATAACATAAACCGTGCCCAGTTCCAGCCAGTTAACCTGTTTTGAGAGACCCACTATAGACCACTTAAGCCCAGACCCCAGAGTGCCACAAATACCCAGCTACTGAGTTTCCCTTCTGAGTTGCTTCTGAAGTCCTGCAAAGATGTCCTCTCCAACTACAGTAAGTTCAAATCAGCTTAGTTTTACTTCATTAGCAAATTTCTGATGATGTTTTAAGGAAGGCAACACCAGAATTGTACTTGCCAGAGTAAGTATTACTGACTGGGAAGAGCCATATACGAGAAGCCCATGGGAATGAGGACCCAGAAGCTTTTCCTTAGAACTTGTAATGTGGGTAGAAGGAGTTTTGCATGACACACAGAACATAATGAAGCCTTCATCAGCAGAGGAGAAGAAGAATTCCAGTTTCTGAGAAGACCTCCCAAGCTCATGTCAACCGCTCCTCAGCCTTTGTCCCAGGAGAGAACAATACTTTCAAATAATCTGAGGACCTGTGAGCAGAGCAGAGGAGACTGGGAAATAGCACTGTTCCAGAGATCCATATATATCCCCTCATAGTTCAGAAATGTGAGACAAGAAATATACTTTTTTAAATATATTTAAAGATTTTAATGATTTGTCAGAGAGAGAGAGAGAGCACAAGCAGTGGGAGTGGCAGACAGAGGGAGAAGCAGGCTCCCCGCTGAGCGAAGAGCCTGATTCGGGACTCGATCCCAGGACCCTGAGCCAAAGGCAGATGCTTAACCAACTGAGCCACCCAGGTGTCCCAAGACAAGAAATATTTTCTTGCTGCATCTCAGATGGGTCTGGGACAGACATACTAAAACCTATTGAGGCAGCCGACCTCAGAAGAGAAAGAAAAACTACGTTTTCCCTGGCCTTGAGAGTGGGGGACTGAGGAGGTCTCGTGGACAGTGCAAAGAGGCGCAGGATAAGCAGTGAGTACTGGCAGCTGGAGACCAGATGGGAAAACTTGCCACCTCTGCGGGCGTCAGCATCAATGACAACCGCAGGCCAGATGCCCCTTCTCGGAACTGTTACTGCTGTGCACACACTCACCCTATGGAAAGGAGATGCAAGCCGAAGTAACAAAGAAGAAGAAAAAAAAAAAAAAAAACAGGGAAGATGAGTGAAACAGAACATTTAACTGTGAATGCACTGAGTTGACCACATTTTTTTAAGGATTTTGTTTATTTATTTTTGAGAGAGAGAGACAGAGTGCGCACAAGCAGGGGGAATGGCAGAGGGAGAGGGAGTAGCAGACTCCCTGCTGAACAGGCAAAGCTCGATCCCAGGACCCTGGGATCATGACCTGAGCTGAAGGCAGATGCTTAACCAACTGAGCCACCCAGGCTCCCCTGAATTGACTAAATTTAAGTTTCAGTCACTGGGTGCAACATAAGTCAATTATACATTGATTTCCACTGTAGAATATGAAAACTAGGGGAAAATAAATTTATATTTCTTGTAAACTTAAATGTACGGCCTTACATTTAATACCTAAAACAAAGGGAAGGGGGAAAAAAGACAACCGAAGGGCTGCTCATTAAAAGCTCTGTGAGCAGGTTGGTTTGAGGACCTCGCAAGCCGACTGTAAAACTTGCCCATCTACAGGGAACCATCATCCAGCTCGGGTATGTGCTGCCCTCCATGTGGCTGGTGGACTGCTCCCTGTATCTGGGAGGGACTGTAAGATGTTTCACAGACATGGAAATGTTTGTGAGCTCCTAGAAGTCACTAGAAGACAGCTTCCGAAGACACTCAGAGGGGCTAGAAAAGGGGGGAGGTAGAATTTGGAGTCATTTTATGAATCAATAAAGGCACAAGCCAGACCATCTGCATAATTCCTATAAATGTGACCCGGGCTATCTGGGTTAATAGTATGTCTTTCTCTGAAAAGATAAGCAGATCGTGATAGCTGTACAGTGGAGTTCTACTCAGAAATAGAAAAGAAAAAAGAGTTATTGATACGTGAAACAGTACAGCTGGATTTAAAAATCTTTATGCTGAGACAAAGAAGTTGGACTCTCTCCCCCATCCCCTAAAAAAGAGAAGGCTGTAGGAATCTATATAAAATCCTTAAAAATGCAAACTAATCTATATAAATTCCAGAGAATGCAAATTATGTAGACTCATGAGTGCCCGGAGGGAATCTAGGGAGGGATTGATCAAAGGAAGCATGAGGAAACCTTTAGGGGTGACGCAAATGCTTGACTGTGGGATTGGTTCCACAGATCGACACATGTGACAAAATACATCAGATTTTACACATTAGACATTTCCAATTTATTGTGCACCAATCATCATCAATAAAGTTCTTTAAAAGTTATTTTTTTTGCACTTCCATTGTCCTTACAGTTCCATACCTTCTGACTATTTCTATTTTATGTTGTCCCATCAAACGCAGCCCCTAAGACAAAGATCTGGTGTGATAATTGATCTTAATATGTTGAAAGAATTATGGGTGTTGCTTCAGAAGGCCTTTGTTTATTGAATGCATGAAGAACTGGAAATAGTCTTTCAATTTCGATTCTGTCTAATAAAGGGAAAGAAAGTGAGGATAGCAATAACAACAAGTAAATGATAAGTTGAAGGCTGGCATGAGTTACGGGGAGGGCCATCATGTCCAGTGAGGTTAAAGTGAGGCCTTGGGTGGAGACCTTCTCTTCTGGGGGATATCTGAGACCAGGTTATCCTGAAAGGGCAAATACCAAGGGAACTCCTTTGAAAATAAATATTCCAAATCTCTGGCATTGTTGTCCTCTCAAAATAACCTTTACTTATCTATTTATAGCTTGGTAATAGGAACCAATCTCCTCATGCGTTAACACAGGACAGTTAATCTGAATGTCACGCGGAAATGAAACTTAATCAACCCAGTCCAGTCTCCTCGTTTACAAACATATCAGAAAGTTCTTATGTGAAGCCTGCCATCAGATAGAATAATTATCTACTTTCTTTGTTGTTTATATTTTGAAATGTATCACATAGGTAAGCTTACATATACCATACATGTATAATTTAAACTATAACGGTAAAATGAACATTATGAATTAATCACCCAGCTTAAGAAAACACAGCCTTAAAGATCCTTGGGTATCTGTGCTTGATTGGTTCCTCCTACTCTTTCCTTTTAGAGATAATTAATATCTTGAATGTCATTAATCACTCTCCATGTTTTTCCTCATAGTTTTTTATTTATGTAGTTTCCTATGCACAATATATCATTTCATTTCATCCGTTTAAAAAACATTTTTAAAAATAGTAAGTTGTAGTGATTCTGTCTTTTTCTATCTTTTTTCATATGGTATTATGTATTTGAGATTCATTTTTATTGATAAGTATAGCTATAGCTCCCACTGCTTTATTATAGTTCATAAACTACAGTGTATTTATTTGTATTAAGACTATAGAGATTTAGGCTGGTTCCATGTTGGTTTTTTTTTTTTTTTGCCATAAAAAATGCTATTAGGGATGATTTTACATGAATTTTTGTAAAGCATGCCAAAGTTATGTCCAGAGGGAGAATTGCTATGATTACAGGATCTGCATATGTTTAAATTTATTAGATTACGTTAAATGTTTTTCCAAAGCGATTTTCTCATTTATGTTCCCGTCACCAATGTTCAATATTTCTTATTGGGTCACTGTCTCGTCAACACTTGATATAATTAGACTTTACTCCTTACCAATGCAGTGATTTAATTTGGCGTGTTGTTCTGGTTTTAATTTTGCTTTTTTTTTTCTTAAAGATTTTATTTATTTATTTGACAGAGAGAGATCACTAGTAGGTAGACAGGCAGGCAGAGAGAGAGGAGAAAGCAGGCTCCCTGCCAAGCAGAGAGGCCGATGTGGGACTCGATCCCAGGACCCCGAGATCATGACCTGAGCCGAAGGCAGAGGCCTAACCCACTTAGCCAACCAGGTGCCCCTAATTTTGCATTTTTGATTACAAATAAAATTTAGCACCTTTCTTTTAATTGGTCTTATGTGTTATCTTTCCTGCAAAATGTTCATTTCTATCTTTTGCCCACTTTATAGTAAGTTATCTTTTATTGATTCCTAAGGGCCCGTAATATATTTTTAATTAGAAAGCTTTGTCAATTCCATTTGTTGCAAATGTCTTCTTTCACCTTGTGGCTTGTAGGTTTGTTTCTTGTTTTTTGGTTGTTGTTTCTTGTTTTTTACTAAGCTGTCAATTTTAATGTAGTTGAATTGACCAATTTTTCTTAAATTCTATGCTTTTTGCTTCCTTTTGTAAAGCCTTCTCTCCCCTAAGGTCATAAACTTTTTTGTTTATATTTCTGATGTAAGTTCAAAGTTTGCCTTTCACTTTTAAGTAGTTAACTCATTTGGAATTAGTTTTTGAGTATTAATTAATTAATTACATGAAACATAAACCCAATTTCTTTTTTGTTTGTTTGTTTTGGAAAACCCATTGTCTCGACATAATTAATTAAAATTTTGTCCTTTCCCCAATCATCCGCAGTGCTAGCTCTGCCATATATTCAGTTAACTTAATATGTATTAATATAATTAATTAATTATAATATATTAATATGTTATATTAAAATATATTATATAATAATTGATATAATTAATAATTAATATATATTAATATATTAATAACTTAATATATATTAGTCTGTTTGGGGCACTTTCTGTTTTGCTAGTCTATCATTTGCCCATCCTTGCTCTGATATCAAGTTGTCTTAATTTCATTTAATAGTCAGCTTTTATTTCTGGTTAAACTTGTCATCCCACATTTTTTCTCCTACCTTCCTATTCTTCATTCATCTGATTTCTACACTTCCAAATAACCTTGCTTTAAGAAACTTTATTTCTTATGGAAGCCATCACCGATTTATATCCCCATTTCCCAAGAAAAGGGATTATTTCTCAACTCCGAGAGACCACAGCCTTAGAAGAAATTATCTTATATTATGGTGAGTTATTTCACTAGCACCAATACATCTTAAGTACCACTTTCATCTATAAGATAGCGTTATGCTCCCAAGAGTAATTAACTCATTGTAGACCACATCTAAGACTTCATAAATCAAGAACACTTGGCCTAGAGTTCCTTGGTGAGTTTATATGACACATACTCTGCTTTAATGGCAGACAGCCAACATAAAGAATGGCGCTTCTTCCTACAAAAACATATGCTTGATTATGAGGAGATTGGGCTGGTTCACAAACATGAATAGGGTCTGGAAGATAGTGTTTGTGACTGCCTCCCAGGATGGTCTTTAAGGACATGTCAAGTTATTTATTTTTTCACTTCTTCATCCTTACACAGTGATTCGTTAGATAAGAAATTATGTGAAGAAAAGGAGAAAATTGAAGTTGAGATTGAAGACATCCAGTCAAGTTCAGGTATCAAAAGGGAGACTTATTTCACTGCCAAGCACTGAAAGGCTTGGATACATTACAGTGATGAATTTACTATTCTTTAGTTTCTGGTCTTTTCAGACTTGGAAGTCCAATCTGTTCAGCAATAGACAATAGATTTATATTTGGGGAGATAATTCACATTTAACTTGTTCACAAAGACTGATGTATAAATACAGAGTGCCAATTTTTTAATTGACATTGCCACACGGTTTGTAGTATTTGCCAAACCAGATCTGGAAGTTCTCTGTGAGCATGGAATAGACTCCATCAATTGCTAAATAAGAAGTATTAAAAATTTGGTATGAACCAAATATGATCATAAGAATTTAGATAATAGTTCAAAAGCTTAATGATGCCAGGTGTAACAGTCATCTACTACTAAGTAACAAAGTGCCCCAAACTTAGTGGTTTAAAACATCAATGACCATTTATTTTGTTCACAAATCTGTAATTTGGGAAGGACTCAGCAGGGACTGCATGTCTATGTTCTGCATGGTATCAGCTCAGCTGGAACAGCCTGAACACTGGAAGAGATTTGATGCCTGGGGGCTGGACTCATCTGCAGGTTCATTCACTCACATGTCTGACAGCTGATGTTGGCTTTCTATCAGCAGCTGGGGTTTTTGGCCGAGACACTTGTAGGTGGTCCCTTCACATGGTTGTTTGGCTTTCTCATAGTATGATGGCTCTGTTCCAAGAAAGAATAAGTATCCAAGAGTAAAAAGGCAGAAATGCGTGTCATTTTTATGAAGTAATCTTGGAAGTCACACACATCACTTACACCATGCTCTATAGGGCAAAGCGGTTGAGAAGGTCTTCCCAGGTTCAAGGGGAGGGAGTATAGACCTCATCACTCTTTGGGATGTAAAAAGAACATGAAAGGTGGGATATTGGTGGTGGTCATCTTTGTAAAATACAATTTATTACATCAGACTGTCAGAATCTAATGCATCCATCTTTCCACATTGTTATAAAACTAGTACTTGGGTAAACAGATGACATTCTTAGTCCCATTTGGGGAAAACCCCAAAAGAGTCATTAATTTTTAATGGCTAAACTTGGCATTACTGAATTGGATCTTTGGCTGTTACTCATAGTTGAAAAAATAGACTGACTAGTGGAAAGGGCATTGGGTACATAATAAAAGATGTTGAGTATCAGTCCCAGCTCTGTCATCCTCTGTGAGATCTTGGACAATGCTAACTTCTGAATCACAGTTTGACAATAACATTTCTCTTACCCTAAAATCAAATGACTTGCACATTCTTATTAATGATTCAGTAGCTTGTTTATTTGATACAGTTCCTTTCTACATTCTTTTAAGGAAATATTTACTTAGGGGAAGGTTAGTAAGAAGGATGGTGTCAAAACTGCTGGGAGATGTAGCTTTTAATATCTGTGATCCGTTGTAGGTTTGAAAACTCTAAATGGTTTTTCAGTGTCTTTGTATTAGTATTTGGAGAATAAACTGATTTCATGTTAGCCAGCTGAAAAATAGATTGAAAGAGATCTGGATCATACCTATGTTTACTAAAAACATCTTCTCTTAGAGTGAATGAGACCATGAAGATAATTTAAAGAAATTAACATTGTCCCTTACTAATTACTCTAAAAAGAAATGTACTAAGCCTCCTTGGCCTTTGGAGAGCTTTGAATTTTGGCTCAGTGGAACTTACAGACAGGGTCCTGGTAAAAGGAGAAAGTCATCTACTTTTAGAGCAGGTTTTCTCAATCTCAGGATTATTGGCAATTTGGGCCAGATCATTCTTGGTTGCAAGAAGCTGTTCTGTGCATTGCAAGCTGCTTAATATTTCCTCTCTGTCCCCACTAGATGCCAGTTGCATCCTCTTCCTATCTTGTGACAACCAAAAATGTCTTCGGATGTTACCAAATGCCTGTCACAAAATCATCCCTCATGGAAAACCACTGCTTCAGCATGTCATGCTGGGACTTTGCAGGTTTGCTGTGCTAATTCATTTTAGTAGGTAATGCAGCATTTAGAAACTGTAGAACAATGGTTTTCCTTAGTCACGGGCTCGGTCCTCAAGATTCTGACTTAACTGATCGGGGGTGTCACCTAGGCAGGGTTTTGTTGTTCCTACTGTTATTCTTGTTTGTTGACTTGTTTTTCACTTCCAATGTGGCTCTAATATCCCACCAGGGATAAGAAATACTGCTTTAGAAAAAAAGCAAGCATCTTACTCTAAGCCCACATAGGCTTGTGGGCATACGATTGTCATCAAAGTACTGAGCAAGGGCAAGATGTGACAGAATTACAATTCTTTTCTTATGAGCAAAAGTCATTCCTGACCAGTGGTAGGAGTCATCTGCCCTCTGTCCCCAACAGGAGAGGGTACAATTGGAAGGAATTGTCTGTGGAATCAGAGATCAATTCTAGACCTGGGACAAAAACTGGAGAGATCTTTATAATTAATCTGGCAGAAAAGAGCTAATGGAGGAATTGAAACGCATAACAAATAAATGACAAAGATAAATTCTGATGATGGTTGTGCTTTGTATGAGAAGATGCTATTACTGACGGTGATATTGTTATCTATTGTTACAGGCAAAGTTATAAAGGCAGATGTGATGTGTGCTTAGTAACACGGATTACTTTCAATGGGGCTATTAATAACACTGTGAATTTGTATGCCCATTATTATCAAGTAAGACTAAGATGGATTTGATAAGAAGTGGCCTGGGAAAACCTCACAGGTTTCCTAGTGTTTAAATTTTCGAAACAAGCATTTTATTTGCTATAGATACTTGTACTGATTTTTCAAGTGCAAAACAGCAAAAGGACATGTTGTTTTTACCATGATAAAAGCTAACCTGATACCAGTTCTCCAACCAAGTGGAAATCTCTAAGAACTGGCTGGTTTCTGGCTCCCAGAGGCCACTGAATAGAGGAAAATTTTGACAGTTAGAATTCCAGAAACCTTTTGGCCAAGAAGTGTCTAACTTCTTTTAGTGTCTAACATTCTTTTGGCCAAGAATGTCTAACAAAAGTTATGGAGGTAAGTGGATCACAGTGGCAGGAAGAACAGCATTTCAACATTATTTCTTGAGAATAATAAGTTGTTTCATATTTGTGTTAAGGTTGTCTGAAGTTCAAGGGGATAAAACTATCCTAAGCAGTTTATTCCATAATTTTCCTCAATGTTCTGCCCAGGCTTTCATGGCATGGGTCCCCACCACAGTAACAGCAGCACCAGATTTTTTTCAGAAAAGCCTGAGATTCACAAATTTCTCAAAGAAACAGAAAATCTGTGTGATAACAAGTAAGCAGAAACACCTCACCCTTTTCCACACTTTCCTAAGGTTAAACATGACTCACATACCGTGATCTTCCCTCACAGGAAAATTAAGCATTTGTGTGCATGCTCCAGTGGGGAAGGCACAAGTCACAAGAAGATGATCCCTAGTCAGGAATCTAAAATCATTTCCATTGTCATAAATAGTATACTTAAATTACTATCAGGTAGTTACCAAAGATTTAGTGGCATGAAAGAATGGAGAAAGACATTGTATTGGGTTCAAGTTTCCCCTCCAGAAATTGCAAGCTTCTAATTTTTATATCAAACTCAAGACTCAAGGGATGCTGTATCTACTGATGAAAGAAATCCCACATACCTGATCTTCTTGTCTCAGACGGGGAGGTCTCTACTCTGCATTAACTTCTTTTTGCTACATCGCCCTTCTCACTGGCCTGAGATAGAGAAAATTGTGTGATCTTTCAACACTGTGGTCTGGGAAGCAAAATATCCATTATCTTTCTCTGGCCTCAGCCCTGGTTGTTCAGATGCTATTGTATAATTAGCTTCATCTGGGTGACTGTCAGTCACTAAACTGGGATTGGCAGGACCTCACCGATGCATTGTTTCTAAGGCTACTGTGTTCCTAGGACTGAAAGACGTATCTTTAAATTCAAAGGGCTATGCATATATTCCAATGGTCACTTCTGGATGCAAAGTATTTTTAGAGATATCTGATCCTTGTACTCACAGGTGAGGGAGCAGGAACAGATATTTGGTAAGTGACATCTGTGGTTTTGTCACTTGGGAGCCCTTTACCCAAGAATAAGGAAGGCATCATGGGGGAAAATTAGAGCCAAGAGATGGAGAGACTGATGGGATTCGTTTACCCATATCCAGTTGTGCCTGAAAGTCTACTTTGTTACTCTTTAAATTAGGTTCTCTTCTGCTTAATCCAAATTGCTTTGGATTTCTGGGTCTTGCAACTCAAAGTATCATGACCAATACTTTACCTTCCCTACTTAAAATATAAAAAGAGAACAAAGTCAGAAAGGTGAGTAATTTAAACAATACCACAAAGACAGAGGAAGAGACAAGACTTGAATCTACTGACTCTTATGTTCTTTCTACAGGGACCTAATGGAGCTAATAATACCAGAGGGTATCCGATAAACATGTAACACATCTCTTCAGGAAGTTCTTCCATTAAGCAACCACCGCATATTTCCTGAGCTTCCTCCCATGCTGATATGCATTTTTGCTGAGATGTTAGCCTCATATCACACAATCCAATAGGAATAAAACCTATGCCAAAGAATCCATTAGTCTGCAGTGGGACAGCACAGGAATAAATGCTCAAGGATAGTGTAGTCCATTTCAAAAATGCGATTTGTGGGAAGGGGCTAGTGCGTGCCAGGACTTTTTTGTAAGTAACAAACACACAACCCTATTTAACATAAAGAGAAGACTTTCTGGGGCACCTGGGTGGCTCAGTTGTTAAATGTCTGCATTCGACTCAGGGCATGGTCCTAGGGTCCTGGGATAGAGCCCCACATCAGGATCCCTGCTTGGCGGGAGCCTGCTTCTCCCTCTCTCACTCCCCCTGCTTGTGTTCTCTCTCTCGCTGTGTCTCTCTCTATCAAGTAAATAAATAAAATCTTTTTAAAATATTTTTTTAAAAAACCCACGAAAAGACTTTCTTCCATTATACTCCTGGAAGGGTGGGAGTCAAGAAGCCTCAAGAATGACTCTGTGTCTTAATCTCACTTACCTCTTCTCTTTGCTTCTAGTTCTATTCTCTTCTTCTGTAGATTGCTTTTCTCCACAAAGCGGAGTGAATTTCTCCAGCTCCTCCTGGCAACTAGAAGGGGCTTATCGGCACAGCTTGTGACTGGGAAAGAAAAGGCCCATCATAGCAGTTTACGATTCCCAAGGAAGAGATTGCTGGTGGGCTAATCATTGTGATGATGAGTGTGTGCAAGTACTGTATTTTTCCAGCTAAGTCAAGGGTCATTCACTGTGGTCATGGAGCTGGAATATTATTAGTTCCCATTGATAACAGAGTGGTGGGAGGCAGGAGGTGGGAAAACAAGGAGTTCCCTGAAAGGGAAGAGTGTTAGGTTTATAGATGAAAAGAGAGGGAATGCCTTGGAGAGGACCAAGACAGGTTTTAAAGGAGGCAGAGAATTTGGGCATGTTAAAAAAATTGTTGGGGTGGGGGGGTGGACTAACTGGTAGCTTTACAAACAACGTATGTTCTAGAAAAATACAGAATCATAGGAGCGCCTGGGTGGCTCAGTGGGTTAAAGACTTCAGCTCAGGTCATGATCCCAGGGTCCTGGGATCGAGCCCCGCTTCAGGCTCTCTGTTTAGCAGGGAGCCTGCTTCCTCCTCTCTTGCTGCCTGCCTCCCTGCCTACTTGTGATCTCTGTCTGTCAAATAAATAAATAAAATCTTAAAAAAAAAAAAGAAAAATATAGAATCATAACCAAAGGCAAAGGAAGAAGGGAAGATGAAGAG
Source organism: Enhydra lutris kenyoni (assembly GCF_002288905.1). Lineage (NCBI taxonomy): Eukaryota > Metazoa > Chordata > Mammalia > Carnivora > Mustelidae > Enhydra > Enhydra lutris. Next base: position 17,968,985 of record NW_019154150.1, read on the forward strand.
AGAGCCTTGCAGAAAACAAAAGTTTACTATAGAAAAGTGCTGGCTGTTACTAGTTACTAACTTCTCCAAGGAAGAACATTGTATTATTTGTGTACTTTGGTCAGATACTAAGTTACTCTTGGCTAAGAAAGATCTTTGCCTTTCCCCACCTAACCAGAAGTCAAACCCCTTTTTTAATCTCACAGCTACCAGGAACATCATGGCCACCTCAATGGTGTCGGCCAGGAGTGAAGCATGTATTCTTTACATTTCCTTCTTAGTTGGAAAATTTGTAATCTGACCCACAGCAATGCTTTCAATCTAACCCTCTGCTCCCAAGAAGTCATCCTAGTGAGTCAGAAACCCATTTAGCAAGCCCAGTGAGAATCTTGTTTAGACATTTTGTTCTTGTTCAGAGAATCTTGTTCATGACATTTGCTTACCATGGGGGGGGGGGCAGGGAGGAAGGGAAGATGTTGTGGGAATAGTATGAGTGCCATTAATACATTTATAGGTTAAATGGCATCTTGCAGGTTGGTTTTGGCATCTCAGCTCTTTGTAAAATGTTGTTTCTATGAGAAAATGAAATTTAAGTTGCTTATTAGCTGAACTACATTTCCTAAAGTTAGGGGACTGTCTGTAGTAGATGACAAGGTTACCAAAGGGGGTGCTGTTTATGAAGGAGCCTCTGCGTCAGGCAGAAGGGTTTAATGCGGGGGAAAAAGAACCATTGGAAGTGTTCAATGACAGAAATGACAGAACAAGATCAGTAGATTGTCATTTGATTGTCATTCAGACAAGGCCCGTCATGGCAACAGCTGGATGGAAAAACTGGTGTTAGAATCAGCAGTACCCAAGCAGTGGCCATCTGTCATGCAGCATTCTTTAGGAGAAGGAAGATAAATGTACAGGAACTTCCTAGGATTCTTCACAAAGGCCATTAGAGGTCTCTTTGAGGAAACAAAGACCCTTTATTTCTCTGTAGGATGATAAAATCATGTTCTCTAGCTTATGGATAGAAACTCTGTACTTGAAAACAGACAGCCTTCCCCTTGAGTAGGGAAAAACTCAAGCATAAACAGAAGTTTTCTGTTGGGGTCATGCTTCAGTCAAAAGCTTTAAAAGCTCAGTGGGCTTTTGTGCATGCAGAAGTAGAAACAGTGGCAGTTTGAGATGAAGCATATCTACTCAGTACAATCCAGCAGGAAATGGTTATTAATAATCCTTGTGTCCCTTAAAATTATTTTCTACTAGTTCTTGAAGAATAATGGAAGCACCTGAAGCAAAAGAGATCCTTATTGCTTCAGAAATGTTTCTTTCCTAGTTAATTATAGGTGAGGGTCTCTTTCCTATAACTTCTAAGGGACACTGGATTGTATTATAAGGCACTAGATCTGATTACCTCAGAGTTCATACAGTAGCCATACTTTATTATTCTGAAATCAGCATGTCAATAGTTGAATCATGAATTTGTGCATTTGTATGAGTTTCCTATTGCTGTTGTAACAAATTACTGTAAAAGTACTTAAATTATTAACTTATTATTATTATTATTAGCTTACAGTTCAGGAGGTCCAAATTTTGAAATGTGTCTGCGGGGCTTCATTCCTTCTGGAGGCATTGGGGGTGGGTCCATTTCCTTCTCTATTCCAGCTTCTAGAGAATGTCTATATACATTGTTTCATGGCCCCATCTTCTATTTTCAAAGCCAGCAGGGTAGCATCTTAAAGTGTCTCCCTCTGACCTCTTCTATTGTCCCATCTCTTTCTCTGACTCTGCTGCCCTTTCCCCTAAAAGGACCATGGTGGTTACATTGGGCCCACCCCAAAAATGATCCAGGATAATCACCTCATCTCAAGATCCTTATTCACATCTGTGAAGTCTACTTATCCCAGTGAAGGGATACTGGCTGAAGAGTATATAAATTCTTATCTGAGTGATTTAAAACAATCCATGTGATTAAAAAAAAATATTGTGATACTCAGAGGGTGAAGCATTCCCACAAGCAGTTGGTTTGGGGTCATGACTTCAAAGAGAGGGTAGAGTGGGGGAATGTTCAGAGACAACAGTTCTGTTATGCTGGTTTTCCTAGCTGAGAAGGAATAAGGAAGAGACTCCTTTGTCTTCCTCCTTTCTTGGAAGGTCTCCAACATCCCCCTTGCTTTCCTCCATCTCTGTGTAATACAGCTGAACATTTAGAGCTATTTTTTTGGACATTTTCAATCAGCTCTTAAAATTCACAAAGGCAGGAATCAGTTGCGTTTCTACTTTTATTACTAAAAGTATGTGCTGAATTTTTTAAGAGACACAAACTTGGCAGTCTGTAAGCCAGTATTATTCCACAGTGAAAGAAGGGAATGTATTAACTAACAGTGGTAGGGAGGGGAGGGGATGCCCACACCTCTGGCACACTAGTGTTTGGTCATCCATGGGAAACTGATTACTTGATGTTGGAAAATCACAGCCCAGGTCAGTGGTAGGCCTCTATAGTGCCTCACCATGGTTTCCTGCCCCGGGATCTGTACAATCAGGAGGTAAGTGTGATGATTGTTTGTTTAATATATTTTGCCTAAGGAACATTTAAAAGATACAGACCTAGTGCTAACAGGAGCTCAAATCCTGTCTCTATAACTGTGTGACCTTGAGCAAGATACTGTAATTGTGCATCTGCTTTCCTATTTGCAAAAAAGGGAAAGGCCCACTGACAGTGCCTCTGGAGCCCTTTGATATGCTTACACTTAAATTGCCAGTATTTTTGTTGCTATAACAATAAATAGAATCATCTTAGAATCTCAAAATCCTGTAAGGTGTTATAGCCACAAATATTAACCAAGAATTGGTTTTCATAGCTAGTTTCTCCTTGCATAGGTAGATAGTTTAAAAAAAAAAGTTTCATTATTTGTTGGTAAAACCCAGTATCTCTGAAAAGTGTGATAAAGACAGCAAAGCTATCACATAGCAGCATTAGAGAATTAAAACCTCCGGACAAGGGTTTATAGGTAATTATGACAATTAAGCCCTCCCCCCCACCTGAAATTACCTAATGAAATAAATAAAAGTAAAAATATTTTTTTAGTAAACACAAAGAAGGCAGGCCAAAATTCAACTACGGTCATAGCCCAATATTGTAAAAATCATAAAGTTTGGGCAGGGAAAGAAAGAGAAAACTCTGACATGAGTCAGCACTCTTCCTAACCTTCACTCAAAACTACTGCTGAGCCAAAGTCACGATTACCCCAAAGTTAGAAATAAAGAGGATATGAGGCAATATCCATGTATTTTCCCTATTGTGATCTGAGGAATGGCAAAGTAAGTGGAAATGTCTACTGGATAAAGATGTGATAAAATTAGAAAACAGATAATCACAGTGAACTTTGACATGCACAGACTCTGCACTTCTGTGATCAGCTGGTGGCATAATCCGAATCTTAAGGTAACTGCCAACCATGAAAATAAGAGACTTTTTTACTTCTAGCACCTCTACTACAAGGTAGAAAGTAACTTTCATTAAAGGAGACTAGTTCTAGCTGATCTTACCTTACCCCATATCCCAGGATAGGAAAAATGGATCAAACCTAAAACCCCATCCTCAAACTATAGATTAAAGGGAAGACAGGCATGTCTTGGATAAGGGGGAATAAAGAGATTCAAGAAAATCCAAGCTTGCTATATAAAAACAAATAAGACAGCTGGAGAGTAGAGCCAACCTCAAACAGGAATGAGATGAAAAGTCATCTTACAGCAACTGTAAAAGTATTTAGTAGAAAAATAGAAAAAAGGGGGAAAAAAGAGAGGAAAAGAAGGACTAAATGGATGAAGAAACCATTCTTGGAAGGAAAAAAATTTAAAAAAACTGAAATAAGCATTCATATTTTATGGTTTGGAATTAATAACATGAATTCCACAAAGACCTAGATAACAAAATAATGGAATGAAATAAGAATGGAGATTGTAAAATTGAGGCAACAAATTGAGATGAAAAAATTTCATTACGGACACAATAAATAAATTAAACATAACAAAACACAACAAACATGATTAACCATAGAATAACAAACTTAAGGAAGTCTTGAGATAATCATAAAGAAAATGACAGGATGATCAAACCAATTCTAGAAAGAAAATATTTTGGAAGATGGAGACACTGATTAAGCACAAGGAAAATCACTACTCCTGAATGTTCCTGATAAGGTAAGAAACATGATAAATGAAACAGAAAGGCATTCAAAGAAATGTCTTGGAAAGGAGAACTTGACCTGTAAGTTGAAAAAAAAAAAATTTGTTTTAGAAGAAAAAAATAGATTCACAGTGACTGACAGGCAAACCTGGATAAACTTTTAAAATTTATTGAAAATGAGATATTCTTCAGGCATTCAGATAGCGAAAGGGGGAGATAGATGTTAGCCTGGCTTTAAGCTTTTCTACATCAGTGTTCAAAGCCGAAATACAGGAGTGAGGTCCATACAACTCCTAGAGGAAAAAAATGTGACCCACAAATACTATGCCCAATCAAGTTGTAATTATAGAATAAAGGTCATATTCATTTCCAAAAATTCAAGAACTAGGGCACCTGGGTGACTCAGTCAGTTACACATATCTGCCTTTGGCTCAGGTCATGATCCTCAGGTCGAGTCCCACATAGGGCTCCCGGCTCAGCGGGGAGCTGCTTCTTCCTCTTCCTCTACCCCTCTTCCCAACTCATGTGCTCACATAAATAAATAAATAAAATCTTAGGGGGGCGGAAAACATGCAGGAACTATATCCATGCAGTACTCACAAATTCCTCATGAAATACAAGTACTTGGTGAGTTTTCAATAGCTAAGAAAAAATTTTTTAATGAAGCTGGAAATGCAGAAGATGAAACTAAAAGGCTGTTGGTGAACAGTATATTCATAAAGAATGGATCTAAGAAACAGTGGAATTTATTATCTGAGAATAAAATACATATGTGCACACATGCACATACCAAAAACTAAGTGCTCAGAAGAGGAATTAGGAGTAATTAGAGGAGCCTAATCACATCATCATTTGTGGTGAGGAATTTTAAAATAGAAACACATTTTAAAAATACAAAAATGACATCAAAGTCTTAATTGTCCTTATAATCTTTTTTATAACCTTCTGCTACATTAACTATGGTGTGATTGCATCATTTAATTTATAGATGACTATAGAACTTAACATCTTTGTAAAAACCCACTCCATTAGACCACCGCCTAGGGGTGCAGGGGTGAAAGTTATTCGACAGGACTTCAACACAAAATGCCAAACTGGGAAGATAGGTGGCCATCCCTTCCTACAAATTTCCAAAAAAATAGAACACTTGTGGCTCTGTTAAGTAAAATGTAGATTCTAATTCGACACATAGTTATTGAACATCCACTATGATCAGCTTTTACAGTTCTATGCTAGATCCATCATATATAGAGTTCGGTTTAATAATCAAAACAACAAACAACTTACAAAGCTATAGAGACTATATTAAAATAGAAATAACTCTTATAAGTAACTAGGAGCAATTCACAATTTTTCAGCCAATCTTTTACATCTATTGGATGTTTTAAATGTTGTGGAGCTGTGGAAAACACAGATTTTCCTTTTTTTTTTTTTTCCTTCACTCTAGAAGTCTCAAGTAAAATGTTCATAAGAATTAGTGAAGCAGCATTTATACATGAAAACAAGTATCCTGTATGAGTGATGTAAATATCTTTAGGAAAAAGGATAACTTTATGAATTGGTTTTAGAATCAATTGCAAGGTAAAATATAATATCACTAAAAATTCAAATTATTAATTACAATGTAATTTATATACAATAATCCATTTACACAGACTGGAATCTGTTCACCTTGCTTGCTATCTAACAAGCTAGTGATTCATCCAAATGGTTGGAGAAATGGTTAGAATGACCCTCACCTAAGGGTTAAAGTTGTTATTTCTGACTGGTGGAAAGTTAGATGATTTATTTATTTATTTATTTATTTTTAAAATTTCATTTATTTATTTGACAGACAGAGATTACGAGTAGGCAGAGTAGCAGGCAGAGAGAGAGGGAAGCAGGCTCCCTGCTGAGCAGAGAGCCCGACGTGGGGCTCGATCCCAGGACCCTGAGACCATGACCTGAGCCAAAGGCAGAGGCTTAACCCACTGAGCCACCCAGGCGTCCCCGGATTATTTATTTATTTTTTTTAATTTTACTCTCTCTTTTGTTAGAATGTTCTATGATAATCACGCATTGTTTTGGAGTGAACTGTGTTCCCCCCTGTACAAATTTGCATGTTGAAACCCTAACCCCCAAAGTGACTATATTTGAACATAGACCCTTTAAAAGGCAATTAAATTCAAATGAAGTCATAAGAATAGACCCTAATCCAATAAGATTGGCATCCTATAAGAAGAGGAAGCGACCCAAGGAGTGTGTGCTCACAGAGGAAGATCACGTAGTAGGGTAAGAGGGCAGCCACCTTCAAGTCAAGGAGAGAGGCTTCAGAAGAAACCAGCCTAGTTGGCACCTTGATCATGTACTTCAGATTCCAGAACTGTGGGAAAATATATTTCTGTTGTTTATGTCACCCAGTCAGTGGTATTTTGTTATGGCAGCCCAAAAGGACTAATACTTTAAGCTCATTTTACAAAAGCTCATTCTCTCTCTCTCTCTCTCTCTCTCTCTCTCTCTCACACACACACACACACACACACACACACACATAGAGCTGATAAGATGCCTGAAGGCCTTTTGAGAAAAAATGCTCTGTAATGTAAAGACACAATCGTGCTAAAGCCTTAGAGAATCTGTAAGGGACTTCACTTTATCCATACTTACCAAGACTGCAAAATTGGTCTCAAAGTTTCTTAAGAACAGGCTCTCTCCTGAGAACATTCTGAACTGTCAATCCCCAGACAGGGCACAGACCACCAGAAGAGCTACTCCTTTTACAACAGGTTGACACATTAGCCACTTGTCCTCTCCGGACGCAGAGTACAGTGATCTATTTTACTTTTCAAAGTTAGAAATGTTTGGGGCTGTGTGAAGGTGATGGTTCAACTTCATAGTGAAGGGCTTTCCCGTAGCATCCTGAGAATATAAACCCTAGGCTAGGCTATTTCTCCAGTTGGCTATTCTATCTTGGAGGAGAGATGCAATGAACAGAATTTAACTCTAGCATGAATCCAGTATGTTCCAAAGTATGTTTACACTGGCTGCTCCAAGAATACATTGTTTGAAAGTCAAACATGTTTGAAAAATGTTGTCTATTAATTATTCACAAATGGATTCCTCAGGATCTTTGGACATAATTGCAGGAGTCTGGGAGTTCTCCATAAAAATTTTAACTTTATATATTTATTTTTTATATAATCATCAACAAATTCACATTTTCTAGATTATGTCTATGACCTCCTTATAGGAACTTTGTCACAAGATTTCAGTGCCAATGTTTCCATTTGTGTTTATTAATTCAAGCTTTTACCAGGGTTGCATGATACACTGGGATCAAAACAAATCACATTTTAGCAGCATTTCCAGAATAGGAAAATGATCAGAGAATGGAAACACTATAAGACACATGATAATAGGTGATGCTAACCTCAGATGAATCTGCCTACAGCAAAGTGTACAGTACTCACCCTGAGAGATTGGGTGGGAAGCACCTTATTTCCATTTACCATGTTTGATCAGTATTAGCAGTGTAAGTGTGGGCTTATTAATATTCAAGATGCCACTTAGTAGTAGGATTAAATACACCATGAAGAATTTTCTAGTCCTGTTTCTAACAATAGTTGGATTGGATAACCGGAAAAGAAATAAGTAATTAAGGACTTGCATTTTGAGAATTACCTTGTCAATTTTCTCTTATAGTATCATTTGTCCTTTTAAGACATCTGTTATTTCTACAGCTCAACATGCCCTCATTTTCTCTTGCAATCTTTTCTTTTTTTTCTTTTCTGGGCATTATGAACATTAAACAAGAACTATGGAAATGTGATAGACTTGAAGATATCTTTGATACCTCTGTGCTTTGGAAGAGAAAAGTGAAATTTTAGAAAGGACACTGACTGGCCATTGTTTTGTGTTTCTATTTCCGAGAGTTGCTCAATTCCTTGAATGCTGTGACGCTCAAAAGCTAATATAATGAAATCGTAGGCAGGGAAACCATCTGTACCCATTCAAAGTTAGCTTGGTTCCTCTTCAGTATCTCTTTCCATTGATAATTTCTTTTTAATCTTCACCTAGAGAAAGTATATCGAATATCTTCTCCTGGGATAAATGGTCTACCGTATTTCTTGGAATTCTAGGATAGATAGATCAACCAAAACTGTTTTACCATCTTTGTGGTTGTTCTAAAAGTCTTCCAAGATCTTTCTCAAACGACATCTTATCTTTGTGAAAGACCTGTTCTCTTTGGCTGAAAATATGGGCCCCAGTCTTCCATTTATATTTTGCCCTCCATCCTTTTGGGCCAGGAATTGGCAAACATTTTTCTGTAAGTGGCCAGTTAGTAAATATTTCTCACTTTGTGACTCATATGTCCTGATTCAGTTAACTGTTATGTTATAGCATAAATGTAGCAATAGATATGTAAGTGAACAGGTATGGCTATGTTCCAATAAACCTTTATTTACAAAAAATAAGTGGAGGGAGATTTAACCAAAGGGCCAGTGTTTTCAATCCATGTTCTAAGTTTAAGAATGTAATGAAGAAATTGTTAATATTGCAGACAAAACCTAAAAGTATGCTGTGTCTGTAGCTATTTCATTATCAATAACACAAAAAATGAGTAAATATTCTTCTAGTAATTGAAAACTATTATTCAATTTGGCAAAGAACTCACTTATTATTGATGAATAATAAACAGGGATTCTGGGTAGAGGGAAGCCATCAAAACCCCAGAATCCCTGAGGGCTTCAGAGAAATAAAGCCTTGTGGGTATTCAGAAAGATCATTTTAAAAAGTGAAGCAGAAACCTTAGGAATTGTGAAAAAGGGACTCACAGGAAGTCTGGGAACAGATTTAATATCCGTGTAAAGTGTACAAAGTCATACAGGTATCAGAGAATGTTTTCTAAAAAGCAGGTAATCTAAGCTGTATGTGGGCTTTGATCAAGGATTTTTCAAAGATACTAAAAGACAAAATGAAGCAGCTTCTGAGATGTATGGCTGTCTTCTCTTTGTGGCTATGACGAAGAGGAGTTTGGGGTATGAGGAAAATCCTCCAACTCAGCATAGCACCACACCCCCCACCCCCAACCCAGCCTCACTTCACATTTTCTCCAACACATAACATTTGTATTGGCTTCATAAATAATTCAGGAGCTCTGGGGAAATACTGCTTATAAGAATGAATTGTTACATGTGAAAACTACTAGATTGAACCATGTGAAATTTCCTTTTTTATAGGTCAAAATGTTTTTAGTGGAAATTTGGCAATTTCACATGGTCTAACTTACTGTAAGTTAGGAAATTATTTTTATTATTCAGAATTCACCTAAGTTTACAACTTGGACTATCTAAGATAATGACAGGTAAGGGTGTTAACTAATAAATGTTAGCTTTAATTTGGAGACTGAGCTAGCTTTGAAGGGGGGAACATATGGATTTCCAATGTTGAGAGCCCAGAACTTTATGTTTACTCTCTGTGTGTTTTTAAATAGCCACAGAGCAAATATAACTATTGGGAAAGAAAAACTGGAGGAACTCAAGTAAGACTTTTAAAATTCAAAATCAATCCAAAGGCAAGGAATATTTTAGGGATAAAGATAATTCGTAAAAGCAACGTGAGATAAATAAATAAATTTGTATAATGCAAAATATTACTATTAAAATCTGGATATATCACTTCTACACAGACTCAGAGCCAAAAAAAAAGTAGTTTCAAGGTAGCAGGGCTCTGAAAAGTATATCGGTGGAGTATCTTTGTCATTTGGGCTGCTATGACAAATAACATAGGTTGGGCAACTTAAACAAGAAAATTTATTTCTCATAGTTCTGGACGCTGGAAGTCTCAGATCAGGATGCTGGAATGATGAGGTTCTACTGAGAGCCGACTCTTTGGTTTACAGAGGGCCTCCTCTTTGCTGAGTCTTCCCATGGTTAAGAGAAGGAGCTCTGGCCTCTTCATCCCCTTAGGGTACTAATCCCATCAAGGCAGCTCCACTCATGTGACCTCATCTAAACCTAATTACTTCTCAAAGGCCCACCATCCATACCATATATGCCAGTGAGTATCTTTGGTTTCATATATAGGGAAACTGAAGACCCATAGTGGAATAATATCTTTTTTTTTAATTTAATTTTATTTTTTTCAGTGTTCCAAAATTAATTGTTAATGCACCACACCCAGTGCTCCTTGCAACATGTGCCCTCCTTAATACCCACCACCAGTCTCACTACCCCCCCACCCCAAAATAAGATCTCGGTCAACCTTGGTAACTTTTGTATGCAGTGCGGGCTGGACAGGAGTGGTAATGCATCCTAAAAAAAGCGGAGGTGTCAAAGAAAGAAAAATAATCATCTTAGGATAAAACATTAATATCAGTCCTTATGGGTCAGAATAGAATTGAGTAAAGATGTCTTAAAAAGGGAGAATGGTTTTCAGCCCTAGAAAACTCTGACAAAAGGTATTATATCCATCAGAAATGAAAGCTGTGCAGTTAAAAAAGAGGTTGATTTGTTTTGTTTTGTTTCACTCTGGTGGCCAACAGAAGATGCATAGCTATAAATGTTTGCATCGTTCACTTAAGCATCACCCAGGAGAAAGGATTCCTTAAAACATCAACCTTCTTCCCAATGGCAAGCTGCTAAAGCTATCAACCATTCAAATCCTTGAATCCTGGAGCCATCCTCAAGTTGCTAATTACTTGCTCACAGGGCCACTTCCTGATTATAGTAAGTTCAGAGAGAAGAAGTTCCATACTTAATTATCCTATCCCTTCTGCAGTTCAGTCCAAATTTTAATGTGATCAATTGATATTTCTGTTCTGTATATACTGTTATGTTTTATATGTTCATTCTGATTAATGTGAGTCTACCCCAAGTGAACTAACCATTGTTGGTGTAATTTTTATAATTATAAGGCTTGAAGATAGACTCTGAACTATGGGAACATTAACAAGGCTTTACTCTCTGAGTTTTTCTAGAATGATTTCAGGCTTGGCTTTTCTTAGAAACTAATTGTTAAGAAGCAAATAAACAAATAAGGGACAGACATAGAGTTGCCCACTTTTTATTTTTCTTGGTAAAAACATTAAGGGCAAAATAAAAGATACAAAAACATCTACATCGCACACACGCAATAATGCATGTTAACATCAAAGAAGGTAGGACATGACCTTGGAGCAAAGGAGAATCTCAAGAAAATACTATTGACTACCTTATGCCTTCATCTAAAAAACAGAAACCAAGGTATAATCATAAAAATTAAAGGTGGAACAATTTCAACATAAAAATGTATTTCATGATATGACATTACATAGAAGTGTTTTTTGTTTGTTTGAACATAGTTAGCACACAATGTTATATCAGTTTGAGGTGTATGGCATAGTAATTTGACAAGTTCATACATTACGCTGTGCTCACCACAACTGTAGGTGCCATCCATCCTCATACAATGCTATCACAATACCATTAACTATATCCCGTATATGGTGCCTTTTATTCCTGTGGCTTACTCATTCTATAACTTCACTCATTTTGCCAAACCCACCACCAACGTCCCCTTTGACAACCATCAGTTTGTTCTCTGGACTTAAATTGACTCTGCTCTTTGTTTGTTCTTTTTTCTTTCTTTCTTTCTTTTTTTTTATAGATTTCACAAATGAGTGAAATCATATGGTATTTGTCTTTTTTAGTCTGACATACTTCATGTAGTGTAATATCCTCTAGGTCCATGCATTTTGTCACAAAAGGCACCATATCATCTTTCTTATGGCTGCATAATATTCCAGTGTACATTTTGTGTGTGTGTTTATATTTATATATATTCCAATGTGTGTGTGTACACATAACACATCTTCTTCATCCATTTGTTTTTCCATGGACACTTAGGTTGCCTCCATATCTTAGCTATTGTATGGCCAAGAGATGCATATGTCTTTTTGAATTAACATCTGCATCTTTTTTTGTTGTTGTTGTTAAATACCTAGTAGAATTATTGGCTCATATGGTAGTTTTGTTTTTCTTTTTTGAGAAACCTCTGTACTGTTTTCCACAGTGGCTGCACCAATTTACATTCCCACCAACAGTTTATGAGGGTTCTATTTTCCTTCATATCCTCACCAACACTTATGATTTCTTGCCTTTTTGATTTTGGCCATTATGACAGTTGTAAGGTGGTATCTCATTGTGGTTTTGACTTGCATCTCCCTGATGATTAGTGATGTTGAGCATTTTTTCATGTGTCTGTTGGCTATCTGTATGCTTTCTGAAGAAAAATATCTATTCAAATCCTTTGCACATTTTTAAGTTGAGTTTTTTTTTCATATTTAGTTACAAAAGTTCTTAATATACTTTGGGTATTAGCCCCTTATCACATATATTATTTTATAGAAACCTTTTTTAAAACAAAGATGTTGATTTGTATGTTTATATTTGACCATAGAAAATAAAGTGGAGTTTGACTATCTAATTTATTCATGTAATTTATCTTTATTACTATCACTGCTAAAAATGCTGTTTCACAAATTATAGATTGACAAATTGAAATCAACACACTTAACATAATTTCATTCAATTTTGTGAATTTGGATGAAGTGAGAAAAAGTGAAAAATAGTAATTCCCAACCTTCTAGCTCATTCCTGAGCCATGTACACAGTCTTGAACTGAGACCACCCCAGGGTGCAGGACTGCCTCTCACTAACAAGGTGACTGGTGCTGAAATGATAAGTATAAAATTAAAGGGGGATTTCTCAGAAAAATGGAAATGGTAGGGAGGGAAGACAACATATGTATCATGAAGAAAAATTATCCAAATTTGGAAATACAACAAAAGATTATTGTGACTTATGATGTCATGCTACAACATTAAACTTGCCTAAGGGTAATTTGATTCTCCAGAGGAATGTAGCTTACTACTACTATTAATTAGGACATATATGTATTATAACTGTAAAATTACAGTTCTGTAAAAATGTTAATTTTAGAAAACGAAAGCAAATTATTTCTATCTCATAGGTATGTAAAAGAGTTTTTTCCCCTGATAGCAATGCAAATGACTTTGTCTATTAGAGAAGATAACCACAGAAGCTGTTTTATTGTGTTTTGTGACATTAATCAGCTCAAAATTTAACATATAAATATTGCTTGAACATTTTTTTCTTTCAATGACTATACATTTATTTTCTCTTTTGAAGTAACACATGAATTCATTTCCTTTCATCTGCCTTTGAACTGGTTTTGTCATCTTGCTGGTTCCCTCATTAAAATGTTGACACATGTTCTTTATCTATTTGTATAATTGTGTGAGTTTTTAAAAAAAATCTGAAAATTATATTTTTGAGAGTCACAATAGGTGTGTACCTCTCTTGATGACAATTCAACCCGGAATTATAAAGGAGGTAGAAGCCACGAGCACTCAACACAAGAACAAATGACCTGGTCTGAGCAGGATGACGTAAATTAATAAAAATGTCATCTTGGCATTGGACTTGGAAATATTTTTCCAGAGGACAGCTTGCACCCATATGAACCACTATTATAGTTTCAATTTTTTTCAGTAATGCAGACACCTAACTGTGAGTTACCTTTATCTCCTCCATCTCCCTGTTACCCCACAGTAAACAGGTCAATGCACTGTGTCTTTTTAGGTTTAATTATTTCTCTCCCATGTATTCTGTTTTCATGCTCCCTGCCATTTGCCTTCTGTTTAGGCTTCCTTCTCCTTACCTCTTTCCAGCTCCAAATTATTTCCCAAACTACTCCCAGATCCATCTTCTAAAGCATAACAGGAAGTAGGTCACTATTCTACCAAAAATTAGAAAAAAAATCTTTAATGAATCACCCACTATGTATAAAATAAAGTGTACAGTTGTCCAATAAGTCACATCTATCTTTCCAGATTATCTTCTTCAACATTCTCGTGGTTGAATGTTGTATCAAATCAAACTTCTTTTCTCAAACACACCATGGACTTCCATAACTCTGTGCACGTGAGAGGTACACCTATGCTGTGGGAAGAAAATGGACTTTGGCAGCAGGCGGGCTTTGGTTAGAACACTAGTTCCTCTAAGGGGACAGATCTTGAGAAATTTGTTTAACTTCTCTGGATGTCGGTTTTCTAATCTATAATCTGGTAATAATACCCCCACAGAGTTGTGGTGAGGATTAAAATGTGTCACTGATTCATTCCTGCATTTATTCACGCAGTTATCTGTTAGTTAACTCAACAAATAGAGAGTGGACAACCTACTGCTTTATAATGTACAAAGCCCTAGGGTTACAAAGTCCAATGAACCAAGGTCCCTGTAGTTAGGTTCAAGAATATACAGTTGTCTTTAAAATAGTTTAGCATGAGAAGAATGGTAGCCTATGAATGTTAGTTGGATAAAGTTCCAACCCAGGTGCAAATCACATTCTGCTCAAGAATGCTTACTCCGAGGTTGCTCAGCTAATGGGCTAATCTGGTAGCTTATTATCAGAAGCCATCATTATTAAAGTTCAGCTGTTATCTTTACCACCAACAGTTTTCCAATTACCATGGTGACCATCAGTAATGAGTTTTTATGTATGAAATTAGTACCTTGATGCAATGATAGATTTTGGGAATTGGTTTGCATTGGTGAAATTAAAGGTATTCGGGATCTAGGGATTGGCTGTTTAGTAGGACTATTCCCCAGGCTTGCGTGAACAGGCTATGGGAATACAGTGATGTGTGTACCCTTTATACTGAGGAACAATATCAAGAGTTCAATGGTTCTCTGAAATTGGAGGAATCTGGTTGCCAGATGCCCACTGAAAGGGTAACATCATCCTGAGTCTGGCACATTGACTGGGTTCCTCAGTTGAATCTTCCCCATACAAGGTTAGAACACCTAAAATGACTAAAACATGAGTCTTTGGAGTTATTTATGTGGATTATTTTTGTGATTACTTATTTATCAATAGGTATATAATTAATAAACATCTGCCTATTATAATATTGTGACTGAAGATGGGGAATATCATGTAGCAAAGTCCCATGCATTTCAGACTTTTAGATGTCTAATTTTATCTGCCAAAAAGCATCCAAACATGTAAATTTATGAAATAGGCTGGATAATTTTGTCTCATCAGTATAGGATCAAGAGGAAGAGACAGGCAAATAAGTCTGTAATCACAGTGAAGTATTATAGGTGTGCATACAGGGAAATATGAGAGCATAGATAAGGAATATTTGAATCAAAGAAGGAAGGGGCTTGTTATGAACCAATGCAACCCTGTTTGGTTATTCACAATTATTAAGTTCTTTTATGGTAAATGTTTATAGCCCCCAGTAGTCAGATCAGGAGAAGGCTATGGGTTTTTTTTTTTTGTTTTTCTTTTTGTTTGTTTGTTTGTTTGTTGTATTTTTTTATTTGAGCGTGTGTGTGTGTGTGTGTGTGTGTGTGTGTGTGCCTATAATTTCATTATCAATTGGCATGTTAAAAAGATAGCAAGTCTGAGACCCAATTCTGCCAAACATTTGACCATTTATTAAAAAGACAGCACAAAAACAGATGTTTTGCAAAGTCTATAAAGTTCCAGTTCTCTATTCTTTCAGGCCTTTTGACAAGCTCCTTTGTGTGAAGGAATCAGTCAATGACATTCCAATACTGGAATCTGGCTAAGCCTTGATCTGTCCAGGCAACAGAATTTCCTGAAAAACAGTGACATATATGACAATGACTGTAGGCCTCATAGAGATTAATTTGCAAGGTCAGAGGTGCCTCTGTAATATTTCTAATCAATCTGCATATTTAGAACACCATTTTTCTTCACTGATGAAAAATAGTTTCTAACATCCATTAAGCAAATTAGTAATTCCCAGACTCCATGGTATTGATCTTAGATAAGTAGTTGAAAAGAGCAGTCCCTAAAAAGTGGGTTTCTGATTAGAGCCTTTAAATGCTAACCACCCACCCCTCGAGAATCTGTTTTCCTGATGAAAGCACTTCAATTGATAAATACCCATGCCTAATTAGATTAAGCTAACAAATTAATATGGCACCAGTTGTGATTAAGTATTTATAACAAAATACAGACAATATAACAAAGTTGGAAGACAGAAAAGGTAGTGGGCAGGATTTTAAGAGGGGGCCTCGCTTAAAATGAGTTTTAAATGCCAGAAAATCACTGGGGGAATACGTGCTATGGTGACTGGAACTTTGCAGAACACCCTTAATAAATGTTGTTTTCCCTCCACTTCTTCTTTGCTCTTGTCTGTTCTTTCAGTCCAACACATCCTTCCCATCCCTACTGTTCGAAACCCTATCCACCTCTGACAGCCTAGCGCAGATGCCATTCCTTCAGCTGAGCCCCCATGGTACCCGTCAGCTCAACTACCTCAATCCTTACTCCCCACTTCTCTCCCAGAGCCAGACTGACCCATCTTCTACTGTGAGCTTCATATCAGAGGTGTTGTTCAGGCCCTTTTCAGATAAGGACCTCATGTCAATTTTTCCAAGTACCTTCCACGTAGTGGGTGCTCCGCAAATGTCTGTAGAGTAAATAAATAGATGTACAAGGAACAATTGTAACCCTAACAGCTTTTTCCTCCTTCAACATCTTTCCCTGTGTCTTTCAAGCTTTCCAACCAAATCCTTTTAAGGAAGAGAGGAGTTCAAAAGAAACTTGGAAGCGTACCTGAAAATAGCTTTGCAAAAGCAAAGAAGATTTTTACAGGTTCTTGTTTTCTCTGAAAAAGTCATGCTGGTTTTGCTTCCTTTAATATTTTAAAATAAAAATTTTTAATGGCACCAAGTTAGGCTACTTTAAAAAAGAAGAAAAGTGGGGAGAAGCTCCATGTTTATTCTGCCGGTGCATGGACCCAGGGGAACAAGAACCAGGTTCATGAGACATGAGTTAAAGTGGTTTGTGTTTAAATACCATGGTTCTTCTGACATCATTTTTAAATATCAGCTGAGGAACGATTTCAAATTAAAGATCCAGGGAGGGCCTTTGAAATTCTAATTCCAGTTGTCCTGAGGAGGCCCTCGTTAGCACTTTTGGTATGTAATGTAGGTGATTCTGATCGCTTATGTTTCTACGTAAGTCTTTCTGCAAAGGGGGATGTCTAGTCAATTAACACTCATATTACTAGACATAGATAGATTGATACTTTTCTACCTGTCATGCTCTTTGAAAAGCAGAGCCCTAAGGTATAATTTTGCACTGAGTTTTCAGTAATTTTTGTACTGATGTACTGACCAGGGCTTCTTGGAAACACATGGGTCTTAAAACTTTGATAAAATCAAGCATGTGCTCTGGGCTCGTGTAGATCACAAGTTGTACTGCTCAAATTTCTCTGGAAAAGTTAAATAATTGTCTATTTAAGTCTCTTTCTTCTCGCTTTTTTGGATAGAAAAAAAGACTCCAAGAAGTTGTGACATTTGCCCAGTGTTGCACTGTGGGTCTAGGGGAAGAGTACGCGTGCAGGTCACAGAACTAATTTTATTCATCAGAGCATCCCCTCCCTATGTTCTCACCTAAGGACTGGAATGTATACCATTTCAATGACTCACTGACCTAGAAGCTACCCTTCTGTGGCCAGTCAAGCTCCTTTATCCCCTGTACTTCATTCAACCTTGGTTTTGACACAGTAAATCCCATAGGATCTTACTGGTATTGTAGTAAGATTTCTACTTAAAATCATTCTGAAATCACCAGCTCATTTCATGACTGTCAGAAACTGAAGAACTGCCTTCCTTCTGCACAGGTTTGAAGCCACACATGAGCTGAAGCTGCACCTTCTCTTGCTTATTACAAATCTCCTGAATCACTCGGCAGACAAAGCCACAGGGAAGAATCAAGGAGAGTTTTTGTTCCATTTATAGAACAATATGGGCTTCCTCCAGGACCAAAGTCACACCTGTCTATTCACTTAATAGAAATGGCTTATGACCAAAGATTCAACTGTGCCCCCCAAATGCATTGTAGTTTCACATGTTTTCTCCATCATGTTGAAAAGTAAGTAAAGAGACACATAATTAGCCTTATAAGATAAGTAACAACTCAAGGCATAGAGAGATCAAGACATTTGCAAAGGTCATTTAGTATGTTCCAAGGAAATGATTAGACTGTAAATATTCTACCTCCCTGTCCACTATTCTTTGCATTATTTGTGATCATTCTCCTTCTACATCTCTGCCTATTTTCAAAAAAATATTTGTGAATTTTTCAGTAAAAGCACCAAGAGAATAAGGCAGATTTTATAAAGAGCTTACAATCCTAAAGAAGGAGGAGAAACATTCAAAGAACATGGAACGTCATGGGTGTCTCAACTGAGAAATACAACTGGCCTTGAGCTTCCTGCTTATGGTGAAAAATGGGCCAAGGAATCCTCATAAAAATGGAATCAGGAAGCCCTGAAGGGGGAGCTCTTGTGCACTCAAACCAACAGGAAGGCGATAATTCTTATCTCGACAAGGGAGGACACTTTTCTCAAAGGAATTTTATGTCCTGCTTTTAAGAAAAAGATCTCTCCAAGCCCCAACAGTAACTGCTGACCACTGCTTGCAGCCAACAGAAATCATCATAATTTCGAGCTTTTGTTCTTCTCCAATGAAGTTTTGTTCAAAACAATCTTTTTTAATTTCCTCCAGAAACCTAATAAAGCTGACTTTCCCTTTGTCTGTTTGGACTCACCTATGGTTTGCCATAATTTACTTATCCCAAATTGCAATTCCCCTACATTCCTGAATAAACTCATTTTGCTAGTAAAATAATTGGCTTTTATTTTTACGACTGACGTTACCAACATGAAAAGGAATCAAGATGAATTACAGATGTCTAATTGTCTGATAAAATCAGCTATATTGTTTTTCAGAAAACAGTACAAATGTCTAAATTCTAAGAAGAATTGATAATGAGGGTCCTCAGAAAATAAAAATAAAGTAAAATAAAAAGGTATTTTCAACAGTGATAATGCAGAAAAAGCAAAAATGATCTTCATATGACCATGTTTTTATACCATCCTTATAGAAATATAGGGGCATATTATTAAGTTATAGTTCAGTAAAGAGCCTTCTGTAAGATTGGATTATTGTGCCAACACTTAATTCCCACATTTGCTATATAGCTCTGCCCATAAGAGGTGTTTCCTTCTCAACTCCTTGAATTTGGGCTAAGGCATTTACTTCCTTTGCCAAGGGGATTCTAATAAGTGGAATGAAAGCAAATAACTGGAAATATCCTTCTATAGTTGGAACTTCTGTAGTTGTTCTGTTGCACCTCTACTATCAGCATGAAAAGAACATGCCCCAGCTATTCTGAAAGTTCAGGAAGATGAGAAACTTGTTCAGACCCAAACCTGCAGACCCCAACTGTGTCCAGCCAAGCAACTGCCCATCACCACACTGCTAAACCACAGGGCCTTGACAATAAGTGGTATTTTTCAAGCCACTGAGTTTTGCAGTTGTATAGTTTGTTGTATAGTGCTCTTTTGTTAAGCTACAATTTCTAGGCAATACAATTTACCCTTTAGATATACCATTCTATGAATTATGAAAAATGCATACTGGCATGAAACCACCATCACAATCAAGACAAAACCTTTTCATCACCCTAGAAATTTCCTTCATTCCTCTTAGTAGCCCTTCCCCTCCACTACTCTCAACCCAGATTGTCATATAAACAGAATCGTGGAGTATGCAGTACTGTGTGTCCTTCTCTACTTAGAATAAAGAAGTTGAGGTTAGTCCGCATTGTTCCATGGATCAGTAATTTGTCCTTCTTATTACTGAGTAGTATGCCAGTATGAGGCTCTACAGTTTCATTCGTTCACAGCTGATGGATATTGAATTACTTCCAGTTTTGGAGATTATGAATAAAAGTGCTGCAAACATTCATATGGGAGTTTTGATATGGACATATACTTTCATTTCACTTTGAGTAAATACCAAGGAGTAGATCACCAAGTTATATGGAAGTATATGTTGTAAGAAATTGCCAAACGTTTCCCCCAAATGGCTATCCCATTTTGTATCATCTCCAGGATTGCATGAGAGTTCCAGGTGCTCCACATTCTCACCAAGACTTGATGTTGTCAGATTCTATGATTTTCAGCCATTTCAATTAATGCACTGTGGCATCTAATTATATTCAAACAACATTTTTTTTGTCCCAATGGTTAAGTGATGCAAAAGAATTCAGCCAATACGATCCTGGTGGATTGTTTCCTGGTGCTCTGGACTTCATAGTTAATACTGCTATTTAAATAAAAAGAGCAAAGTGAATCTATGCCGTGATTATTTCTGATTTAGTCTGTCAGAAACATTTGAAAACCAGTTAGGACTTCAAGAATCTGGTGGTACTTCCTATAGCCTCCAATATTACAGAGATACTGTGGCAGCCGTTTGAAATGCAGTAAGTGTTGTAGATGATTGTTCTTTCTCTTTTCCTCCTTGTTTTGTCTTTATAGCTATAACTCAGTCCTGTTTCATTGATTGTAATTTTTTTTCTTTTTTAAAACAAGCTATAGTTGTTTTACCACTTCTCCTTTCTAAATAGGAATAAAATCCCACTTAGAATCAAGCTTCTAGGACCGGAAGCATAAAACCTAAGGTGGGGGGAAAGGAAACCTTCTATGTTCTAGTGCTTAATTTCTCCTTCACAGTTCCAGGGAAATGAGGTTTCAGAAAGGTTGTCTTTTCATTTAAAACACTTATAAAAGGAAGGTAAATAGCATCTCAATAAATTCCCTGAAGCATGTAGTATTTTAAATGAAAACTCTAATTACCCACCACAAGGTACCACTTAGCATATCTGCTTTAATTATTGTTAATTCTAAAGGAAATCAACCTGGGGAAAATATTAAGTGGGAGATATATATATATATATATAAAACACCAGTTAGTTTCTGGTTTAGTAGGTGCTCTGGTCACCAGTACTGGAATCACAACTGTGCAGTGACCTCTTCTTTCTGCTAAAAGGCTGCCACAAACCTATTACCATTTCTCTTCCGCTCTTTCTCTCTTTTTCACATGAGAGACTCCAATCAGCTTTGCTATACTTTAATATGCTATTTGACCTTAAGCAAACATTCTTTCCACCAACCCTGATGACTCTCTCATATCCTAAAGTTTATCCCTCAGTAACATTTAATGGAATCTTCTGGTAGGGCTGTCCCAAGGAAGAGAAGACTTACGAGGAAATAAAAACCGTGTTAAAATACGGTAATCCTTGGGGCACCTTTGTGTTCAGTGGGTTAAAGTCTCTGCCTTCGGCTCAGTTCATGATCCCAGGGTCCTGGGATCCAGCCCTGCATCGGGTTCTCTGCTCAGTGGGGAGCCTGCTTCCCCCGCTCTCTCTCTGCCTGCCTCTCTGTCTACTTGTGATCTCTGCTTGTCAAATAAATAAATAAAATCTTTTAAAAAAATATGGTAATCCTTTTCACGAATAGAGAGGAAACTGATAATATTCTAGAAGGAAGGACTAGGAATGACAAGGGGACACTGTTGAGTCAGGTTTGCTTCATGAGACAGAACTGCATTCATCATTACAGCTATTGATCACCTCAGAAGAAATGACTTCCCGGGGTTCAGTAGTGTCTAGGCAAAATTTGAAATCATATCATGTGAATGAGATCTGGGAAGTAATTCTTAGCTCTTGGGCCCTGTGATTCTGTGACTTGCATGTTCGGGCTATAGAAGAACCTAATATTATGTCTCCTCATATGTCTTTAAAATGACCTCCACCTTCCTTACACCCCATGATCAGTCTGTCCCCTGTCTCTCTCTCTCTCTTGCCCTCTGTTTGGCACAAGTTGGAGAGGGAGAGGGTAGGAGCACAGGGTGTTGTATTATCCAGTAAATGTTGGTCTTTTTCCAGTAAGTTTTGTTTTTGTTTTTGTTTTTTGGTTGTTATTGTGAGTGACAGAACCCTTTGAACTGGTTATGCCCTTCCTCCTGTCCCACAAAGGGAACATCTTAATTCTTGAAAACAAACTGCAGAAAGGGCCTAGACATGGCTGGCTTGGTAACCAATAAAACTCAGAGCAGAAACCCTGCTTAGGACTTTGCATCTCTTATCTCTGCTTCTCTCTGCACTGGGTTCATCTCTCCTATTGATAACCAGCTTTCTCCACAGAGTAGGTCACGTGGTTTCTAGATTTATAACTTATAGCCTCACTCATAAAAGAGAAACTGACCACCTTTCCTTTGTCCATTCAAAAAACTCAAAGGTGGCCCGAGGAGCAAGAAAGTTCCAATAATGGGCAACCCCACTGAACCACTTGGGAAGACAGAGCGTTTAAATGCTCAATGCTGCTTGAGTTTCTTTATATAAAAAAAACAGAGCACTTTTTATATGGAAGGGACTGTTGTAAGTGCTTTGCAAATATTAATTCATTTACTCCTCATATCCATCCTACAATGCCCTATTATTATTTTCATTTCTGAGATGAGAAAACTGAGGCATGGAGCTTGTAAGGAATTGCATAAGGAAGAACCGGACAGAAGGGTGTATACTCATATAGCACCGCCTGCTCCGTATTCACAGAGGACACAGCAGCCAACGCTACTTTCTCACTCCTTTCCCCAACTCTCCTTCCTTTTTCGTCATGCATTGTTACCCTCTTACTGTGTACTTTCCCATATAACAGCCAGCATGGCAGTCTTTTTGCCCATTTCCCTGCTTTTCCCCCCAGTTGATAGAGGATTCATCTCTATCTGGCTGCAAAGTCAAGTACTAAATATATTGGCATTCCTTAAAGAAGCAATTCGTTTTCTTTTGTCAAATGTATCACATACAGTTAAGTGGCACTGACTTGTGCCCTCACTGACCAAATTTCACAGAGATGGCCTGTCAGAGGCTAGGGAGCCTTTTGAGAAATGGGCATCCACTCTATGGAAATATCCCAATTACCATTTCTTATGGGAAACCCACATCACCCCAGAGATCTGCGGCCATCAGAAAACCAACCTGAAGGGACATCCATCTTCATTCCCAGTGGGGACACCACCATTTTCTCTAACGTGTTCATCTTGAGCGATAGAAAACTCTAACTAAATAAACGAAAAAAGATGGCAGAAAATAATCCACAGTGACTTATGCATCTTTCTCCATCCATAAATAACTTTATATTTCACTTCTGGCAGCTGAGCTGAGCCAGAAGGTAATGAGCCATTGTGGAAAACCCATCTGTTGCTCATAAGGGGAAAGGCCGGATTTATTGAGGAAGAATCTGGAGCGTAAGTCCTGTTATTGTTAATGGGAGTTGCACATCTAATTGGTCATGCTGAAAATATGCCCTATTATGTTCTTTCACTGGCCAGATGGATGTGCTCAGCTGCAATGCTGAGAAGAAAAATGTACCTAAAGAATTTGAGAGTGGGAGTGGACACCACAGTCGGTAGGGAACTGACAGTTCTAATGAGTATAGATAGTACTTGTCCATGGGTCTGATTTAAAGATGTTTTCAAAAGAACTCAAAAGGCCCAATAGACATATTTCTAAATGGGGTCACATAGTCCGGATAGTGTTGAATCATTTCAGCTAGGCCCCACCAGCCCCATAATTTGAAACACCTCTACCTCTCATTTCCTTTGTAACTTCATCCTCTGGTACTTAATAATTGCTCTGAGACTTCCTTAAATGGTGCTGCATAATGACAATTAAAAGCCATTCGTCCCAGTGTCCTCTTTACAATGGTGGTGGGAAGAAAGATGGAGAAATCACAGGTAAGTTTTGCTTTATACATGGATTTCCCCCCAATTATGTTTAAATCAGATTTAGGGCCATAAGTCTTCTGACAGAGATGAGGCTCTTGACCACAGTTTCTGGTACATTGCAGGTGCTTAATAAATGTTGAATGAAGAAGAAGAAGAAGATAAACTTAATAAGTAAAATCTTAGCATGATATGGCTGTAGGGATCTGAGAGATTTTGTTAGTCATAGTACACTAAACACTCTAATGATCCCTAGTCCTAGTAACTTAATAAAGGTTTAGTGCTTTCATGTCACAATCCAACATCTTAGATGTGGAGAGGGTCACGTGGTGGCTGAGAACAAAATGCTCCACACTATTATTTTCCATCTTGTTAGACTATCGACTTCCGTATGTTGTCTCCAAGTTCACCACAAAAGGGGAATAAGAGTGAAGAGGATGGATTCCAACCAAGCCTTGGGTAAACTGCCTCACTGCCAACCCTTGGACTGGCCCAGACTCAATCATCTGGTCTGAAGCAATAGTGCAGAAGCTGGAAAATGTAGTCTTCCCATACACCCAGAGGGAAAATGAGGGGGTTTGGTGAACGCACGGAATTGTCACCATGACTGAGACTCTTTGATCCTTCATGTTACAGATGGGAAAACTGAAGGTCTGAGACTAGGCGATGTCCAGCAAGTCACATGGTGGTTTATAGAAGATCAGGACAAGAACTCTAATTTCCTCCTCTCTGACATCTTTGTATGGGAGAGAGAGTGGAGAGGAGAAAGAACAGAGGAGAAGAAAGAGGGAGTGGGGCAATTTATAAAGAGCCCTAGACAGGGCTTGAACATCTAAGTCCTTGCTCCTGGTTCCGTCATCAGGCTGGGTAGTCACTCACTCCTTGATTTCCTGTTCTACAAAGTGAGAAATTTGAACAGATGATTGTTCAAGTCCTTTCGCGCTCCAACAAACTGTACTTCTATTGAGACATTACAAAGAAGAAAGGACACGTATGAGAAAAGCAAGACCGTCAAAGACAAGCAAGTAAGTGTGAGGTGAGGGATGGCAATAAAGCAGGCGAATGAGGTAGGGCAGATTTATGGACATCATGGTTTATGAAGACTGCAGACATGTCTGCAGTGACCAGAGATCATGAGCACTTCCTGGAGTCCATGTTTTCTTCCCCATTGCCTCTTCTTTCCCATTGCCTCTCTCCTACCACCCCGAGCTGGTTGCTGTCCTGTCAGAGCCCCATGGTGAGAGCACCCACTCCCTCACTGTCACAGGTTGGAAAACAGCCAGACCAGAGCAGGGCCGAGGGGCTGACAGTGTGCAGCTGGATAACTGCCCTTCTCAGGAGCTCATCTCTCGTGCCCACCTTCAAGTGTGCAAGCTCTAGTGGGAAAGAGATTAAGGTGATGCTACAGGAGCTGCTGAAGGCCAGCCAAGCCTAGGAGACTGTCCCCATGCAGGGTGATAACAGGCCTCTGCAACAAAGCTGCCAGCAGCAGCCTCAAATCCCTTTTCAATTCTGCCCACTTTGGCTCGCTCAAAGGGTAAAGGGATCAATTTCTGAAATCAGCCTTTCCCTTAAACACGACCAAGTGGCAGCCAAAGCATAAACAGAGGTAATCCTTCAAGGAGTGGCACTTCAGGCTCACCAACAGCTTTCATCTCAGGATTCTAAAGTCCTTTTCAATCATGAATTGCTTTCTCTAAGCCCCCTGCTCTGAGAGCCTGGCAGAAGCCATGTGGAGGCTATGCACTCGAGCAGGGTGGAGGGGTGGGGTAGGCAGGGCTCTCAAAGGCACCAGAGAGCTCCACTGCATTTCCATCTGTCACCAAGTTTCCATAAATATCATGAGCAGGAATAAAACGTGGCTTGAAATAATGGGTATTGTATTTCAGACCTGGACAGGGAGCAACCATGAGCTAGGAAATCTAGAACTACGGATTTCTATCACCTGGACCCCTGTGACAGTGCTGCCTTGGCTGGATCAATCACTTGGAATTTCTCAGGGTCTCTTTGCCTTCACTTTTGACTGGCTTAACGTGGCAACATTTTCTAATCATTAGGAGAAACCCGAATATTATGACCTCAGACAGGACAAAGGGTTTATGTTGGTGGAAGGTAGAAATTCATAGCTATAAAGTTAGGCATGGTAGGCACCATCGTAATTTCTTAGCCATCGGATGAACCTAAATCAATCTTCATCCTTCATTTCACTAAGGTGATGGAAAACCAGATCTCAGCCCTTAGGAATGCCGCCCTCCACCAGAATTCAGGAATTCCCAGAGTCTTCATGCAGTGCCAAAGGGACCTACTTGTTATAGTCCTGGGTCACTGGTTCTTGCTGATTCACAGTGAGATGCACATTGGCAAAGCTTACTGGGTTCCTCCAGGACTGCTGACTGCTGCTTCTGTTCATGGTGATACTGGCTGATTTCAGAGACCTCACTTCTATGGGTTCTCTAAGTTCACCAGGCAGCCCCCCCTGAGGCCTCACTGTCTCCCCAGGGCTGCTCCCAACAGAAGGGGTTATATGTCTTCTCTGCTTATAAGATCAATGCTTTCTAACCCCTTCCCAGACTGGAAGAAATCTTTCTTCTTTCCTTTATTACCTTCAAAGCCATTCCACTATTTCCCTTCCTCCTTCACATTTCATTACCTTTTGCTCAGCAAATTCTAAGCTCCTAGGTGTGTGCCGTTTCCCATTTCAAAAGTCCCCAGCTCCTGAGAAGGAGAAATGAAAATTGTAGAATGTCTTAACATGATTTTAATAAAGCATCATATTTGGGGCCTTAGTTGGTTAAGTGACCAACTCTTGATTTCAGCTCAGGTAATGATCTCAGG
The DNA here is from genome assembly GCF_002288905.1 of Enhydra lutris kenyoni. Classification (NCBI taxonomy): domain Eukaryota; kingdom Metazoa; phylum Chordata; class Mammalia; order Carnivora; family Mustelidae; genus Enhydra; species Enhydra lutris. Next base: position 17,995,634 of record NW_019154150.1, read on the forward strand.
GGTGTGAGACTGAGCCCTGCATCAGGGCACCCAGTGTGTATCCTGCTTAAGATTCTCTCTCCCTTCTGCCTATGCCCCTCTCCCACCCCAGCACCTGCACATAAGCTCTCTCAAAAATAAAATAAAATAAAATAAAATAAAATAAAATAAAATAAAATAGTATCATCCTAGATACTGTCACTAAGAAAAGTAAAATCAGCAGCCCTTCAAATTAGAAAGGAAACAAAGCACAGCCAATGAGATGGTCAGAAGTTGGCCATGAATAGGGCATATGAATCTATGATGCGTCTTCTGTTCCTGTTGCTTGCTGTAAACAAGGTTGATGGATCCTGTGATTTACTAAAAATTGCTTGTGGCTTGATTGTTTTCAAGTGCATTTTCTGAAAGACTATGAAAATACTGTCTTGGTTTTATGATCTTAGTTAAATCTTAGTTAAAAATTTAGGGGTCAAATATTTCACCTAGCCCATCCCTCATCTGAAATACTTAGTCAACTTCTGCCATGAACCAGAACTTTCTCTTGTGGAAACTCACTCAGATAATGGTTTTGGGACCAAATATAAACTTCCTCAGGTTGATCACAATTCTGTCCTCTAGTCCAGAGTCATGGAAGTTGTTGAGAAGGAAATTAACCTCTGTAAGGATTCCATTATGTGCCAGACATTTTTAGGGCTCTTTTTATATGTGCTTCATACAAATTCTGAAAGGTAGCAATTATTGTCTCCATCATAGAAACACAGAAAAGGATTCAAGGTGGTTGAGTAATTTGCCAAAAGTCAGCTATAAAAGGAAACAGCAGTGCCCCTGGTTCTAAAGCAATGCCCTTCCCACCACACCATGCTAGACTGCTATCTTACACAGCCACCAACAAGAATGTTACTTCCAAGACCACTGCCATGTCCCCACTAAACTATTAGTCCCCACTAATCCAGGTAAATGATTCTCCCACCATTGTTCTGTTAATAAGAGCAGCAGGCAACATTTATTGATGGCCTTATTATGGTCAAGATCTCTGTCAGCAGCTTACATGGGTCATTTCATTTAAATAACTCAAGAAGGCTGTGGGACAGGCACCCATTTTATAGTCCTAAGGTCCTTCACCACTATGTGCATGAGGGTATATGGCTTGGTGTTTATGAGCACTGGATCTGGAGTCAGACCACTGAAGACTCAAAGTTAGCTCTTCTAGTACAAAGTTGTTGTTTGTTTGTTTGTTTTTTAATACCCAAGTTTCTGGTCCATACTACAGATCAAACCCACAACCTTGGTGTTATTAGCACCACACTCTAACCAACTGAACTAACTCACCAGCTGATCAAACTCAGTTCTTCCAGTTATAGCCTTGGGGGAGTTGGTTTCTCTAACCTCAGTTTCTTGTGTGGGAAAGTGTAAGCATAATAATAGTAACCACTTTAGGGGGTATTGGGAGATTTAAATGCCATCATCCCCAGAGAATGTCTGGTATGTCATAATAAATGTTAATGACTATTATTGGGCATCTCAAGGTCTCTCATCACCATGGTTGATAACTCATAAAGCTACTCAAGTATGTTAACTATCTTACAGTAAGACACCAACAATTAAATACCATATAACAGGGGCAATTTCACCAATATAAAAAAAGGAGCAATTCTAGATTTCCAGAACATACAATTGTCCTTTAGATACATATAGAGGTCACAGTTAGCTGGGGTTTCCTTGCAAAAAATTTAGGAATGCAGGAAGCCAATGAAATGTGGCCAGAGCTCCTAGGTGTGTGCCATTTCCCACTTTGTGAGCAAACTAACGTCTTGGTTATACCTCTTTGGCAGATGGTTGCCCACTTCCCTTCCTGGAGGGATTGCCTTTGCAATTTCAAGTGTCTCCACATTTTTGAATTGTTTATTTCTCCTGTAAATGCAGGTTCAACACAGCATGTCGCTATTTTATGAGCAAGGATGATGAAGATTCTGCTCTCTTACCACAGTAGGGTAGAATTTATTAATAAAAATCACTAAATTAAGGCTATCCTTATGCATCTTTTTTTCTTTTAAAGGCCCTGGCGTGTTTCATTCTAGGAAGGAGCTTCCTTCATCATCCTTGGCCCCAAACTTCCAGCCCTAATAGAGATGATAAACCCAAACTATGATAATGCAAACAAATAAGTATCTTTGGTAACACTTTGAAGTTAAACCTCAGCTTTTACATTTCTAATACAGAGTCATACAAAGAGACTGCACAAAAGCATTAATCCTACCTTACAATGGGAATTGTTCAACTACAAAATTAGGACATCTGAGGACAAAATCCTCTGAATGACTAATACACTCCCTTTCCTACGCCCTTGCCAGACTTCCGGAGGAAACACTAAGTGTAATGCAATGAGTTTCAGAAAGTTTTTTTTTTTTTTTCTTTTTCTTTTTCTTCCTAATAAAGGCTTGGAAGCAAAATGTCAGGAAGTAAGATGATAACTGTGAACCTCTTGTTTTTTTCCAGTGAAAAACACTTTAATAAATGGCAGTTAAAATCAATCAAAATAACTACATACAAGATATATAAATCTCAGTAAATTACTGTTGAGCAAAAGAAGACCCAAACAAATATCCATGGTATTGTTCATCTGTACAGTCCTTTAAACAGGGGATGCTGATCTACGGTTAGAAATCAGAAGAGTAGCTGTCTTTGGGGAGATAGTGCCTAGAAATGAGCTCAAGAGTTGCTTGGATGCTGGTTACATTCTGTTTATTAATCAGGGAACTGATTACAGGAGTGTGTACAATTTGTAAGAAGTTATTAAGCTAAAATGATTTGTGTACTTCCCTGTATGCTATATTTTAATGAAAAGTTTACTTAAATCAAGGAATCAAAAACACTAGAAATTTGTTCACATGAAGTTATGGAAACAGAGAGTTTGTTAAATATTGTGGAAATTACCAGAAAAATTCGATATTATAGGGGGTTAGAATTCTGGCTAAAGAGAGCAGTGTTTAAAAAAGCCATCATATTCAGGTGGAGAGCCAGAAGAAAATGACATTTTTCAATTTCCACTTCTCTGTCTTCAATTTTTAGAAAATAATACCTTTTTGAATTAAGCAGGAATTTTTAGAATTTCAATATGTAAAAGCATATACTCTCCACTTACTGGTCCCCAAAACACCGTAAATATCCCTCTCCATCTTAAAGATAAGTCAGGTCTTAAAATCAATTTTGCACAGGCTGACACATTGTTCTCTTAAAAAAGGAGAGCCGGGAGTGATGGTATGTTTAATTGTAACCTACCAGGATTTTCATTTTTAGGCCCACATAATGCTATCCTAAAAACAGATCTCTTCATAAATGTTGTTCTCCAAAGGAGTGTGGTGTATTGGAGAGGTCACCAATTCCTCTTTCCCACATCATAAAGTGCTCTCTTTAATTGTTCCTCTGGGAAAACTTCTACCTTGAGGTCAGGGGTAGGAGGCTTTCCTTTGAGCTGCCAGGGTGCCCTGTGCTAATTCTGTCATTGGATTTAACATATTTCAGCTTGTCAGTTTACATATGTATCTTTCACTTGGTCACATGTGCAACCTGACCAAAGCTGAGGTCAATGTTGTATTGCTCTGTCCCCGTGCCCTCAGTCCACCTCAGCATCCACCTGTAGCTGCAGGGGACAGGGAGAGTCCACCCTGACAGCTTCCCACTTGGAACGCCTAAATGTTATGCTTTTCTGTCTGAGCGTTTTCTTGAAGGTTAACGGCATTGGCTCAGCCACATGGGGCAGATTCAGTTTGCTGAGGACTTAATGCTTCACAACCAGCGGGAGCTGGTTATTGATGGCTAAATGCTTCATTGTCTGGTTATCTACTTCTGCATAACAACCACCCCAAACTTCAGAGCCATATAACAATGTTGGTCTTAACTGGGGACTCACCAGTTCTGGGAGTGGGGGATTCGGAAGAAGCAGAGTGAGGGTATCTTGTCTTTGCTTCATGACGTTTGGGCCCCATTTCGGAAGATGCAAAAGCTCAAGTGATAATGACTGGGGTGAGAATCATCAGAAGGCTTGCACACTCACTTTGCTGGAGTTAGTACTGGCTGTGGCTTTGGCCTCAGCTGGCTCTCGCTGGCCTGTGGTGTCCCATGTAGTTTCTCTGTGAGGGCTAGTTTGGGCTTCCTCACAACATGGATGCTGAGTTCTAAGCACAAGCATCCTAAGGGAAGCAGGAAGAAGCTGTTCAAGAGGCTGTTCTCCCATGTCTTAGCCTCTGAAATCATATAACACCACTTCTGCCAAAGTCACAGGTCCACCCACAAGTGTGGGGAGGAAATCTAAACCCAAGCTCTTAAATGAAAGAGCCTCAAGGTCACATTACAGAAAAAGCATACAGAATGGGGAGGTCTTGTTGTGGGTATATTTGGAAGAAGAATATGCCACACCCAGTGTCCTTGCACCTCACTGAGACAAATCTGAGGTATGTTCTCCATGATTCTTGAAAGCGTCCACAGTAGACAGACTCTCAGCTTCCCGTAGCAGTAACCCATTCATTAATATGCATGTGGCTGGCTTTTCCAGTGTCCTTGTCTCACTTTCCCTAGTCCTCCACTTGTGCTTCCTGGGGTCATCTGCCAATTATTGCTTGCATCCAAGTCTTTGTCAATGGACTGCTTCTGGGAAAACTGAAATAAGATAAGTGGCGTCATTTTATTCTATAAAGCTGGTGTCTGACACAGTGGCCATGACACAGTGCTTGATAAAAGCAAATTGGGTGACTAAATATGCTCAGTTCATGGACTGAGATAGAGCTCTAAGGAAAACATAGGCAGAGCAGCTATTTTTAGAGTTAAAAATAGAGCTCATATTGATACTATTTTAACATTTTCTTCTACCCACAAGCCCAAGTTGTTAAGTTCTTCAAGCATCGTTGAAGCATCCCTCAGGTTTTTGGAAAGGAGGATCATAACTGGGCCATGTAATTTGACTCCTGTTCTGTTCCCATCTTATTCCAACCCAACCGTCACTACCCACTGGCCATGTGTACCTCTGTGTAGGCTCCATCACCTCCGCTGGCCGAGCCCCCCCTCCTCACCCTACATGAGTGTTCTTCTCACTATGGTTGGGCTCTGACATCCTGCTCTGGGCACCTGTGGGCTCCACCCACACAAAGATGCCAATCTTACTTGTTTGCTCTTAATGGCTTTCGGACTAAATTATTCAAGAAGGAACAAAAAGGAAAGGAAGAGGAAAGGGACTGGAAAGAACACAAGGGAAAAGAGTCTTTACTACTGAAAGTGATAACACCTCAAGGATTTATCCTTGACTCACGTGAAATAAGAGATAGGAAAATATGACCCATGCAATGTTGACTTATAACCTTACTATAAGCATTATAACTATCCCAGGGACCAAAACATGTGTTCTGGCATGATTGGCACATATTATTCTTATTGTCAAACTTCACAGGAAACCAAATCATAATCAAATGTCACATTAGTGATTCATCATGGGAAATATCAGCTGCAGACTTGGAAGTACTTAAAATTCTTGGGTTGTCCCACTCTTGGGTTGGTTGTGGACAAAGCCTTACACAGGAATTAAACAGGCAATTGGTGAACTTCACATGAGAACAAGAGAGATTTAGATTAGTGGCTCTCAACCCTGGCTGCCTGAGAACACTTTATAAAATACCAATACCTAGGCCTACCCCAGAGGCATTAGCTCAAAATCTCAGGGGGGTTGAGGGAGGGTGGGAGGGAAGAATGCTTTTTTTTTTTTTAAACTTCCTAGGTGATCATAATGAAAGGGCAAGTCTAAAAACTATTGAGTTAAATGTCTCAAGTGTTGAACTGCTAATTAGCATCAGTTTATGATACTTTAATGCATCAACTCATTAGGGAGAATCTGAAATACTTGAATTTGGCTAAGGCTCCTTTTCTTTTCCACCATGCCAGGAAATTCACTGCTAGTGCTTTTTTCTGATACTCTCATTTTTCTGTACTTCCATACCTGATGACAACCCTTTACCTAATGTAACCTTTTTCTTAGGTATTGCTTATAGTTTCAGTCAAGCTATATGCAGAAGACTTCACATATCTGACTCAGAAACAATTATTTGATTTGAGTTTCAATAGTTACCATGTGGGCAATTTCTATGTTCCTAGCATGTAAGAAGCATTTTTTTGTTTTTATCTAATTTCAGATTCACCTCAGCCCTATAAAGTAAGTAAATGTGTTCCCAATTTGCTCATGAGGTTGAAAGAGGTTGAGCAACTAGTCCCAGGTTATTGAACAACCAATTTTGACAACCAAATCCTAGTTCACTCTGCCTCCTATATTTTAACTTTCAAAAGCTAATTACTTTTTTTCTCATTTTTATATTTTTCTTGGAGAAATTTCTATAATTGTAGTATTTGAGTGCTAGCAACAATCACTGAAATATAATTCACTAAAAACTGGAATTTAATATGAATCAGGGTAATTCTGGATGCCTGCCAAAGGGACTTACTAACAGTGATTGAGAAGCCAAAGGGAAGCATTCGTAAACAAGATTCATGTGCAGACCCAGATGGACTCCTGCAAGAGTAAAGCACAATATGGTAAATTGGAAGGAAAAACAGAGGCAATCTTCTAAATGCGGTTTCTTTGCACTATAAACATGCATTCTTGAGCAGCTAGAGTACAACGGCTGGAAAGAAAATCGTTTGGCCTAGGACATGGCATTTGAATTTTTCCCTAAAGCCACATCCAGATATATGAAAGTAATAAATTTAAATAATACTTGAAAAAGTCTGCTTATGTAATCCTCAGTAGTTCTCAAGTTAAATGTTATTATTAATATATTTCCAAGAGCCAGTGACTGTTTTTTTTTTTTATTTCTTCTAGTAATGTGAGTCACCTATAACCTGAAAGGCATGGCAAATGGGACAGAAAAGAGAAAGAAAGGGAAAATAGGAGACAAATAAAAGTAGGCAAATAAAAATAAGAAACTGACCTTGGGCCTTGGTGGTTGTCAAAGGATTACTTGTTACAGAGGAGAATGCATCTCAGAAATAGGATATACCTCAGCATGAATTTCTGTTCCAAGAAGATGGGGCATCTATCAGATCATTAATGACCATGGCATTTTCCTTTCATTGTTTGTCCAGGGGAAAAAAAAAACTCACAATAAAAACAATTTAAAGTGAATAACCAAGATTCCTTTGATCAGTCTAAGAATAAATTATGCAAAATTCTGAATTTGTTTTGTTCTCCACCACTTGAAACTTTTCTAAACATTGATTTGTGAATCCAGCTTGCTTTTGTGTTCTAGGATCAGGTATAAAAGGAAAGTAATAAACCACTTGGGGATGACTTAGGTAGAGAAGTTTCCTGGATGGCTCTATAAGTATTTTAATTAATTCACAGACACAGTAATTAATCATCATGACCTTGGAATAACAGACTAACCCTGAAAACACTCCAGAAGATTAGAATACTCTAAGCTTACTTTAAGATTTGTTCTTTCATTTTTTATTTCTCCCTCCAAGGACTTACATGTCAGAGTTACAATCTGCCAAGCAGGGTTTTCAGAATTTTTGGTCATACATTTCTGTTGATTAAAAAAAAAAATCAAGTTTGCCAATATATCCCCAAAAATAATAGATAAACAGTACCATAGTAATATAATAAATACATCTTAAAATATAGACATCATATTAAAATGATAAATGTATGAGACAGAAGCAATAAATAAAAGTTCTATTATTTTAATTTTGTACTCCACTTTGGAGGCCACTTTTTTATACTTTACTGCGTATGCAAATCACCTGGGATATTGTTAAAATGCAGATTTTATCTGGTAGGCCAAGGAAGTGGCCTGAGAATCTACTCTTTGGCAATCAAGAAGGTGTTGTCGATGCTGTTGATCCATAGACCACATTTTTAGTAGCAAGAATCAAATACCATATTTCATACATTATTTTTTCCTGTTCAGCACATTTCAGAAAATTTAAGAGCACTTTCTTAGCCCATGAAAACTACCAAGGAATTCATAGTCCCATCTCTGGTTTTATTTGAAAGATGATGTCCTCAAACAGGCCTGTGCTTCTTCCAACCCTGTGGAAGTAAATCTGTCTCCCCCAAAATCTGGGCTTTTCTACTGATGTCCTGCTGGATAAACTCTTTTGGCTCTGTCTTTCTGCCCATAGTTTTCCTCCTGCATACGGTGCCTTGAGTTTGTGTTTGGTGACAAACTCCTGTTGACTTGGTACCAACAAAACTGGGACTAAGGTAAGGTCCTTGGGCCAAATAAATAAATAAACAAGCATGTACATACATATATACTTACATAAAGAAGGTACCAAAAGACTCAGTAAACAAGATAGATAATATTATAAATCGATACTTAAATATCAAATTGACAAATTAAGGCTGACCATCTGTTTCTGTCAATAAAGTTTTCCTGGACCCAATATTTTTCCTTGCCTACGCTGTTAGGCACTGCCCACTGCAGGACCTGTGGGCTATACCAGACATTTCCTAAATGTCTTCTTCCAGGTAATTGGTAAAAGCAGCCTTCAATAAATGAATGAAATAAATGAATTAAAAAAATGAAATCATAGTATGCAATATTTGTAGAAAAATCAAATATTTATAACATCAATACTCTGAGTTATTAAAAGCTGAGAAGGAATATTTAAACATTTGATGTCTTTTAATGGAATTAGCCTGAAGGATTGAATAAAGGCTCCATTGATAAAAATATTACCCTAGTTCCAATCTTGAATGTTGCCTGAAATCTATTCCACAATTTCTCTACTATGAATGGAATGCAAGAGGTACCAGATTTGTTGGTATTTATAACAAAGGGGAAAAAATTATTTTTAAATACCTACAAAGAAAGAATGCCTTCAAATTCAGGGCTATGAGATGTCTCCACCTCTAAGTGAATGACCATAAAATCAACTCAATCTTTTTTTTTTAAAAAGTTTATTTATTTATTTGACAGAGAGAGATCACAAGTAGGCAGAGAGGCAGGCAGAGAGAGAGAGAGGGAAGCAGGCTCCCTGCTGAGCAGAGAGCTGGATGCGGGGCTCGATCCCAGGACTCTGGGATCATGACCTGAGCTGAAGGCAGAGGCTTTAACCACTGAGCCACCCAGGCGCCCCTCCACTCAATCTTCTATACTGGAAACTCTGTTGCTATCTTTAATTTTCCTTTTTCTTCATTTGTCCATATTCAGTTGGTTGCTAAGCTGTTTCTGCTGTATTCCTCTGAGGCCCGTTGGCTCTGCTTTTTATCCTTTCTAGTCCTGTCTCTCATCCCTCACCTTCTGCTGCCTATACTTCCCTTCCAGAATAAGTTCCTCCAACCCCAATTCATTCTCCACATTGCCACCAGGTAACCTTTCTAAAATGGAGATCGAGTCATTTCATTTTACAGCTTTGAAATTTTCAGACAGTTTCCTGCTATGGGAAAATTGCAAGGCATTCAGTCTGGTTAGTCAGTCTTATCTTCCATGATTTTCTACACACATACCACAGCCACCTTGTACTATGTCTGCCGACATAATTGAGAAATATATATTGTTTTCCTATGGGAAATCATGGATCTTAAGAAATATAGGGGCCTGGAGCCACTTAGTGCTTTTCGTTTTTATGAAAAGGCCGCCTAATTTAGAATAAAACCAGAGGAAAAAAAGTTGAACCAATAACTGAAAATGAAAATGAAGAGAGGTAGGAAGAGAGGAGAGAAACAGGTGCAGGTAAAGGAGAGGACTGTTTGAGACTGAGAGAGATGCCTGAACCAGTCTACCTCTAGATAGATATCTAGATATCCTTACATAAGACAGTAAATTCCATCTCTTTAGACTACTTTGAGTTGGGCTTCTAATGTTTGCAACTAAAAAAACTCCTGGCCAATATAATAAACCTGATAAAATGGAATTCTAGTGTTATTCAATATCATAAAATTCATATAAATGGGTTTCTGGTTGAGTTTTGCCAAAATAAAGAGCAGATAACAAACATCCTTGTAGGGCAGGAGACAAAGAAAACAAAATAATTAAAGATAGGTAAATAGTGTTTATTCTTATGATGTTTTCCATATTCTGATTTTCTGACACTTTAGAACTGTCTAAAATCAACTAGACTCCTATACTTACAAATATATAGTGTTCAATATATGTGCGTTATGTGTACTCCACACAGTTGAGAATGAAACAAAAGAATATGCATTTTTCAGAGCTGGTGACTTTTCTTGCTCTACTGGTCCTAATATTATTCAGAGGGGAAAAAAAAAAGAGAGAAAGCGACAAGAAAGAATTTCTCCTCATTATTGTTTTTCTACTTGCATCTCTGCTGAGTGGCACAGTGACCTTCCTACCACAGATGCTCACAAGCCATCCGACTCTCAACATCTGTTACTGTTACCACTTTGAAAATTCAGAAACGCAATGTACAGCTGGACTTTGCATTTATTATGGTCACAAATGGAATCTCCAATGCCAATGGGATTTATCATAGTCTGACTCAACTGAAAGAAATACATGCCCTTAGGCCATTTGCTCTAGCCTGAACTATTAGGCAGTCTGGGATGACCTTTGCCTTTTGACTCTTCCCACTTGCTGTCCACAGCAAATGCACTTGTGGAAATCAAAGTAGGCATTTAAACAATTCCTTTTTTTAAATCCTAATAATTTTACTCTTTTATGCACCAGAGTTAATGGTTCTAAAACTACACCTTGTCCTCTGAAAAATGCTTTCCAAATATAACCTGCGAATTGACCACAGCTTTCTTACTAACAAAGACCATGATGTGTACTCTTCAAATCTCCAAGAACGAAGCTAAAAGGAGATGTTGGACCAAATGCTCCTGTATGAAACTTCTATTGCCTTTACAAACTTCCTATCATTGTTAACATTTCACCAAGAAAGGAAATAAAGTGCTTTCATTTGGGACATCTACATCTCAAACAAAAATCCTTAAAAAGCAATAGATGTTTCCTTTCATCAACAGAACATTCTTTCCTCCTCAGCAAGTGGGTAATGCAGGCGATATGTTGGCTGTTCTGACACTATTGAGGCATGGACTTTGGCAGCAGCTGTCAGCAAGTGAGGCTGTGGACATGCTGAGGGTCACCCTCTACATGCCTTCTTCTCTTAATTTCACTCCTCTATCTCTCATTAAGATGAGAAGTCTCACCTCCCTACGTGTGCCTTTCTCAGCAGCCTGCTGGCCTATTCACTAGTTGGGTTGATTTATGATTTAATTTTATGGATGATGTCACACAATTATCTCCAGATGGAATAATCAGGATGAAGAGCTGCCAGCCAACATTAGGAATGAAGCAGGTTCATCCAGCACCAGCCATTTCTACACTGTAATTATTTTTTGTTTTGACTTCATAAATTCGTCCAGAGACACTGGGTGTTGCTTTCCAGCAGGGCCTCATTTGTCTAATTCAAATGAGATGATGTCACCCTGGTGCCCATATTTCCCCATATTTCTCTTATCACTCTACACCCAATAGTGAGTCTCATAAATGATGATTTGTGGAGCTAAAGATGTACAAAATCTAATCTGCCCAATTTATGATGCATTGATGAATTGCGAATCTTTAACTTTTGATTTAGGCAAGCACCTTGATGAGGGATAGAGGCAGAGGACAAGCAGAATTAGGTTCCCTCATCACTGAAATCACCTAAACAAACTTTACCAAGTCAAAGCCAGCAATATGAGGTCAACCGTAATTGCTGTGTCTATTATACTCACTGAGCCTCCCACTGTTATGTGATCCTATATCAAAGGAACTTTTTTAATCCTACACTGCAGAGTTTTGAGAGGTCAATTCAGCCAGGTATTCTCCATCCTCCTTGTTTGTTTCCAAGCATAAGAAAATCCAATGCTTGAGTCTAGCCAAAAAAACATCACTATAGCCCATAAAAATACCTAATTACAGTGTTCCCATGGTTGGGTATTGGTATTCACAAAAATAACAACACAGAATTATAACTGCAAAACATGTTCCTAAAGCTCTAGATTCATGCTCATCTGGTTGGTTATTTATTTATTTATTTATCAAATATTTATTTTTATGTCTGACTATGCTCAGGCTTGTGGGTCATATTAAGTTTCTTTAGCCAAAGACTAATGGAAATCTATTACAGGGTTTGAAGTAGGGGTGGCGCAACGAGTGTGAAATGGCATAATTATGTGTGTTATGGAGAAAAGATTGGAGAAGGGAGTGGTTCTTTCAGGGTAGGTCCCTGACTAATTGGTATTTAGACAAGGCTTTTAGTTAATTTTGAATAGTACTAAAGTCACTGGAGTGTGGCAAGAGTGGTGTTTTCAGATTTCAAGTGAACATCCTTTTTTACCAACGTAATTGCCTTTGTTTTTGGTAGGGAGTACTGCAAAACCTTAAAATTGATCAAAGAATGCTTTCTTTCAGGTTTTTTGTTTTTTGTTTTTTTGAATGGTAGAAAATACTTCCCACCAAAAAAATTCCTGTGGGAGAAAAAAAAGGCAAAGAGTTGTCCTCACCTGACACTGCATTATTGTACCAAAATCAGGAAAATATATAGTAATTAATTGAAAGATTTTATTAGGAAAAAAATGTCTTTGGAAAACTGTCTCAAAAACAACCATCAGGACTATTATGAGCATATTCTCACCTGAAATAACATAAATGCTATTGATTTAACTTATTGCATTAAAATGTCTTCAATGTGTATTAACTTAAGAGCTACTTCAAATACAGGATAATACAGGACATGATCATGAGCTTTGAAGGCAACTAGACTTTGGTTCATATTGCAGATGGAGTATGTGTTAGTTGGGGAACTTTGGGCAAAATACTTGACCACCCTATGCTTCCAATTGTGAATGTGATGATAACAATTGTTGTCTTTTTTTAATTGTGAAATAAGCACATAGCATAGCGTATAATGATAGTTCATTAAATAGCAGTTCTCTCCCTGCTATTTAGGGGCATTAAAAATGCCCCTAAATAGCATGGTACCACGTTTCCTTCCAGGAATGGCTTCTTAATGCTGTGTTAGTGTGGTGTCACAGGTAGGATTACCCAAGAGCAGAAGTAAGATAGAAGTTGACGAACAAGAGATTTATTAGGGATCAACACCAATGAATACTGAGGGCAGAAAGAGGAGAGGTAAGAGGATGAAATTTAACTGTAATGAAGGTGGGGTGGAGATCTAGGTAACCAGGCAAGGAACTCAACAATAAGTATTACCCACCAGAGTTGTCCTGTGGTAGAAATGGCTAGACCTTTGTACCCTAATATGACTAAGTCATTGAATCTGGGAATGTCCTAGAAACTGTGTGACCTTGGGTAAGGCAGCTTTCTGCAAAAGAGCTAGGCCCTGTAGTTTGAAGACAGAGGCTTCTGCTTAGTGTGTTCTCTTCAATGGAAAGCAACTTTCACTGAAGTGCATCTCCATGTCTACCATCTGTGGCTTTAAGTCATGCCTTTACCATTTACTACTTATGTAACTTACGATGATAATAATTATTACCAATTTCTAGTAAGCTTTACTGTGCTCTAGGCACTATTTCCAAGTGCTTTTATATCTTTTACATTTACAATCCTGGGAGGTCACTACTATCAGTATCCCCATTTTACAAAAGAGGAAACTGAGGCTCAGAGGAGTTAAATCACTTGCCACAAGTTCCCATAAAAAATGGCAGAACCAGACTCCAAATTCATCTAATTTTACTTTATACTTGCAATCTATTATAGGTCTTTAAATCCAGTTGCCTTATCTGTAAAATAAAATTGATATTGAGGATTAAATAAGATAATTAATGCAAAGCATCTAATCTCAATTAGAGACACTGTTAATATTAAAATGAAAGTTTCGAATTAAAAGCTTTAAGGCATGCAGTCTCAACAGGAGAGATATCGCCACCAGGGGAGAAAAAAATTGGTTCTTGGGGGACATTTAATCTTGTTTTTGATATTAGGTGAAAAACATTTAATTTTTCACCGTTATATAAGTTAGCTATGTATTTTTCAATTACTAATTCAGTATATTTATGTTTTGTGGTCTATTCAGATATTCTTTTTTCTTGAGTCGGTTTTGGTAGTTTGTGTTTTTTTTTCTCTGAATATGGCCATTCATCTAGGTTATTTAATTAGCCTATCATTGTTTGTAGTATTCCTTTATAATCCTTTTAACTTCTGTAAAATCAATAGTAATGCTCAGGATATATTTCAGTCTTAATTTTAGTAGTTTGAGTTTTTTTCTTTTCTTTCATTCTTTTTTTTTCTTTTTCTTTTCTTTTCTTTTCTTTCTTTCTCTCTTTCTTTCTTTTTTTCTCAATGTAGCTAAAGGTTTGTCAATTTTGTTGATCTTTTCAAAAGAAACAATTTTGGTTTCGTTGAATTTGGTCATTGATATCCTATTCTCTATTTCATTAAATTCCCCTGTAATCATTACTATTTCTTTCTTCCTGTTTTTATATTAAGGTGGAAGTTTTGGTTACTGATTTAAGAGGACTGGACAACTCTTCTTCCCTCGCAACTTCTTTTCCTCCTCCTCTTCTTCCTTCTCCTCATCCTCTCCTTGTCCTTATCCTTCCTCCTCCTCTTCTCCTTCTTCCTCTCCTCCTCCTCCTCCTTCTTCTTTCACCTCTTCTTCTTCATTTTTAAAATAGGCATTTGCACATATAATTATCCTTCCAGGCACTGCTTTAGCTGCATCCTATATGTTTTGGTATGTTGTGTTTAGTTTTCATTCACCTCAAAGTATTTTCTAATTTTCCTTGTAATATTTTTTGACCCATTAGTTACTTAAGAGTATGGTTTAAAAAAAAACAGTATGTTTTAATTTCCACGTACTCATCAATTTCCCCATTTTTTCCTGTTACTGATTTTTAATTTCAGTCTGCTATGGTTGGAAAAGAAATGTATAATTTCAAACCTTGTAAAATTACTGAGACCTCTATTATGGCTAACCTTATAGTCTATATAAGAGAATGTTCATATGTATGGGAAAAGAAGTAGTATTCCTCTATTGTGGGTGGAGTAGTCTACATATGTCTATTGGGTTCTAGTGTTGTCAAGTCTTCTATTTCCTTATTGATCTCCTTTCAACTCTGTCAGTTTTTGCCTCATGTATTTTAGGGCTCCCTTATTAGGTGCATATGTGTTTATAATTATTATGTCTTTCTAATAGAGTGACCCCTTTAACATTATTAAATGTTCTTTGTGTCTAGTAGTAATTTTTTTCCTTAAAGTCTATTTGCCTGATTTTATTATAGCTACTCCAACTCTCTTTTGAATATCGTTTGCATGATACATCATCTTTTCATTCTTTTATTTTTAACTTACTTGTGCAAAGTGTATTTCCTATAGACTATTCACAGTGGGTCATGTTTTTTGTTGTTGTTGTTTTGTTTTGATTTTAATCCATTCTGCCAATCTGTACCTTTTGGTTGGAGTATTTAAGATTTACATTTGCCATTTCACTATTTATTTTCTGTATTTTTATATCTTTTTTGTTTCTTTTTTCTTCAGGTTCTGTCTTCTTTTCAATTACGTAGCTTCATAGTTACCCTGGAGATCAAAATGAGCACCCTATAAAAATTTAGTTTGAATTAATACTAAATTTCTATAGTATACAAAAATTGTGCTCAAATATATTTTCATTTCTTTATCTTTCTTGTGCTATCATTGCCATACAAATAATACATTTAGGCCCATTGACACAGTTTTATCATTATTGCTTTAATCAATTTTTTTAAATAAAATAGGAGAACCAAAAAGTTACCATGTTGTCTTTTATATCCACCTATATATTTGCCTTTACTTGTGTTTTTTTTTCCATTGGTGTTGATTCATTATCTAGTATCTATTATCTACATCTGAAAAACTTCCCTTAATATCTTTTATAGAGCAGGTCAACTAGTGATGAATATACTTTGTATTGATTTGAGGATGTGTTAATTTCTCCTTTGTTTATTTGAGGGATAGTTTTGTTGGATACAGAATTCTTGGTTGACAGTCTTTTTCTTTCAACACTTTGAATATGCATCCCATTGCATTTCTGTATCCTTGATATCTGATGAGAAGTCAATTGTTAATCTTATTGAAGATCCCTTGTATGCAATGTATTGCTTCTCTTTTGCTGCTTTTAAGATTCTCTCTTTCTTCTTCACTTAAAATAGTCTATTATAATGCTTCTAGATGTCAGTCTCCTTGAATTTATCTTACTTCATATTCACTGGGCGTCTTGCTTGTACAGATGAATGTTTCTCATCAAATTTGGGGATTTTCAGACATTCTCTCTCTAAATGTTCTTTTCGTTCCTTTCTTTCTCTCTTCATCTTGTAGGAGTCATATTTTGCACATGTTATTACACTTGTTGGTGTCCTACAGTCCTACAGGTCTCAGGTTTTGTTTATTTTTATTTGTTCTTTTTCCCCTATGTTCTTAAATAAGCTCTGGATATTATTTATCCTACAGATATGTCTTTCTAGTCTAAGTCTGTGGAGTCTTGCACCATGCATACATATTTAGGTACTCAGCCACAGACATAAGGAGACCACTATTGCTAACTTTTGGAGTTCTCTTTCTGCATAATTCCCTCTCTTACACACTCTGTCCCCAAAATTCTAATTGCCTTAGTTTCTGTTAACTTTGATTTCTGCCTTTTTAATTCAGTGAGATTTGTATGCTGTATTTGGGTTTACCATGTCCTACACTATTTTCAAGAAAATACTTCTAGTCACAGAGCCAAAATAATCATTGGTTTCACATCATTTCTTTACTTTATTCAGGAATCACAGTCTGTATTGCCTGATTGCCAATATCTGAAAAACAACTATTTGTCTTCTTCCCCCAACCCTGAATTTTCTAGTTATTTATGGTGACAGACCAAGTTAAGTATCAGTTAGTTCACCATGGCTAGAAGAGGAAATCTAAGGAAATCTAAGTCTCTTTTGGAGTACTATATCATGTTAGCTAAGTCTATAAAGCTCATGGTCCCTTCTTTCCAACTTATAGGAGGATGGTCTCTTGCTGGAATGGAATACTAAAAAAACAAACAAACAAACAAACAACTCTAAGAAATTAATAATAAGCAAGTGTTAAAGTTTTATTTTGAATTTGCTGCAAAAGAATAGATTCTAAGCATACAAAGCCAAATTTCTCATTTGTATGGAAAATTAAAGAGATAGTAAAAAAAAAAAAGTCAAGTTAAACATCTTAAAACTTCTGACTAGTAGTTTACTGTGCCGATCAGTAACTAACTCCCCAGAAGAAAACTTAATCTCATTAAACTCTATCTAACTAACTATTAACTAACTCAACTATTTCCCAGAGGAAGATAGGAAATCATATTAGTTCACATACTTCTACTTACTTCAGTTTGAGAACAATTTTTCTCTTTCTTTCTTCCTTTTTCTTTTTTTCTTTCTTTCTTTCTTTCTTTCTTTCTTTCTTTCTTTCTTTCAAGATTTTATTTATTTATTTGACAGAGAGAGACATAGCTGGAGAGGGAACAGAAGTAGGGAGAGTGGAAGAGAGAGAAGCAGGCTTCCCATGGAGCAGGGAGCCCAATGTGGGGCTCGATCCCAGGACCCCGGGATCATGACCTGAGCTGAAGGCAAAGGCTTAAGGACTGAGCCATGCAGGCACCCCCAATTTTTCTTTCTTAATTGTAACATTTAATCCTCGCCTCCTTAAAACCAGTGTCATAACCATGGGGAAGAAAATATAGCCTGAGGCAAACAGCTGGGATAGCCCCCCTTTCCCCCTAATAAATCAAGTCAGTGGTCATCCTAAACCTTAAAAGTTTCAGGGATTATTCTCTGTTCTGCTGAATCTCAGAGAGAGGTTGGCCAAATGATGCCCTGTCTCCAGTTAAGACCCAATTTGGTAAATTGGAAGCAGATGAGACATGGCAATTTCAGTGCTGGCTGCCTCTATCTTCTAGCTTCAATTGGAGCAAAAGCTCGTTTCCATCTGTTGGTTCCCTGCCTGTCTCAGATGCAAAGGTCCAACTTCACCTAGGGAGGGAATAGAGCATCCATGTGTTAATTCAGCTTTTTAGGTTTGAACATCATTTCTTTTCTTGCTCTTCCTTGGAAATAGATATAAAGTTGAAGGAAGAAGAGAAAAGGAAAATAGTATCAGAACACATAATGATAGAAATTAAGCTTCAAGCAGCTGCATAATCACTGTCTTAAAAAGCCTGTTATAACTCAGTTTTAATATTACTTGTCACTAACTAAGCACTTTACAATTTGCTTCCATGATTAATTGGTTTAATAAGTTTATCTCTAGTAAATAATGAGCAAAAGAATGAGTCTATTTGTCCTTCATCTTTAAAGGGGAATACATCAGACACATGGAATTAGTTTCTACCTTCTATGTTTTGTGGGAAAAGAAATAGCAGCAATGTTTCCATCTCGCTAATTGTAAAGTGGAAAGTTCCCCAGTCTAGTATATTCATCACAGGTAGGGCCAACTGGCCTGATTCATTAATGAAAGCATCCTCTAGCTAACTGTTCGAAGTATCTAGCACGAGATAACTGTTGTAGAACTTACTTTGTAGGTTCAACAAACAAGAAAATAGTTCAACTCCTCATTCCCAAATCACAAACCTGTCATAAACTTGCACTATTACAGAAAGGTTTCTCACCTTAAGCACTACTGACACTTCTAGCAGGTTAAGTCTTTGTTATGGAGGAAGGGGACTATTCTACACATTGTAGGATGTTTACCAGCATCTGTAGCCTTTATCCACTATATGTCAGTAGAAACCCCTCTTCTTTAAATGTGACAATCAAGATGTCTCCCGAAATTGCCCTTTGTGCCCTTCTATGTCAGTAGAAACCCCTCTTCTTTAAATGTGACAATCAAGATGTCTCCCAAAATTGCCTCCATTTGGAAAGAACATTTTTATACCAAGAGGATAATCAAATTTATGGGTTTAAATTATGAATTTTTACTTCCCCCCCCCCCCGTATTAGTTTGATGTAACAAAATACCACAGAATAGGTGGCTTCATGTGCCTGGGGTGGCTCAGTTGGTTAAGCGACTGCCTTAGGCTCAGGTCATGATCCTGGAGTCCCAGGATCGAGTCCCACATTGGGCTCCCTGCTCAGGTGGGGAGTCTGCTTCTCCCTCTAACCCTCCCCTCTCTCATCCACTCTGTCTCAAATAAATAAATAAAATCTTAAAAAAAGAAAAAAAAGAATAGGTGGCTTCAACAACAAACATTTATTTCTCAAAGTCCTGGAGGTTAAAAGACTGAAGTTAAGGTGTTGGCTGGCTTAATTTCTTCGAAAGGCTCACTCCTTGGTTTGCAGATGGTCACATTTCCACCTTGTCCTTACATGACCTTTGTTTGTGCACTAGCATCCCTGGTGTGTCTCTTTGTGTCTTAATCTCCTACTCTTATAAAAAGACCAGTTAGACTGCATTAGGGCCCGTGCTAACCACCTCAATTGAACTAAATTATCTCTTTAAAGCTCCTACCTCCAAATATAGACACATCCTGAGATCCTGAAACTTAGAGTTTCAACATATGAATTTGCAAAGTTGGGGGCACATTTCAGTCCATATTACACCCATACCCTGAACAATCATGTACTGTTTGAGTATGCCAGTGGCAAGCAATTCAATTTCTGAAAAAGAATAAGAAGATAGTTAAGAAAGTTAGTATCATATGCTTTGTTTTCTTAGCCCACCTCCCCCAGCCAACCCCTGTACCCCTGTGGTATATCCAACTAATGAATGTTTCATCATTTCAACTCATTTTAATTATAGATCAGATTTTTCACATTGATTGTGGCAGAATCAGTGTGAGACTTGATTATCCAGAGATATTTAGTTAGGCTAAATTCTTCAAATATATTCTTTTTCTTGCAGGTCATACTGGTGAAATGGGAACATTCATTTTCACAAATATTAGTAGCAATTTTGGAATATTAATAAAAATATAAGGAGATTGGGTTTGATTATGATAAAATTCTTGAATTTTACTTTTAGAATTTTATTTTAAAAATCCAAACTGGGGCGCCTGGGTGGCTCAGTGGGTTAAGCCGCTGCCTTCGGCTCAGGTCGTGATCTCGGGGTCCTGGGATCGAGTCCCGCATCGGGCTCCCTTGCAGAGAACCTGCTTCCTTCTCTCTCTCTCTCTGCCTGCCTCTCTGCCTAATTGTGATCTCTCTCTGTCAAATAAATAAATAAAATCTTTAAAAAAAAAATCCAAACCAACTCTCCTTTAGGCAAGAGAATTTCTATTATTTTTTTCAATACATTACATATTATCTATTTATTACATCTATTAATTAAAATGTATAATGCTATTTAGATCATTTAATATTTTTCTGTGTTTTGTATCACTTT
The DNA here is from genome assembly GCF_002288905.1 of Enhydra lutris kenyoni. Taxonomy (NCBI): domain Eukaryota; kingdom Metazoa; phylum Chordata; class Mammalia; order Carnivora; family Mustelidae; genus Enhydra; species Enhydra lutris. The sequence continues at coordinate 18,015,946 of NW_019154150.1, forward strand.
GCAAAGCAAAGTAAAAAGTAAAGAAAAGTATTAGATTATGAATTCAATATGTTGTGGATATTTTAAAAAGTTGATGACCATGTGGTTATTGTTCTGACTTCTATCTGGAGGCTCCAAATGAATTGAAAATTGAAGATTTTTTTAAGTGGCATTTTTAATACTATATAGACTGATTGCAAAGGGGCACCAAAATCATTTTCCCATCTTAGCAGAAATCCTGAAATGACAAAGGCTTTAAAAACAATCAATAAATGTAAGATCCCTAATGACAAAGTTTTAAAAACCTTATACATGGAAAAATATATATTATAATTTTCTAATAATTATAGAATTATAAGGATTGTATAATTTCTAATAATTTTCTCTAACCATACTAGCTAAAGATTTAAACTTTTTCTTCTTTACACTTTTCTTGGTTTACCATTTTCAATAAAAAGACTGTATTAATTTTATAATCAGGGAAAAAAAACCCTCCAGAATGCTTGTCATGGCTATGGTGTATTGGCTTGCTATTTATTTATTTATAAAAGTATAATTGACATACAGTGTTCTATCAGTTTCAGGTGTGCAATAAAATCATTCAATAGTTCTATACATTAGCCAGTTCTCATCATGGTAAGTGTACTCTTAATCCCCTTTATTTCATCCATCCCTCACCCACTACTTCTCTAGCAACCACCAGTTTGTTGTCTTTAGTTAACACTCTTTTTTTGTTTGTCTGTTTTTTTTTTTCTTTTGTCTTTTCTTTCTTTTTTTTTTTTTTTTTTTTTGCTGTTTCTTAAATTTCTCATATGAGTGAAGTCATATATTTGTTTTTCTCTATCTGGCTTATTTTACTTATCATTATATCCTCTAGGTCCATCCATGTCATTGCAAATGGTATGACTGAATAACACGCTAGTGTGTGTGTGTGTGTGTGTGTGTGTGTGTGTGTGTGTATGTATACACTATATCTTCTGTATTCATTTATCCATGAATGTACACTTGGGTTGCTTCCACATCTTGGCTATTGTAAATAATGTTGCAATAAATGTAGGGGTGTATCTAACTTTTTGAATTTGTGTTTTCATTTTCATTTCTATTTTTATGATGGATTAGCTTTTAACAAGAATATATTCTCCATTTAGTATGCTCCAGTATACTCCAGGGTGTGACTAGCCAATAATTACATGTCTCTGCTTTTTTTCTAGCTAGAATTCCAAGTCTTTAGGTTCAACCAATCAGACTCACTTTTATGAGAACACAAAAGTAAAGAACACATATTTAGAACACCAAAGTAAAGAAGATACAGAGTCGAAGTGATTTGGGGGGGAGGACACATGGGTGGCTCAGTACTTAAGCATCTGTCTTTGGCTCAGATCATGATCCCAGGGTCCTGGGATTGAGTCCAACATTGTTCTCCCTGCTCAATGGGGAACATGTTTCTCCCTCTGTCTGCCACTCCCCCTGCTTGTGCTCTCTCTCTGTATCTCTCTCTGACAAATAAATAAATAAAATCTTCAAAAAATCAATGTCTTCATGGGTGCTAAGAAGCAAGGTATATATATATATTTTTTCCCAGTAGATATCTAGTAGGCATGACATAGTTCTAGAGACATGGCAGGGGCTTTATGATCCCTGGAATCTGATCAAACTGGTTTGTCTTTGGAGCTCACATTTCCATTAGTGACTTCCTGATGGAGGTTACAGTTCCTTCAGTAAAGTAATTCCACAGTGTTGCACTCAAAGGTATCCAGGGTACAGCCCATGACCCAAGACCTTCTACCAATTTTTTATTCATCTGATTCTCTTTATTAACCACTTTCTGCTTAACTTAGCCAGAGAGGCCTATGTTTTGTGCAACTGAAGCCCAACATACCCAAAGTGATAGAATACTGCTTAAAACAACCAGTTATAACTTCTTATTGGGTTGTTATTGAAGAGAAAAAAAATGCAGAAGAGAAAAAAAATACATATAAGTTCCTATTTCTTTTTGACCTCAAAAAGCTAATAATCTGACTGTCTTCCAAGTAGCAAAAGTGCAAATAATGATGTACATTTGCAATTAGAATAAGCCAAATTCTGACTACAGTTGTCAAGAAGTCTGCACTAGCATAAGTGGTATGGAAGATCACTATTTAGGGATTTTCGTGGTTTGAAGTGAGGCTAAGGATCAGAAGTTAGAAAGGAAAATAACAGAATTTGGCTGATTGAATACCTTGAAGCAGTAAAGAGTTAAGGAAGCAGTCAAAGATGAATTGAATTTTGCCTTGAAAGATAGGGAAAATACTGATTCCATGAAGAGAATGAGAAATAGAGACATGCATCTGGGTTTGAGATGAAGATAATAAGCCCGTATTTCACATGTTAATTAAAGTCCAGGTTCTGTTAAAGAGGACAGATTTTTTCATTAGGGTGGGAAAAGGAGTTGAGCCAACTGGAAATATCAACTAAAAGATTTACCATGTGGGGTGTCTGGCTGGCTCAGTCAGTGGAACACGTGACTCTTGATCTCGGCGTTATGAGTTTGAGCCCTACATTGAGTGTAGAGATTACTTAAAGATAAAATCTTTAAAAAAGAAAGAAAGAAAGAAAGAAAGAAAGAAAGAAAGAAAGAAAGAGAGAGAGAAAGAAAGACAACCCATGTAAGACCAATAACCAGGATTCTAGGAAAGGAAAGGAGGGGAGGAAGTCACAGAGCAGCACATCAAACAAGCATATGCGAAAGCATGCAGGAGATCAAAGAGAGGGCAAGCAAGTGAGGTAGGAAGGGGCGTGGTCACTTTTTTGTACAATGATGCTAATTGTTATGCCTAGGCTGAAAGCTTTAAGGAGGCTAGAAATGGACAAGGTGCTGGTAGAAATATCTTGGACGCCATACAGGCAAACTATTGACAATGCGAGGCTGGGTCATTAGTGATTAAAGTTCCAGATTTAGCTTTTAGGGTCGTTCTCATTGAGGCGATATTTGATATCACTGATGATGAGACACACAGAGAGAAAGGGACACCCCCAAATTAATGGGGTATAGTAGAAAAATCAGTGAGTGAGACTTAACAGGAGGATTCTGGGAGATAAAAAGACAAACAGAAAAACACTATTGACTGCATAAAGTGAGGTAGAACAGCAAGTGTCAAGCAAGAGTGGTTGACAGCATCAAGTACTGTTGGAACGTTGAGGATGAGACTGTCAAATGACAATTGGGCATTGTTAACTGAAAAGTCATTGGCCACTAGCGATTTTCAAAGAGAAAACTTGAGTAACATGGCTTGCATAGGAGAAAAAAGCTAAGGGATTGAGGAGGTCACAGATGGTATTAAGAGAGTCTATTTTGGGCTTCCAGCTTAATCAGCAGGCAGAGATCAAAGTCCAAGCTATTCTAGTTCATATTTCTTGGCAACTGATGAACTGATGCCCTGGAGTCCTTCATTTTCCTGCAACACTTTTTTTTTTTTTTTTTTTTTTTTGGTCTTAGAATAATTGATTTCACCTTTCTCTTGGTTGAAAGGTAAAACCAGTGCATTTTGAAATAGCATCTGATCTGATGAACTTGGTCATGAAAGGAGATGGAAGACACAAGGAATACCATTCCTGCCAAGGTGATGAAGTAGTTGGGATTTTCCAGTGCTTCTAGGGCACAAGTCACAGGATACAAGAACCCAAAAGGGGACAGCAGAAGGGTATCTTCCAGGAATAGCAGAGTTAAGAGCAAGTTTAGAGTATCAGGTTGATTTTTCTCATAAAACTTTCTATTTCCTCATCCAGTAATATAAGTTTTTGTGGTGGTGAGGACTTAGGGAAATGGAGTTGGCAAGAGATTGTAAATTTGGGGGTCAGAGAAGATTTTAATTTCCCTTGTAATCTTGTCTAGAGTGCCCATTTGGAAGCTGGCCAAGGACATACATTATCCCAACTCCCACAGGCTCCCTCTGGGCAACATAAAATCAGACAATCCTAAGATGATATAAGCCAGGCTAGTCTCTGTCTTATGTTAGAGTATCAGGGAAACACAGTACCTGGACAATGGGTACTGAAAAAGAAGTCCTTTAATAGGTAGTCTTGGGAAGTGAAGGTCAAAACAAAAGTTTATGTCTACTTAGGTATGTATAATTCATGTGTATAAGCAGGTGTATTTGTCTCTGTACGTGTATGTAGATATGTTCAGCTCTGAAGATTCTTCCTCTGGATATTTGCAAGTCTAAACACTTCTCAACACTTGATTATCAGCCCAAATGTCACCTCCTTAGAACATTTATCATTTCTGAAGTTTTTTATTCATTCTATTTATTTATTTATTTATTTATTTATTAAAGATTTTATTTATTTATTTGAGAAAGAGTACTAGAAAGGGCAAGCACAAATTGGGGGCAGAAGGAGAGGGAGACGCAGACTCCCTGCTGAGCAGGAAGAGTGACACGGGACTCAATCCCAGACCCTGGAATCATGACCTGAACCAAAGTCAGACCCTTTACCTAGTGAGCCACCCAGGCGCCCCTTCATTCTTTATTTATTTAAAGTGTCTTTCTGGGGTACCTGAGTGCTCAGTTTGTTGAGTGACCGACTTTTGATCTCAACTCAGGTCTTGACCTCAGGGTTGTGAGTTCAAGCCCTGCAATGGGCTCCACACTGGGTGTGGAGCCTACTTAAAAAACTTAATTAATTAAATAGTGTCTTTCTGCATTTTCAATAACTCCGACAGTGTCTGGAACATAAGAAGCAGTCAGTAAATGTTAAATGAATTTGGACTATGGGATTATGCTTGGGCGAGTCAAGGAAATAATCTTTTTATTGTGGAAGAGAATGAGATATATTATAGATGAAAAACAACACAGGATAAAAGAAAGGAAGTGTAGGTGCCTGACACCTGACACTTGAGGACAAGAAGAGAAAAGTGAACTTATTCATCCAGAAGAACTGTTGGGAAGGAGGGTGAAAATAAAGTTTAGATGAAGCCTGAGATGGAAGGAGTGACATACTGGAAAAGTTGCAAGAAAGAGAGAAGTTGAGCGTTTCAAAAAAATATTTTTACTCTAACACTTTGCCTTTTCAAGTTTTTATTTCCTTCCCTTAGGAAAGAAGCTCTGTAGTAATTGGAATTGATTTTCACAAATAAAACAAGCAAATGCTCTTCGGTCCACTCTCTCTTTTCCTTTCTCCTCTATGTCCAAGGAGCCCAGAAACCTGATTGCTGTCTTTGGCCCAAGCTTTATAAAAGCACTCTCACCAGCCACTCTCCTAGAATGGAATTAAGAAATGTCTCTGCTGGTTGGTCTGTTCCACAGCTCACTAACTATGGAAAGACCCATTAAACACCACCAATAGCACCTAGAGGTTGGAATTTTTAAATAGAAGCTAATGTGCTACTGTTGTCCTGATAGGTAACTTAAATTTGGTGCATTGTTAGCAGAGTCCCAGTCCTTCCCTGCTGTAACAGGCCCACTGGGCTACATTCATTCCTTATTAGTGCCATACGGATATCATTCTGTGCATGCAAATTTATCCTCCTCTAAATTTCAAGGCCTTTAGAAACATACGTGATTTTTAGGATTCTATCCACCCTTCATACTCCCTATACTCACAAGCCTTGATAATGCTTTGCATATATTTTATTCTGAAGAAATGTATCCATCTAATGAATTGTAAATTAATCATGGGCTCTTGCCCAACTATGGTCTCCACTGGCTTGGGGTTGCCAAACTACAAGGGACTATATCTACCTTGATCATGGGAGAGACTATCTCTTCATACTACCATCACTTTTAGAGAATCCTAAGTCCCTAATAGTCAAAGGTATATTCAGGGTAAACAGAAACTCATAGAGAAACTTAGAGTTTCCCCAAACCTAGTGACAGTGGAACACCATTATCAAAAAGGCCAAGGGAAAGAAGTTTGGAGACCACAGAGAGAGTATGGACTGAGTATGTGGATCAAACATAGATGTTGAAACCTTCTCCTTAGGTAATGGTGTTTTGAGGGGGAACTTTAAGAAGCAATTAAGTCATGAGCTTAGAGATCTCATGAATGGGATTGGTGTCCTTTAAAACAAACTCCAGAGAGCTCCCTACCCCCTTTCAGCCATGTGAGGACACAGTTGAAAAATGGTTTTCTGTGAACCAGGAAACAGGATCTTATCAGACATGGAATCTGCCAGTGCCTTGATCTTGGAATCCTTAGTTTCCAGAGCTGTGAGAAAGAAATTTCTGTTGTTTATAGGCCACTCAGTGTATGGTATATTGTTATAGTGGCCCTGATGGACTAAGATAGGCTGTGACCTTTAGTAGAAAGTCCAAGCCACTCTACTACAACAGGGAGGAATACATACCCCGCCACTCTCTGGTTTTCTGCTGTTGTCTGCATACCCAGTGAGGAGACAGAGGTCAAGGGAGTTCCTGTGCATGCACCATTTAGGTCAGCCTCCTTGGGCAAGTGTTAAGATGGGGAATGCTTTTGAAATGTAATATTAAACAATGGTCTTTGTGCCTCATGTTTATCAGCAACACTGCATGAAAATAAGAAGACAGGAATATTTTATTTTACCTTTGGCATTCCTAGAATGATAAACCATGTTTAAAATTAAGGCTAAAAATAAAACCTAAATCTTTAAATAATGGAAAATTTCTTTCTGTTTATAAACATGTAATATGGCCATGGAAGTGATTCCCTGACTAGCACACAATTAGTGTGGAAAATAAGTAGTCACATGCTGTGTTGAATACAGTTATGATCCATTCTGTCAACCTGGACCAACATCCAGTTTCCACCATGCTTCCCTGCCTGATTTTTTCCCCTTCAGTAAGTCTGAGTTATTCTTTATTCCACCATCTTTCTTTTCTTGAAATTTTACTTCCTGTTCAAGATTCAGTACAAATTTCTCCCGTATAGTTTCACAATGACAATGCTATGAATTTTGTTTGTGACCAAGGAAGAACAAGGTCCTCCATCTGTATATATAAGGCAGTGTTTGAAGTACTTCTCCTCGCCAGCAAAGGATCCAAGCAAACAGTCTAAGCCAGTGATAATGAACTTGTGATCCAGTCACCTATAGCATCTGTATCACCTTTGAGTTGGTTGGAGAGCAAATTCATAGGTTCTATTTGCAGTGATTGTAGGAAAGGTTTTTTGTTTGTTTTTTTTTTAATTTTAAATTTTTAATTTTTTATAAACATATATTTTTCTCCCCAGGGGTACAGGTCTGTGAATCGCCAGGTTTACACACTTCACAGCACTCACCATAGCACATACCCTCCCCAATGACCATAACCCCACCCCCCCTCCCAACCCCCCTCCCCCCAGCAACCCTCAGTTTGTTCTGTGAGATTAAGAGTCACTTATGGTTTGTCTCCCTCCCAATCCCATCTTGCTTCATTAAATCTTCTCCTACCCCCTTGACCCCCCATGTTGCATCTCCACTCCCTCATACTAGGGAGATCATATGGTAGTTGTCTTTCTCCAATTGACTTATTTCGCTAAGCATGATACCCTCTAGTTCCATCCACGTCGTCGCAAATGGCAAGATTTCATTTCTTTTGATGGCTGCATAGTATTCCATTGTGTATATATACCACCTCTTCTTTATCCATTCATCTGTTGATGGACATCTAGGTTCTTTCCATAGTTTGGCTATTGTAGACATTGCTGCTATAAACATTCGGGTGCACGTGCCCCTTCGGATCACTACGTTTGTATCTTTAGGGTAAATACCCAGCAGTGCAATTGCTGGGTTATAGGGTAGTTCTATTTTCAACATTTTGAGGAACCTCCATGCTGTTTTCCAGAGTGGTTGCACCAGTTTGCATTCCCACCAACAGTGTAGGAGGGTTCCCCTTTCTCCGCATCCTCGCCAGCATCTGTCATTCCCTGACTTGTTAATTTTAGCCATTCTGACTGGTGTGAGGTGATATCTCATTGTGGTTTTGATCTGTATTTCCCTGATGCCGAGTGATATGGAGCACTTATTCATGTGTCTGTTGGCCATCTGGATGTCTTCTTTGCCGAAATGTCTGTTCATGTTTCTGCCCATTTGTTGATTGGATTATTTGTTCTTTGGGTGTTGAGTTTGCTAAGTTCTCTATAGATTTTGGACACTAGCACTTTATCTGATATGTCATTTGCGAATATCTTCTCCCATTCTGTCAGTTGTCTTTTGGTTTTGATAACTGTTTCCTTTGCTGTGCAAAAGCTTTTGATCTTGATAAAATCCCAATAGTTCATTTTTGCCCTTGCTTCCCTTGCCTTTGGCGATGTTCCTAGGAAGATGTTGCTGCGGCTGAGGTCGAAGAGGTTGCTGCCTGTGTTCTCCTCAAGGATTTTGATGGATTCCTTTCTCACATTGAGGTCCTTCATCCATTTTGAGTCTATTTTCATGTGTGGTGTAAGGAAATGATCCAATTTCATTCTTCTGCATGTGGCTGTCGAATTTTCCCAACACCATTTATTGAAGAGGCTGTCTTTTTTCCATTGGACATTCTTTCCTGCTTTGTCGAATATTAGTTGACCATAGAGTTGAAGGTCTATTTCTGGGCTCTCTATTCTGTTCCGTTGATCTATGTGTCTGTTTTTGTGCCAGTACCATGCTGTCTTGACGATGACAGCTTTGTAATAGAGCTTGAAGTCCGGAATTGTGATGCCACCAACTTTGGCCTTCTTTTTCAATATTCCTTTGGCTATTCGAGGTCTTTTCTGGTTCCATATAAATTTTAGGATTATTTGTTCCATTTCTTTGAAAAAAATGGATGGTACTTTGATAGGAATTGCATTAAATGTGTAGATTGCTTTAGGTAGCATAGACATTTTCACAATATTTATTCTTCCAATCTAGGAGCATGGAACATTTTTCCATTTCTTTGTGTCTTCCTCAATTTCTTTCATGAGTACTTTATAGTTTTCTGAGTATAGATTTTTAGTCTCTTTGGTTAGGTTTATTCCTAGGTATCCTATAGTTTTGGGTGCAATTGTAAATGGGATGGACTCCTTAATTTCTCTTTCTTCCGTCTTGTTGTTGGTGTAGAGAAATGCAACTGATTTCTGTGCATTGATTTTATATCCTGACACTTTACTGAATTCCTGTACAAGTTCTAGCAGTTTTGGAGTGGAGTCTTTTGGGTTTTCCACATATAGTATCATGTCATCTGCAAAGAGTGATAGTTTGACTTCTTCTTTGCCAATTTGGATGCCTTTAATTTCCTTTTGTTTTCTGATTGCTGAGGCTAGGACTTCTAGTACTATGTTGAATAGCAGTGGTGATAACGGACATCCCTGCCGTGTTCCTGACCTTAGCGGAAAAGCTTTCAGTTTTTCTCCATTGAGAATGATATTTGCGGTGGGTTTTTCATAGATGGCTTTGATAATATTGAGGTATGTGCCCTCTATCCCTACACTTTGAAGAGTTTTGATCAGGAAGGGATGCTGTACTTTGTCAAATGCTTTTTCAGCATCTATGGAGAATATCATATGGTTCTTGTTCTTTCTTTTATTAATGTGTTGTATCACATGGATTGATTTGTGGATGTTGAACCAACCTTGCAGCCATGGAATAAATCCCACTTGGTCGTGGTGAATAATCCTTTTAATGTACTGTTGAATCCTATTGGCTAGTATTTTGGTGAGAATTTTTGCATCTGTGTTCATCAAGGATATTGGTCTGTAGTTCTCTTTTTTGATGGGATCCTTGTCTGGTTTTGGGATCAAGGTGATGCTGGCCTCATAAAATGAGTTTGGAAGTTTTCCTTCCATTTCTATTTTTTGGAATAGTTTCAGGAGAGTAGGATAGTTCTTCTTTAAATATTTGGTAGAATTCCCCCAGGAAGCCATCTGGCCCTGGGCTTTTGTTTGTTTGGAGATTTTTGATGACTGTTTCAATCTCCTTAGTGGTTATGGGTCTGTTCAGGCTTTCTATTTCTTCCTGGTTCAGTTGTGGTAGTTTATATGTCTCTAGGAATGCATTCATTTCTTCCAGATTGTCAAATTTTTGGTGTAGAGTTGCTCATAGTATGTTCTTATAATTGTCTGTATTTCTTTGGTGTTAGTTGTGATCTCTCCTCTTTCATTCATGATTTTATGTATTTGGGTCCTTTCTCTTTTCTTTTTGATAAGTCTGGCCAGGGATTTATCAATCTTATTAATTCTTTCAAAGAACCAGCTCCTAGTTTCGTTGATTTGTTCTATTGTTTTTTTTTGTTTCTATTTCATTGATTTCTGCTCTGATCTTTATGATTTCTCTTCTCCTGCTGGCTTTAGGGTTTCTTTCTTGTTCTTTCTCCAGCTCCTTTAGGTGTAGGGTTAGGTTGTGTACCTGAGACCTTTCTTGTTTCTTGAGAAAGGCTTGTACCGCTATCTACTTTCCTCTCAGGACTGCCTTTGTTGTGTCCCACAGGTTTTGAACGGTTGTGTTTTCATTATCATTTGTTTCCATGAATTTTTTCAACTCTTCTTTAATTTCCTGGTTGACCCATTCATTCTTTAGAAGGATGCTGTTTAGTCTCCATGTATTTGGGTTCTTTCCAAATTTCCTCTTGTGATTGAGTTCTAGCTTCAGAGCATTGTGGTCTGAAAATATGCAGGGAATGATTCCAATCTTTTGATA
>NW_019154151.1:0-1421 GCF_002288905.1 Enhydra lutris kenyoni
AAGCTTATATCTATATGTATATTGAAAAAATAGAAAAGCAAAAGAAAAACACAGGTATATGTATGAAAAAAGTTCAAGTTAAAAGGTTATTATGAAATTTGTTGTATTGAACCACTCATTGTAATGGTAAATACTTTAAAAAATTAAAAAGAGCAAGAATAGTTAGAATGAATGAACAATAAAAGTTGTATCTATGAAATATACAAGTTTTAGGACAATACTGGGAACTTAATATCTTCTTGTCCCCTGATACAGTTTTATGGGAACCCTGTGGTGGTTGTCCTCTTGTTTTTTCAGCTGGGTTTCTGGGGGAGGGGACTGCCACGTTGTTTTTCAGTCAGCCTTGCTTGGGTTGAGTGCTCCTGCTCCCTATCATGGGGCTGGGCTCTGTTGAAACTGGTTTTTCAGGCTTTTGTTCTCTGGAGGTTTTTGTTCTTTGGTGGCTTTTTGAGATTTTGGAGGTTTAGTGGAAAGCAAACTGTGCGCAGACTTGCATCTCAGAGAGAAGCTTCAGTCCACTCCCCTCTGGGTGGTCCAGAACACACAGACTCCCCTCTGCAAAATCCGCTGAGACTCCCACAGGCAGTGTGCACCCCCAGCCACTATCTCAGGGATTGCGCAAAGTGCCCTCTTGTCTCTGCACCCCCATGCTACTAAAACCGCCAGGGACATTGGTCCAGGGAGCCCACTTCCAGTGGCTGCCTTTGCTGGGACTGGGACAGACCAGAGATAGCACGCTGAGACTTTCAAGCCTGGGCTTGGAGTGATCAGACTCTTGGCTGCCCATAGCGCCCATCAGCTAGTGCCTGCACAGAGCACTCTCAGGTGCAGGCAGGGAGCACATGAGGTTCAGTCCCTGGTCATGCAGTGCACGTGCAGAATGCAAAAGTCTGTGGTTCTAGAGAGCGCCAGTTGGCGCACATATCAGAGTCTATCATGTGCAGAGGGCACCTGGCCCAGAACTGGAGAGTGCAGCAAAAAGCCAGCAGCTCAGGGACCAGGGCCTGGAGGCTTTGCCTCACTCTCTCTGGCACAGGTGGTCTACAGTAGTGGCCTTCCTGGGTCATTGGCCTTAAGGTTGTGCCCATGACCGCCTGATTCCACCAGTTGCCCCTTAAGATCTTTTGCTCTTTTTGAGTGCTTTTAACCAGACTCCATTTAATGCTGGTCCCCCATCACTCTCATATTGGGGTAGTTCTTTCCAATGGGTCATTTCTGGTGGCTCCCTCCACCTTCTGTTTACTCTTTGATACCAGTCCGATTCACACTCACTTTACCTCTCGACTGGTGCATTCTGCCCCCATGGAGATCCAGCAGTGTAGAGTCCTACATCTCAGGCTGATTTCATGGATGTTCACAGTGTTCTGGTAGATAATTAGCTCACTTTAGGGGACCAGTTGAAACAGGGTTTCTTACTTCTC
>NW_019154151.1:1574-133053 GCF_002288905.1 Enhydra lutris kenyoni
TTGAGAATTTTCTTGCTTTCTGAGGTAGGTTTGCATTACAATATGCTTTCCTCTTAGGACTGCCTTTGCTGCATCCCAAAAGTTTTGAGCTTTCATGCTTTCATTTTCATTTGCTTTCATTTATTGCTTTTTATTTCTTCTTTAATTTCCTGGCAAACCCATTCATTCTTTAGTAGAATTTTCTTTATCCTCTATCTATTTGAGTTCTTTCCATTTTTTTTTCTTGTGGTTCACTTCCATTTTAATAGTACTGTGGCTGAAAATATGGATGGTATGTTCTCAATTTTTTGTACTTGTTGAGGGCTGATTTGTGACCCAATATCTGACTTATTCTGGAGAACGTTTCAGGAGCACAGAAGAATGTGTAATGTGCTGCTTTAGAATGTTATGAGTATATTAAGTCCATCCTGTTTAATATGTTATCCAAAGACATTGTTTCCTTGTGGATTTTCTGCTTAGATGATCTGTCCATTGCTGTAGATAGGGTGCTAAATTCCTGTACTATTATTGTATGATTATCAATGAGTGTTTTTAATGTTTATTATTAATTGATGTATATATTTGGGTGCTTCTGAGTTAGTGGCATACAAATTTATTATTGTTTTATCTTGTTTGACAGACCCTTTAATTATGATATAATGCCATTCTTCATTTTTAACGGAGTTTTAAATCTAGTTTTTCTGATATACATATGGCTACTTTGGCTTTCTTTTGACATCCATTTACATGAAAGGTAGTTCTCCATCTCATCAAGTTCAATCTGCAGGCATCTTTTGTTCTAAAATGAATCTCTTTAGGAGGCCTATAGATGGATCTTGTTTTTTGTTTTGTTTTGTTTTGTTTTGTTTGATCTTTGTCTATCTTTTGTCTTTTGATTGACACATTTACTGCATTTACATTCAGAGAGATTATTGTAAGATATGAATTTAGTGTCATTGTGTTACCTACAGAGATGGTGTTTCTGGTGATGTTCTCTGGTCCTTTCTAGACTTTGTTGCTTTTTGTCTTATCTTCTCCACTCAAGGAGTTCCCCTTATGATTTCTTCCAAGGCTGGTTTGGTAGCCAAAAGCTCATTTAGTTGTTTTTTTTTTTTTTTTTGAAAATTCTTTATCTCTCCTTCTATTCTGAATGACAGCTTTGATTGATAAAGGATTCTTGGCTGCATATTTTTCCCATTCATCATGTTGAGTATATCCTACCACTCACTTCTGATCTGCTAAGTTTCTGTGGGCTGATCTGGTGCAAATATGATCTGTCTACCTTTGTAGCTTAAAGACCTCTATTTTCATTTGTGGCTTTCAGGATTCTTTCCTGTCTGTGAACTTGAAATCGTGTGTATTTGACTATATGTCTTGGCAATGGTCGACTTTATTGAATTTAATAAGAGTTCTCTCTACTTCTTGTATTTTTAAAAATATTTATTTATTAGAGAGAGAAAGAGAGAGAGAGAGAGAGAGCATGAGAAGGAAGAAGGTCAGAGGGAGAAGCAGGCTCCCTCTGGAGCTGGGAGCCCAATGCAGGATTTGATCCCTGGACTCTGGGATCATGACCTGACCCAAAAGCAGTTGCTCAACTAACTGAGCCACCCAGGTGCCCTCTACTTCTTGTATTTTAAGGTCTGTGTCTGTACCCAGATTATGGAGGTTTTGAACTATAATTTGTTTGAATAAATCTTCTGCCCATTTATCTCTTACTTTATCTTCTGGGACTCCAATGATATGGATTTTATTACATTTTAAAAAGTGGTTGAGTTTTATAGGTTTAACTTTGTGATCCATTACCTTTCTTTCCCTCTTCTTTTCAGCTTCATTATCTTCCATAATTTTATCTTTTATATGACTGATTTGTTCCTCTGCTTTTTCCTTCCTTGTTTTTATGGCCTCTGCTTGGTACTGCATCTTGGTTATAACAATTTTAATTTTGGCCTGACTCGATTTTAATTCTTTTGTCTCTACAATAAGGGATTCTTTAGTGTCTTCTATGTTGTCAAGCCCAGTTAGTATACTTTTAATTACTGTTTTATATTACAGTTCATACATCTTACTTATATCTGATTACTTACATCTTGATTAACTTTTTGGCCATGAGTTCTTCCTTGTGTTCCTCCTTCTGGGGTGAATTCTTCCATCTCACCTTTTTGTCCAGAAAAGACAAGAAGAAAGAGAAAAAGAACAAACAAAACACAAAGAAAAAGAAAAAGAAGGAAAAAAAATCAGAGAAACAAGAAAGTCAAAAGAATCAGATCCTGGGTGTGTTTTGGTCTGTTTGTTTAAAGAATCTGGATACCAAAATAAGAACTATAATAAAATAAAATGTTAAAGTAAACCAATAATAAAACATATATATGTATATATGTAAAAATAAAAAGATAGTATATATATAAAAATAAAAATAAGTTAATACTAATGAACTACAGAATAAAATTAAAAATGAACCTAGATTTTATTAACCCTAGAGCTGAAGTTTTTCACTACTCTGTGATCAATAAACTAGGTAAAAGCTGGTTGTTTGCACTGGTCTTCTAGAGGAGGGGTCTGCTATTTGAATTTTTGGGCTGAATTGTTGCAATGGAAATGCATTTTCAAGGCACAGAAGTGGAGGGGTGGACGAGTTATTGTATATGGCTCTGGCCTCCACTTGGTGGTGCTCTTTGGTTCCTAAAAGCACCCCATCAGCAGTGATGGGTGGGATGAAAATGACTGCACCCTGCTCTCTAGCTTCAGAACTGGAAGTTTAGACACTTGTTCTTCAGTGAGCCCTCACAGAAGATCAATCAGTCATCATATTTGTGTCCCAAATTTCCATCTGAACCCTATGTTCACTCTGCCCATAAAAAGAATGAAATCTTGTCTTTTTCACCTATATGGATGGAGCTATTGAGTATTTTGCTAAGCAAAGTCAGTCAGTTAGAGAAAAAAAATACCATGTGATTTTTACTTGCATGTGTAAGTTAAGAAACAAAACAATAATGGGGGAAAAAGAGAGAGAGTTAAACCAGGAAACAGACTTTTAATTATAGAGAACAAACATGGTTACCAGAAGGGTGGGTGAGGGGATGAGTTAAATGGATGATGGAAATTAAGGATTGCACTTTTTGTGATGAGCACTGGGTATTGTTTGGAAGTGGTGAATCACTATACCATACACTTGAAACTAATACTACTGTGTATGTTGACTAACTTGAATTTAAATAAAACTTAAAAAGAAAATAAATACAATGTAATAGCATTTAGCCATAAAAAATAAAGATGCCTTGCCACTTAAAACAACATAGATAGACCTAGAGGATATTATCTTAAATGAAATAAGTCACACACAGAAAGACAAATACCACATGATTTCACTTAATAGGGAAACAAATGAAGAAACAAAAGAGAATCAGATTCATATACACAGAAACAAACTATTGGTTAGTAGAGGGGTAATAAGTTGGGAGGGAGTTTAAACAGATAGAGATCAAAAAGTACAAACTTTCAGGGTGCCTGGGTAACTCAGTCATTAAGCAACTTCTTTTGGCTCTGGTCATGGTCCTGGGGTTCTGGGATGGAGCTCTGCATTAGATTGCCTGCACAGTGCGAAGCCTGCTTCTCCCTCTCCCACTCCCCCTACTTGTGTTCCCTCCCTTGGTCTCTGGCAAATAAATAAATAAAATCTTTTTTTTGAAGGTGCTAATTTTCAGTTATAAAATAAATATCTCATTGAGATATAGTGTACAACACAGAAAATATAGCCAATAATTTTGAACTAATCTTGTGTGGTGACAGATGGTAACTAGACTCATCATGGAGAACATTCTGTAATGTATAAAAGTATTAAATCACTATGATGCATGATTGAAACTAATAGTCTATTGTATGTCAATTATACTAAAATTAAATAAAACAGAGCTCTAAGTTATTCTACAAATAGTGGAGAATCACTGGTAAATTGAGATAGGGAAAGTGATATTATCAAAACAGAGATTTCATCATTAAACTGAAGGTACCCTCTTAGGTAGAACAAGTTTTAGTCATTGCTAGAGATGGTGAGATCATTAAATAGACAATTGCAGTGATTTAGGTGTGGGGTCACAAAGTCTTAAAATAAGGTAATTTTATCGAGAAAAAATGGGATAAGGAGAGATTGGTAGGCAAAGCAAAAAGGAGCAAAGATAAAAGAAATTGAAGTGTCTGGTGGAGAATCTGTATGGGGAATAAAGAAGATATCTGGTATTAGAAATATTTTGATTGAAGTCCCTATTGGGAAGATATATGAAAGGAAATATCCCAAATGTACATTTATATGCCAAATCAAAGTTTGGGAAATAAACTTGGAATATAAATATGAATTTGGGAGTACATTGCATGTGTCAGTGATGATTACTGATACCATAATATTGGAGAGATATGAGGGTTATAGGGAATAGGAAGAAAATTATACCTAGTACTAGGTTTTTGACAATGTTCATACTTAGGATTTTGGAGTAAGAAAATAAGCTAATGATAATGGAGAAAGAACATCACAGAGGTTGATGCCACTTTGCATTATGTGAACAGCAGATATTCCATTCTCTTAAGGCAATGATTTTTATCCTAAAATAGTTGATGAAAATTCTACGTTCTTTGCTTTATTTTCAACAATGTTACCACTTTACACACAGTTGCATTTTCTCTAGCAGATTGGTCATATATGTTACATCTGTCTGCTGTGTATGCATTTGTCTTTCCACTTTCCTATTATTACTTGTGCTATCGTGCTTTCTTAGAATGATTTTCTCATGGATGCCACTATCGTTTTGTAAGAAACAAACAAGTATATCATATAAACTATGATTTAATTGTTCCATTTGCCAGATAAATAAAAGTGTCTGCCTTTATTTGAAAACTATTTAGGATAGAGACCTGTTTGTGATGGAGAAAAATGTCAGAGTAGTAGGACGACCCTAGGCTTCCCTTGTCCCTTGAATACAGCTAGATAAATACCAAATCATTCTGAATACCCAAGAAACAATCTGAGGACTGCCAAAACAAACCACACAAATATAGGGAGAAAAGAGGCCACATCATGGAAAGTAGGAGGCTGTAAGACATGATTTGGGGAGAAAGAAATCGTGGATCCTGAAGAGAGGGAAGGGGGTCCTAGTCAGAGAAAAGGAAGAGAAAGAGAGTGAGAGGGAGAGAGAAAGAGAGAGAGAGAATCACAGGAGCACACAGGGGATTGCACAAGGAAAACACTTCCCCAAAACCATTATCTGAGAAAATGAGAGGGGCTGATTTTCGTGAGTTTTTTCAATGAGTGGGGCTCAAAGACTGGAGTTGTAGAGGTCCATGGGTTTGAGTGGGATAGCGAACAGAGTGCTGCAGTGTCCAGTAGAGAAGGCAGGCAGGTAACCCACAGGCAGATGGTGTGATCTGAGGATCAACTAAGATGAACTGGAAAATATCATTCCCTCTTCTTGGAGCCCATCTGAGAGAGGTGGCATTGTCTCTCTAGGGACAAAAGGGTTGTGGATATTATTTCTTTCCCTTAACCCTCAGCATGGATGCAGAGATATCTGTTGAGGTCAGCTATTTTGGATACTGGCTCTTCAGTGTGCTTTGCTCTAAACTCTGTGCTCCAGTACTCTGGTGTGGCTGTCTTTCTGTGTCAAACCCACAAACCTTCCCCCAGAAAACCAGGGCATTTCCCTGCCACAAAATGTCCCTAAATTTGGAGTTTAAAAACCAGGCCTGCCTGGGATAAATCCCAAAATGCACTAAGATTCTCCAAGAAGGCAAGCAACCTGGATACAGACAGTGTGAATAAAGAGATATGGAAAACATAGGATGTACAAGAGGAAATTATTTGCTCTTCTTGGAGATCTTCCTTGATATCACCAAGCAGGAGTTCTGCTCTTGTGGGACAAAGGAGCTGATTGACACCATTTCCAACTCTCCTACCCCTCAGTGTAAACTAACTTCAATAAATAGCATAGTACAAATGCTGGCTGCCTAATCTTCTTACACCAAGCCACCCCAACCACCTGCACTCTGCAAGTGCTACTTTTCTCAGCCAAATGTGCTTGAGAACCAATGCAGCCGGCCCTTCACTCAGGCAATGACCACAAACCCCCACAAGCACCACACCTAATGACAATAGAATCCTGCAAGTTTTTAGCTCTAGTGGAAATAGCATCAGGTTTCTTTGAACAAGTATACCAGAACACATCTGGTTAAAGCTCTCTGCACTTTGAAAAAGGTCCCAAACACTCCCCACTACAGGTAAGGAGAAAATGCAGAGGACTGGCCTGAGGGATAGAGCAGCCATAACACAGCAGAAGAGTGCACACAACATACCCCAGAGACACTACCTAAAAATCCAGGTCCTAGATATTATATGAAATCTTCTTCATAAAGCCATTAATTTTAGGAGCAGGAAACATAACAGACTTTCCTAGCACAGAAAAGATGATAGAGACCTAAACAAACTGCCAAGATGGAAGAATCATCCCAAAAGAAAGAGCAAGAAAAGGTCACAGCTATAAATCTAATTGAAACAGATGTAAGTAATACGTCTGCTCCAAAATTTAAAGCAATAATCATAAGGATACTAGCTGGGCTTGAGTAAAGCATGAAAGACTTCAGGGATTCCCTACTGCAGATATTGAAAAAAAAAACACTTAAATCAAGCTGAAATGAAATATGCAATAACTAAGATTCAAAGCCAAGTGGATTTAATGACCACAAAGATGAAAGAAGCAAAGGAACAATCAAGTGATAAAGAAGATAGAATTATGGAAAATAATGAAGCTGTACAGCAGAGGGAAAGAAAAATCATGGAACATTAAAATAGACTTAGGGAATGTAGTGGCTTTCTCAAGTATATTAACATTTCTATCATAGGCGTCTCAGAAAAAGAAGAGAGAAAAAGGGTCAGAATGTTTACTTGAGGAAATTATAGCTAACAACTTCTCAACATGAGTAAGGAAACAGACTTCAAAACCCAGGAGGCACAGAAAACTCATCAAAATCAACAAGAGTAGGCCAACTCCAAGACATATTGTAGTTAAATATGCAAAATAGAGGGATGAAAAAATCTTAAAAGCAGCAAGACAAAAGAAATCCCTTATTTGGAAGACCAATAAGATTAGCAGCAGATATCTCCACAGAAACTTGGCAGACCAGAAGACAGTGCATTGATATAATCAATGTGCTGAATGGGGAAAATAGACAGCCAAGAATACTCTATCCAACCAGTCTGTCATTCAGAGTAGGAGGAGAGATAAAGAGTTTCCCAGCAAAAACAAAACAAACCAAACAGACATACAATGAACAACAACAAAAGCTAAAGGAGTTTCTGACGACTAAACCAGCTCTACAAGAAACATTAAAGAACAATCTTTGAGTGGGGAAGAAAGACCAAACGTGACAAAGACTGGACAGAAACACAGAAAATCTTCAGAAACAATGAAAAAAATAATAAAGAGGCAGAAAACTCATATCTATCATTAATCAATCTGAATTTAAGTGGGCTAAAAGCTCCAGTCAAAATACATAAGGTGTCAGAATGCACAAAAACAAGACCCATATATATCTGCTGCCTGCAAGGGACTCATTTTAGACCTAAAGACACCTGCAGATTGAAAGTGAGGCAATGAAGAAACACTGATTGCAAATATATCTTAAAAGAAAGCAGAATAGCAAAATTTGTATCAGAAAAACTAGATTTTAAACTAAAGACTATAACAAGACATGAAGAAGGACACTATATCATAATAAAGGGGTCTATCCAACAAGAATGCCTAAAAATTATAAATATTTACTGTCCCAACTTGGGAGCACAGAAATATGTACAACAATTAAATACAAACATACACGAACTCATTGATAATAATACAATAAGAGTAGGGGACTTTAACACTCCACTTACAGCAATGGACAGATCATCCAAGCAGAAAATCAACATGGAAACAATTGTTTTGAATGATACACCTGACAAAATGGGCTTAACAGAAATATTCAGAACATTTCATCATAGAGCAGCAGAATATATATTCTTTCCATATTCACAAGGTGCAGTTCCAGAATAGACCACATGCTGGGTCACAAATCAGGCCTTAACAAATACAGAAAGATTGATATCACACCATGAATCTTTTCTGAGCACCATACTATGAGACTTGAATTCAACCACAGGAAAAAATCTGGAAAAAACAGAAATGCATGGAGGTTAAAGATCATCATACCAAAGAATGAATGGGTTAGCCAGGAAATTAAAGAAGAAATAAAAAATACATGGAAACAAATAGAAATGAAAACTATATGGTTCAAAACTTTGGGATGTAGCAAAAGCAGTCATAAGAAGGAAGTATATTGCAATACAGGCCTACTTTAAGAAGCAACAAAAAACACAAATATGCAAACTAAAGTTATACATGAAAGAGCAGGAAAAAAATGAAGCTTAAAGCCAACAGAAAAATGGAAATAATGAATATTAGGGCAGGAAAAAATGACAAAAAAAAAAAAACAGTAGAACAGATCAAAGAAACCAGGAGCTAGTTCTTTGAAAAAAATTAATGAGTGATAAACCACTAGCCAGACCTAGCAAAAAGAAAAGAGAAAGGATCCAAATAAATTAAATCACAAATGAGAGGAGACATCACAACAAACACCACAGAAATAAAGACAGTTATAAGAGAATATTATGAAAAATTATATGCTAATGAATCTAACAATCTGGAAGAAATGGAAAAACTCCTAAAAACATGTAAACTATCAAAACTGAAACAGAGAAAACTCAAACATACTGATAACCAGACAAAAAATGGAATCAGTAGTCAAAAATCTCCCAACAAAATTCCAGAGCCAGATGGATGCAGTGGGATAAGTCATCAAACATTTAAAGAATAATTAATATCTATTCTTCTCAAACTATTGCAAAAAAAAGATAGAAATGGAAGGGAAACTTCCAGTCTCATTCTATAAAGTCAGGATTACCCTGGATCCAACACCAAAGACCTTACTATAATAGAATCATAGGCCAATATCTCTGATGAACATGAATGCAAGAATTCTCAACAAAATACTAGTACAAAAATGCATTCTTTACAATCAACTGGGATTTATCCTGGATTGCAGTGGTGGCTTAATAATCACAAATCAATTAGGGTGATACATTACAATAATAAAGGAAAGTAAAAGAACCATATGATCTCCTTGATAGATGCAGAAAAAAAAAACACATCTGACAAAGTACAGCATTCATGATAAAAACCCACAACAAAGTAGGGATAGAGGGAAAATACCTCAACATAGTGAAAGCCTTATATAAAAACATATATCAAATATCATCTTCAATACGAAGAAACAGAATTTGTCCTCTATGGCCAGTGACAAGACAGGGATGCCCATTCTCACCACTGTTATTTAACATAATACTGGAATCCATACCTCAGCAATCAGATAACAAAACAGAAATAAAAGATATCCAAATCAGCATGGAAGATGTAAAATATTCAATATTTGCAGACAACATGATATTCTATGTAGAAAACATGAAGGACTTCATCAAAAAGTTCATAGAAATCATACGTGAATTCAGTAATGTCACGGGATAGAAAATCAATGTACAGAAATCAATTGCATTTCTATACACCAAATAATGAGACAGCTAAAGAGAGAGCAAGTCCTTGATTCCATTTACAATTGTACAAAACCCATAAGATATCTAGGAATAAACCTACTTGAAGAGGTAAAGGATCTGTATTCTGAAAACTATAGAATGCTGATGAAGTAACTGAAGAGGACACAAAGAACTGGGGGAAAAAGCCCATATGCATGGATTGGAGAACAAATATTGTTAAAATGGCTATACTGTCCAATGAAAACTGCACATTTATCAGAATCCCTGTCAATATATGGAAAGTATTTTTCATGAAGCTATAACAATCTCAAAATTTGTATGGTACCACAAAAGACCCCAAATAGCCATAGAAATCTTGAAAAATGAAAGCAAATCTGGAGGTATCACAATTCTGAACTTCAAATTATATTGCAAAGCTGTAGTGATCAAGACAGTATGGTATTGCACAAAAACAGACACATAGATCCATGGAACAGACTAGAAAACCCAGAAATGAACCCACAACTCTATGGTGAACTAATCTTTGGCAAAGCAGGAAAGAATATCCAATGGAAAAAAGACAGTCTTTTCAACAAATTGTGTAGGGAAAACTGGACAGCAATAAGCAAAAGAGTGAAACTGAATCATGTTCTTATACCATAAACAAAATTAAATTCAATAAGCATGAAAGACCTAAATGTGGGATAGGAAATCTTCAAAATCCTAAAAGACAACACAGGCAGTAGCCACTTGGACATTGGCTATGGCAACTTATTAGATATGTCTCCTGAGACAAGGGAAACAAAATTACAAAACAATCCTAAAATTTGTATGGAACCAGAAAAGACCACCAACTGCCAAGGAAATATTGAAAAAGAAAAACAAACCTGAGAGCATCATGTTTCTGGGATTCAAAACTATATTACAAAGCTGTGATCACTAAGACAGCATGGTACTGGCACAAAAACAGACACATAGACCAATGGAACAGAGGAGAGAGCCCAGATACGGACCTTCAACTCTGGTCAAATAATCTTCGACAAAGCAGGAAAAAATACCCAATGGAAAAAGACAGCCTCTTCAGTAAATGGTGCTGGGAAAATTGGACAGCTATATACAGAAGAATGAAACTCAACCATTCTCTTACACCATACACCAAGATAAAGTCAAAATGGAAGAAAAATCGCAATGTGAGACTAGAATCCATCAAAATCCTAGAGGAGAACATAGGTAGTAACCTCTTTGACATTGGCCACAGTGACTTCTTTCAAGACACATCTCCAAAGGAAAGGGAAACAAAAGTGAAAACGAACTTTTGGGACTTCATCAGGATAAAAAGCTTCTGCACAGCAAAGGAAACAGTCAACAAAACAAAGAGGCAACCCACAGAATGGGAGAAGTTATTTTCAAATGACACCACAGACAAAGGGCTGATACCCAAGATCTATAAAGAATTCCTCAAATTCAACAGCCAAAAACCAAATAATCAAATCAGAAAATGGGCAGGATACATGAACAGAGATTTCTCCAAAGAAGACCTACAAATGGCTAGCAGACACATGAAAAAATGTTCATCATCATAGCCATCAGGGAAATTCAAATCAAAACCACATTGAGATACCACCTGACACCGGTTAGAGTGGTAAAAATTGACAAGACAAGAAACAACAGGTGTTGGAGAGGATGTGGAGAAAGGGTAACCCTCTTACACTCTTGGTGGGAATGCAAGTTGGTGCAGCCACTTTGGAAAACAGTGTGGGGATTCCTTCAGAAATTAAAAATAGAGCTACCCTATGATCTAGCAATTGCACCACTGAGTATTTACCCCAAAGATACAGATGTAGTGAGAAGAAGGGCTATATGTACCCCAGTGTTCTTAACAACAATGTCCACAGTAGCCAAACTGTGGAAAGAGCCAAGATGCCCTTCAACAGATGAATGGATAAAGAAGATGTGGTCCATATGCACAACTGAATATTACTCAGCCATCGGAAAGGATGAATACTCAGCTTTTGCATCAACATGGATGGGGCTGGAGGAGATTATGCCAAGTGAAATAAGTCAAGCAGAGAAAGTCAATTATCATATGGTTTCACTTACTTGTGGAACATAAGGAATAGCATAGAGGATATTACAAGAAGGAATGGAAAAATGAAGGGGGGTAATCAGAGGGCAAGATGAACAATGAGAGACTGTGGTCTCTGAGAAACAGAGGGTTTTAGAGGGGAGGGGGGTGCTGGGAGGGGTTGGTCCAATGAGGGTATTAGGGAGGGCATGTACTGCATGGAGCATGGGTTATTATATGCAAACAATGAATCTTGGAACACTACATCAAAAATTAATGATGTACTGTACGGTGACTAACATAACACAATAAAAAATAAAAATAAACTATTTAGACTTCAACAAAATAAAATTCTGTCCAGCGAAGGAAACAATTAAGAAAACTAAAAGGCAACCTTCAAAGTGGGAAAAGATATTTGCAAATGAAATATGTGATCATGCATTAATATCCAAAATATACAGACTTATCAAACTCAACAACTAATAAATAATCCAGTTAAGAAAAGTGCAGAAAATGTGAATAGACATGTTTCTAAAGAAGACATCCAGATGGCTGAGAGACACATGAAAAGATGTTCAACATTACTCATCATCAAGGGAATAAAAATCAAAACTACAATGAGATATCAACTCACAGCTGTCAGAATGGCTAAATTTAACAACACAGGAAGCAACAGATGTTGACAAGTAAGCACAGAGATGGGAACTCTCTTACACTGCTGGTGGGACTGCGACCTGGTGCAGGCACTAAGGAAAACGGATGGAGGCTATTCAAAAAAGTTAGAAATAGAACTAATTTACAATCCAGCAATCACATTATTTGGTATTTACCCAAAGCATACAAAAATACTGATTCAATGGAACACACGCAGCCTAATGTTACAGCAGCATTATCAACAGTAGCTAAATTATAGAAAGAGACCAAATGTCCATTGACTGATGAATGAATAAAGAAGATACACACACTACTCACACACACACACACTCACACACACACACACACACACACACACACACGGGAATATTACTCAGCCATTAAAAAGTAATGCAATCTAGCTATTTACAGCAACGTGGATGGAGCAAAAGTGTATTATGTTAAGCAAAATAAGCCAGTCAGAGAAAGGCAAATACTTTATGATTTCACTCTTACGTGGAGTGTAAGAAACATAATAGTTGAGCATAAGGGAAAAAAAATGAGGATGCAAAACATAAAACAGACTCAACTACGGAGAACAAATTGTGGTTTGCTGGACCAGTAGTGGTGGGGGTAATGGATTAAGTGAGTGATAGTTATTAAGGAGGGTACTTATTGTGATAAGCACTGGGTTTTGTATGTAAGAGTTGAATCACTCAACTTTATACCTGAAACTAATATTGCAGTATAGGTTAACCAACTGGAATTTAAATAAAATCTCAAAGAAGACAAAAGTGAAGTATTTAGGATAAAGCTTCATTTTTCTAAGGAATTGTGAAATGTTTCAACACAGCAGGCTCTGATGTATGTGTGCTCATCTTAAACAAAATTTCCCATAGTCACTTCCATAAAACACCAGTGTATTTGGTTGTCAATAAGTGCCCTGTAAGAAAATATTTCCTTGATCAAATAGGCTTGGAAATGATAGCATATTCTATATTAAATGTATTTCCTACATGCAGCATGTCTCAGAGCCTTTAATAAGCTAATTGTTATGGCAAATCTCCAAAAGGACAAAATCTTATAAACCATTTCTTTATAAATTTTGCTGGATCAATACTCCATAGAACACATTTTGGAGACATTTGTTTAAGGTTATTTGTTTTTCCACAGGCTCTTGTATGTGTTTATGATATAAGCAGCAGAATTAACACTTAACTACTTTCTCTAGCCTTTATAATTCTTTTTACCTCTTATTTATTCATTCTTATTTATTCTTATTGTTTATGGATTATTTCTTTATACAATATTTCAGGGCTTGTGATTGTGTGGAAAAAATGATATTTATTTATTTATTTATTTATTTTTTACTTTTTGAACATTAGAATTTTGCATAAAGTTGAAGAAATATCATGAGGAAGTTTTTTTATTTTTTTACTTTTTTATATTAAAAGATGATTTCATTTTTGTCCAGAGTGGGAAATAAACAAAAGTATTGCTCTTTATACATTATGAACTTCTTTGTTAGGCTTCAGAGAATTTATCCAAAAGAAAAGTGAAGCCCTTAAGAAGACATAAAACCTATCACTTTAAAATTATAACAGCTTTTTATCTTGAAGAGTCTTAAAAGTTCATTTATTGTCACAGCAAATAAAATAGTTGATAAAACTAAAAAAAAAAAAAAAAACAGAACAGGAGAATATATTTGCAAATGAGATATCACCTCACACTAGTCAGGATAGCTAAAATTAACCAGTGAGGAAACAACAAATATTGGTTCAGATGCAGAGAAATTGGAACCCTCTTGTACTGTTGGTGGGAATGCAAGCTAGTACAGCCACTCTGGAAAACAGTATGGAAGTTCCTCAAAAAGTTAAAAATAGAACTACTCCATGACCTAGCAATTGCACTACTAGGTATTTAACTAAATTATTCAAATCTAGTAATCTATGGGTACCTGCACCCCAATGTTCATAATAGCAAAATCCACAATAGCTAAATTATGGAAAAAGCCCAGATACCCACCGACAGATGAATAGGTAAAGAAGATATGGAATATATATGCAATGGAGTACTACTCAGCCATGAAGAAAAGGAAATCCTACCATTTGAAATGATGTGAGTAGAACTAGAGGATATTAGGCTAAGTGAAATAAGTCAGCAAGAGAAAGACACATACCATGTGATTGTTCTCATTTGTGGAATTTAAGAAACAAAACAGAGGATCATGAGTAAAGGAGCGAAAAATAACGTAAGACAAAGACAGGGAGACAAATCATAAGAGCCTCATAACTATAAGAAACAAACTAAGAGTTGCTGGAGGGGAGGTGAGTGGGAGGATGGGGTAACTGGGTGATGAGCATTAAGGATGGTACTTGATCTAATGAGCACTGGGTATTATATGCAACTGATGAATCACTAAACTCAACCTCTCAAATTAATAGTACACTATATATTTGTTAAATGAATTTAAATAAACAAATGTAATAACAATGCTGCAAAATGTTAATTTTGTTAGAATGATAGCACTGTATTATTTCTCTCTTACCTTCTATTTTAACAATCTATGTATGAAAAAATACATGTCAGTGAATTGTATATTTATTTTGATAATGCAGTTGAAGTAATATTAATTTTCCTCTGAAAGTATGTTGCCAGTATAAAATAATTACTTATATCTTGATAATATAAAAACTGGGGTTAGTATCACTGACAGAATTTTCATTATTGCTTTTTTCTCTCCAGATTTTTTTTAATGATTGGCTTAAGCAAAAAATAAATAACAAGAGTCTACAAAATTTTTATTTCTTATGGTGTGACATTTGTATAAGAAATTTACTTTGTTTCCTATAGCCTTAATGGATAAAACTAAGAGCAATTAATGAAAAATAAAGAAAGGCAGAATTCATTTCAATATGAAAAAAAAATCTAATAGCGTGTACTGTCATTTAGTATTTATTGACTGGGGAGTTTCCAATCATTTAAGGTGCTCATGTAAAGGCTGAGTAGCCACTTGTCAGGAATGCCATAGCTTCAAGCACAAGATAGCCTTTACATTTTCTTATCTTTTTCACAGTTATAGTATAGGATTCTGTAATTTATAAATTAATATTATTGCTTTCTGTATTAGCTATGTTATGTTGAATATATTTTGCATGTTTTAATGGAAAGATAATATATGCACAGAATAGAAAATATCTAGTATTATGAAAGAAAATATCCCTCCAAACCTATATCTTCCAGATCCCCTAGTTGTCCAGTCTCAACAAAAGCAACTGCTTATCAGTTTTGTGGGTATCCTTCCAGAATATTCTATCATGTGGATGTAAGTGTATATGATGTCTTCCTTATTTTACACAAACTAGAATATATATGCCTTCTCTTCTGTACGTTGCCTTCTCATTAATACCTGCATAGTATTCCATCATATGGCTGAATTAACCTTTTAATACAGACTTGATTTTTTTTAATAGCAGTTTCAGGTTCACAGCAACATCAAGCAGAAAATAAAGAGACTTCCTGCATACTCCATGCCATTTGTTTAGTTGCACAAACATCACTACAATCTAGTTTTTAGAGTTTTCTATTATCCACAAAGTTCTTCTTAAGCTCATTTACAGTCAGTCCCCACTTCCATTCGTAGTTAAAATTACTTTCCTGTTTCTGTGTCTGTAGATTTGCCTTTCTCATGCAAGATAGAATCCTTTGTATCTTCTTTTCTTGGCATAATATTTTTGACGTTGGCCTATATTGTTTATATGCCAGTAGTTTGTTCCTTTTTATTGGTGAACCATATTACATTATATAATACCACAGTTTGTTCAACCAGTCATTGGGCATTTGGATTGTGTCCAGTTTTTAGTTATTATGAATAATGCTTCTATGAACACTTTATACAAATCTCTGTGGGAACATGTATTTTCTTTTCTTTAGGGTATATGCCTAGGAATGGAATTTCTGGATCATATGTGAAATCCAGGATTAACTTTATATTACACCATTATTTTTCAAAGTGGCTGCATCATTTTACATTTTCACCAGTAATGTGTTTGCATTCCAGTTTCTCAATATATCCTATAGTTAGTATAATCAATCATTTAGATCACAGTCATTCTACTAAGTTTTTAGTGGTATCTCTTTTTAGTTTTTAATTTTATTTCCCCAGCCAAGGTTATTGAGTATCTTTTCATGTACGTATTATTCCCTCACATACCTTCTTTGATGAAATGTCTTTTAATTTTTTTGACCATTTTTAAAATTTTTGCTAAGACTTTACTTTTTAGATTAGTTTTAGTTTTACAATAAAATTGAGAGAAATGTATAGAAATTTCCCACACACCTTTTGCACATGCAGAAGATCACACATGCATAGATTTCCCATTTCCACCATTTCTCACAAAGTGGTACATTTGTTACAATTGAAAAATGTACATTGATTCTTCATTATTACCCAAAATACATAGTTCAGATTAAAGTTCACCCATGGTGTTGTGCCTTCTAAGGGTTTGATAAGATGTATAATGATGTGTATTCATCATAATAGTATCATGCAGAGAGTTTTCATGGTTTTAAATTTCATCTATGTTCCACTTCTTCACCTCTTTTACCCCCTCCCTACCTTCTGGAAGCCACTTATTTCTTTATTGCCTCCATAGTTTTGCCTTTTCCAGAATGTTATATAATATTCAGGGTTTTTATTAGCTTCTTTTATTTAGTAATGTGTATTTTTGCTTCCTTAATATTTTTTCATGGGTGGATAGTTCAATTCTTTTTAGATCTGAATAATATTCCATTCCTAGAATGTTCCATATAGTTTATTCATTCACCCACTGAATGAAATTCTAATTATTTCCAAGTTTTGGAAATTGTGAATAAAGCTTCTATAAATATTCATGTGCAGGTTTTGTGTTGACATGTGTTTTCAACTGCTTTGCATAAATAACAAGGTGCATGATTGCTGGAACACATCATAAACTATGTTTAGTTTTGTATGAAACTGTCATACTTCCAAAGTAGCTGTAACATTTTGCATCTCCACCTATTACTCTACATTCTCATCAGCATTTGATGTTCTGTGTCCTGGATTTTGAGCATTCTGATAGATGTGTACTGGCATTTCATCATTGTTTTAATGGACATGTCCCTGATGATATACAATGTAGAGTACTTTATATGTCTATTTGTTATTCTACATCTTTTTTAAAGTTTTATTTATTTTAGAGAGAGAGAGAGGTCATGAGTGGAGGATGAGCAAAGGGAAAGAGAATCTCAGCCCAGCACTTCATTGAACACAGAGTCTGACATGGAGATCAGTCCCATGACCCTGAGATCCTGATTCAAACAAAAATCAAGAGTCAGACACTTAACTGACTGAGCCACTCAGGGACCCTGTGTATCTTTTTTTTTTTTAATAAAACTATTTATTTTGTACAATGTACTGATTCAACAGTTACATACAATACTCAGTACTCATCACAAGTACACTCCTTGATCCCCACCACCTATTTAACTCATCTCCCCGCCAACCTACCCTCTGGTAACCATCAGATTGTTCACTAAAGTTGAGTCTCTTTCTATCTTTGCCCCTCTCTTTTCCCCTTCTGATCATTTTCTTTAGTGAGGTATTTATTAAGGTCACTGACCTATTTTTAAATCAGATTTTATTTTATTTTATTTTATTTTTGAGTTTTAAGGGTTCCTTGTAAAGTTGTGTTTTTCACTTTTTTATTTTAAAATATTTTTTTTTAATTTTTTAAAGATTTTATCCATTTATGTGAGAGAGAAAGAGAGAGAGGGAGCAAGCATGAACAAGGGGAGAGGCAGATGGAGAAGGAGAAGCAGAATTCCCACTGAGCAGGTAGCCTGATGCAGGGCTTGATCTCAGGACCCTGAGATCATGACCTCAGCCAAAGGTAGATGCTTAACTGACTGAAACACACAGGTGGCCCTACAAATGATCTTATCTTATCCTCACCAACATTTGTTGTTTCCTGTTCTGTTCATTTTTGCCATTCTAACTAGTGTAATGTGGTAACTCACTGTGGTTTTTATTCATATTTCCCTGATGACTAATGGTGTTGCACTTTTTTTTTTTTAATTTGTCTGTTAGGCGTTTGTATGTCTTCTTTGGAGAAGTGTCTGCTCATGTCTTTTGCTAATTTTTTGACTGGATTAATTGTTTTTTGAGTGTTGAGTTTGAGAAATTCTTTACAGAACTTAATATCAGCCTGTTATCTGTAATGTTATTTTCAAATATTTTCTCCCATTCTGTGGGTTGCCTCTTAGTTTTGTTGACTGTTTCTTTTGCTGTGCAGAAGCTACTTTATCTTGATGAAGTCCCAAAAGTGCACTTTTGCTTTTGTTTCCCTGCCTTTGGAAACATGCCTTGAAAGAAGTTGCTGTGGCCAATGTCAAAGGGGTTACTACCTATGTTCTCCTCTAGAATTGTGATGGATTCCTCTCTCACATTGAGGTCTTTCATCCATTTTGAGTTTATCTTTGTGTATAGTGTTAAGGGAATGGTCCAGTTTCATTCTTCTATATGTAGCTGTCTAATTTTCCCAGCACCACTTATTGAAGAGACTGTCTCTTTTCCACTGGAAACTTTTTCCTGATTTGTCAAAGATTAGTTGACCATAGAGTTTAGGGTACATTTTTTGAGTCTATATTCTGTTCCATTGGTCTGTGTGTCTCTTTTTGTGTCAATACCATGCTATCTTGGTGATCACATCTTTCTTACCCTCATTTATCATTTTTGTTTTCCACTCACAATGTCTCATAACATTTCTTGTGGTGTTGGCTAGGTGGTCATGAATTTTCAAAGCCAAACATAATGGAAACTTATCTTACCCATGCAGGCTCTCTTGTTCCTTCCTTGTCAATATCCATAGCTCCCTCCCTCTGTGATATATAGTTGTAAACATGGAACAGGGTGAGCTTAGGGTCCTCCTACTCTGCCATCTTCCCAAGCTCCCCTCCTGGAAAAACAATCTTAAAATTTATACGGAGTGACTGAAGACCCTGAATAATCAAAGCAATTCTGAGAGAGAGCAGAACTGGAAGCATTACACCTTTTGATTTCAAACTGTATTACAAAATTGTGGTAATTGAAACACATGATACTGGCATTAAAAGCAGACACATAGATCAATGTAACAGAATCAAGAGCCAAGAAATAAACCCACACAATCATGACTAACTCATTTTTGACAAGGGAACCCAAATAGTAATTGGGAAAAGAATAATCATTTTTGATAAAGTGTTTGAAAACTGAATAAACACATGCAGAATAATGAAATCAGACTCCTACGTTACATTGCTCACTAAAAAAATTCAAATTGAATAAAATATTTAAACATAAAACATGAACTTTAAATCCTAGAAGGAAACATAGGGAGAAATATCCTTGACTTTGCCCTTGGCAACAGTTTTTTGAATATGATACAAAAATCACTAGGAACAAAAGCAAAAAAAATAGTGTTACTACATCAAACAAAATAGTTTTTTGCACAGAAAAAGAAAAAAAAAAGATGACAAGGGAACCCATGGAATTGGAGAAACTATTTGCAAATTATGTATCAAATAAGGGATTAATATCCAAAATACATTTTAAATAAGAATAGAAACTTAATGGCAAAAAAATCAATCTAATTTAAAAAATGGGGAAAGGAACAAAATAGACATTTTTCCAAAGAAAATACAAATGTTCAATAGTTAAAAATAACAGACACATGAAAAGATGCTCCAACTCACTAACCATCAGGTAAATGCAGATCAAAACCACAATGAAATAAATGAAATAAAATACCTCATGTGTTTTAACATGTCTAAAATCAAAAAAGGAAGAGATAATAGGTACTGAGGATGTGGAAGAAGGGAACACTTGTGTACTATTGGTGGGTATATAAATTTGTACATCTACTATAACAGTATGTATGTTTCTCAGAAAGCTAAAAGTAGGGGCACCTGGGTGGCTCAGTGGGTAAAGCCTCTGCCTTGATCCCAGGGTCCTGGGATCAAGCCTGGCATCCTGCTTGCATTGGGCTCTCTGCTCGGCAGGGAGCCTGCTTCCTCCTCCTCTCTCTCTCTGCCCGCCTCTCTGCCTAATTGTGATCTCTGTCTGTCAAATAAATAAATTCTTTTTTTAATTATTTTATTTCTTTTCAGTGTAAGATTGTTCATTGTTTTTGCACCGCACCCAGTGCTCCATGCAACCCGTGCCCTCTCTAATACCCACCACTTGGTTCCCCCAACTTCCCACCCCCCGCCCCTTCAAAACCCTCAGATTGTTTTTCAGAGTCCATAGTCTCTCACGGTTCACCTTCCCTTCCAATTTCCCTCAACTCCCTTCTCCTCTCCATCTCTCCTTGTCCTCCATGCTATTTGTTATGCTCCACAAATAAGTGAAACCATATGATAATTGACTCTCTCTGCTTGACTTATTTCACTCAGCATCATCTCTTCCAGTCCTGTCCATGTTGCTACAAAAGTTGGGTATTCATCTTTTCTGATGGAGGCATAATACTCCATAGTGTATATCGACCACATCTTCCTTATCCATTCATCCGTTGAAGGGCATCTTGGTTCTTTCCACAGTTTGGCGAATGTGGTCATTGCTGCTATAAACACTGGGGTACAGATGGCCCTTCTTTTCACTACATCTGTATCTTTGGGGTAAATACCCAGTAGTGCAATTGCAGGGTCATAGGGAAGCTCTATTTTTAATTTCTTGAGGAATCTCCACACTGTTCTCCAAACTGGCTGCACCAACTTGCATTCCCACCAACAGTGTAAGAGGGTTCCCCTTTCTCCACAACCTCTCCAACACATGTTGTTTCCTGTCTTGCTAATTTTGGCCATTCTAACTGGTGTAAGGTGAAATAAAATATTTTTTAAAAAAGGTAAAATAGAACTACTATAGAACTACTATATGATTCAGCAAATCCACTTCTGTGTATGTATTTAAAGGAAGCAAACTGAGGGTTATGGAGGGGAGGGGGGTGGGGGGTTGGGTGAGCCTGGTGGTGAGTATTATGGAGGGCATGTATTGCATGGAGCACTGGGTAAGGTGCATAAACAATAAATTCTGGAACACTGAAAAGAAATAAAATAAAATAAAATAGGAAAAAAACTAAAAACAGAATCTTGAAAAGATAATAGAACTTCCAATTTTATGGCACCATTATTCACAATAGCCAAGATATAAACAATGTAAGTGTCCATCAATGGATGAATAAAGAAGATATGTATATCTTCTATATCTATCTTTCCTATATATAGTTATAGGTATAGATATATAGGATATTCCATTACCTGAATAACATTCATATGTTATATATATGGAAATAATAGAAGGAAGGAAATCCTGCCATTTGTAACAATATGGATAGATCTTGAAGGCATTATGTTAAGTGAAGTAAGTCAGACAAAGAAGATAAATACTATATTATGCTTATATATGAAAACAAAGAAATCTGAACTCATGGAAACAGAGAGTAGAAAAGTGATTACTAGGGACAGGGGAATGGGAGAATGAAGAGATTTTGGCCAGAGTGTACAAACTTCCAGTTATATGACAAGTAAGTTCTGTAGATATATTTTATAGCATGATGATTACTGTTAATAATATTATAGTATATGTTTTAGAGTTGCTAAGAGAGTAAATCTTAAATGTTCTCACTATCAAAATTCAATGGGAATTATGTGATATGATGTAGATGGTAGCTAATCCTATAGTAGTGATCATATTACAATATGTAACATATCAACTCATTGAACAACTTAAACTTATACAATAGTATATGTCAATTATATCTCAATGAAAGTGGAAAAATTTTAAAAAGTTGCACATAGATTCACTATACTCAAAGTGATGAAAACCAAAGATGAGAAAAAAATGTTAAGTCAGAAAAAAAAGAATTAATTCAGAAAAATAATGTTAGTATGGTTATTATTTTTTCTTAATAATGAATGAAAACTAGAAGGTAGTAGAATTACACCTTAAAAGTACTAAAAGAACAGAAAAGCCAATGGAAGAATTCAATATCCAGCAACATCTTTCAGAAATTAAAGCAAAATAATTTTAGAATAATGAAAGTTGAAATGCTGTGTTGTTAGCAAAACTACATTATAAAATTTAGTAAAGGATATTCCTTATATTAAAAGGAAGTGGACTTTTTAAAATTTTTATTTATTTATTTGACAGACGGAGATCACAAGTAGGCAGAGAAGCAGGCAGAGAGAAAGGAGGAAGCAGGCTCCCCGCGGAGCAGAGAGCCCAATGTGGGGCTGGATCCCAGGACCTTGGGACAATGACCTGAGTCGAAGGCAGAGGCTTTAATCCCCTGAGCCACCCAGGTGCCCCAGAAGTGGACTTCTTAATCTCCATCACCTATTTAATGCAGTCCCCACACTACTCCCCTCTGATAACCATCAGTTTATTCTCTATAATTAAGAGTCTGTTTGGGGGGCACCTGGGTGGCTCAGTGGGTTGAGGCCTCTGGGTTCTCTGCTCAGCAGGGAGCCTGCTTCTTCCTCTTTCTCTGCCTGCCTCTCTGCCTACTTGTGATCTGTCAAATAAATAAATCAAATCTTTTAAAAACAAAAAAGAGTCTGTTTTTGTCATGATGAGCACCAGGTGATGTATGGAATTGTTGAGTCACTATATTATACACCTGAAATAACTATAACATGGTATGTTAACCAATTTGTATTAAAATAAAAACTTAAAAAAATAAGGGATAGTGTGCCTGGCTAGCTCAGTCAGTAGCATATGAGACTCTTGAGCTCATGGTGTTGAGTTGGAGCCCCATGTTGGGCATAGAGATTGCAATAAACAAATAAATGCGGTACTTTCAAGAAATTTGAATCTAAAAGAAAATTCTATAAAAGGACCAGTCGAAATGTCAAATATGTAAATAAATTTAAAAGTCTACTATCATTTCTTAATTTAAAAAAAGAACCTAGTGTTTGAGACAAACTACATATTATGGAATTTTAGTATACATAGAAGTAAATTATTTGACAGTGATAATCTGAAGATTGGAGGGGCAAAATAATACTAATTTGAAGTATTTTGTGATAAGGTTGCATATTGTAATCTTCAGGGTAACCACTAAATAATAATGTAAAAGCAGATAACAAATGGGTGGGCAGAGGACATAAAATGGAATATGACAGAGGGGAGAGGAGGGAGTTTGAGAGAGAGAGAGAATGAGGAGAAAGAAAAAGAAAGAATGACTTAATTAACTTGAAAAAAAAAACAAGGGAACAAAGATAAAATATAGAGAATAAAAAAGGACAGTCTTAAAAACAACCATATCTGTATTAGTATGCATGAGTGAAAAAGTGCAAATAGAAAGCCAGGTTTGACAGATCAGATAAAAGCAAGACTTAACCTTGTGTGGTTACAACAGATTCACTCTAAATATGAAGGCACAAATACGTTTAAAGTGTATACCTTTTGTGCAGAAATAAAGTAAAATAGCAGGCCTATGACTGTTATTCTTTGCAAAACCCTTTGCAAGATTGGACCTTGACCGGAGTCTGGAAACTTGGATTTTTGGAGTGTTCCCATAATTCCACAATGGACAGTATGGCTTACTGTGCCTAAACTGTTTCTACAAGCAATTTAGCTTTTGCTGAATCCCTGCTTTCTTTCTGAGGATCTGGAATTTTGACACATGCTATGCAGAGGGTACTCATGAATAAACCCCAGGTAAGAAATGTAGGCACCAAGTATCTATTGAGCTTCCCTGACACACCCTTCCTGTATGTCACATTTTGATGCTGGAAGACCTAAGTATATTTTGTGCAATTCTACTGACAAGTAACACTTGGAAACTTGTGCCTGGTTTCCTCTGGACTTTTCCCTAATGCTTTTTCTGTTTGTTTATTTTTCTCTGTATCTTTTCATTGTAACAAATGATAATGGCAATTACAAACTATATGCTGCATCCTGTGAGTCCTCTTAACAAATCACTGAAATGGGATAGTCTTGGAGATCTCTGACACTTTCTTTAAATAGGAATCATAGGTAAACCAAAGTGGCTATATTATCAGACATCATAGATTTCAAGACATTGTATTACTAGATATAGAAGATAATTTATAATGATAAAAAGATCAGTTCATTAAGCAAATGTGTATGCACTGAAAAGCCGAGCATCAAAACATATGAAACAAATATTGTTTGAACTAAAAAATAAAGTGAACATGCCTACAATAAAAGTTGAACATATAAACATTCACCCCTTTATTCAGAAGCTTATAGAACGAATTGACAAAATATAAATAAGAACATGAAAGTTTCAGTCAACATTGTTTACCACCTTGACATTGACACAACACACCATGAAACAAATGCAAAAAACACATGCTTTTCAAGTTCACATGAAACTTTCAAATGTAGAGCACCTGGGTGGCTCAGTGAACTAAGCCTCTGCCTTCAGCTCAAGTCATGATCCCAGGGTCCTGGGATAGAGCCCCAAATCAGGCTCTCTGCCCAGCAGGGAGCCTGCCTCCCCCTCTCTCTGTCAGCCTCTCTGCCTACTTGTGATCTCTCTCTCTCTCTCTTTCTGTCAAGTAAATAAATAAAATCTTAAAAAAGAAACTCAAATGTACATGGAGCAACTGCAGAAAATATTTCTTTCAAGTACAAATGCAATAGATACAATATGTTGGTCTATAAACCAAGTCACAGTTAATTTGAAAAGAATAAAATCTGAGAAACAAAGTAAGGGTTTTGGAGTTGGGGAGGAATAAAATTAAGTTCATTAAATTATTTAAATTAAATTAAATTAATGAATAAAATAAAATTAAAAATAAATAAAACTCCCTAAAAAACAAAAACAAAAACAAAAACAAAAAAACCAAAAAAACAAAAAACAAGACCTTACCCATACACTTCTTATCTTCTTTGTAATTCTAGACATAATTGATAGTGACCAAAGCACTTATTTCACTTCTGATAACACAAAATGTTAGGCTCTTGAAGAAGGCTTTTATCAGAACTTTCACCTCCCTAACATCCTCAGGCCTCAGGCTTCATAGAGTAACATAATGACTTATAAAACAAGTTCTAATTCAATGCACTGCAATATGATACATTTCAGTCATCAAACAGCAGGTATAGATTATAATAAAGAGTCTGACTCCATTTTTTTTAAATGTTCAACTCCTCACACCTTTTAAAGTCTTACCCCTTTATCTTCTCCATCTGCCACACATCATGGAAAGCAAATAAGAATGCCTGGATGCCTAGGGGCACCAGGGTGGCTCAGTGGGTTAAAGCCTCTGCCTTCGGCTCAGGTCATGATCCCAGAGTCCTAGGATTGAGCCCCACATCAGGCTTTCTTCTCCGCAGGGAGTCTGCTTCCTCCTTTCTCTCTGCCTGCCTCTCTGCCTACTTGTGACCTCTGCCTGTCAAATAAATAAATAAAATCTTTTTAAAAAAATGCCTGGGGGCACCTGCGTGGCTCAGTGGGTTAAGCCGCTGCCTTCGGCTCAGGTCATGATCTCAGGGTCCTGGGATCGAGTCCCACATCGGGCTCTCTGCTCAGGAGGGAGCCTGCTTCCCTCTCTCTCTCTGCCTGCCTCTCCATCTATTGTAATCTCTGTCAAATAAATAAATAAAATCTTTAAAAAAAATGCCTGGATGCTCACTGTATTGGTACTGATAAGAAGTATATACCACACATGGAAACACTCATACCAAATGTAGCACCTAAAGACCATAAAAATTGCTCTTTTAAGACATTTTCAGACTTGATTGGGAGCCAGTGTGCTCTTTCCAGAAAGCACTATTATGTAAGTAATAAAACATTTCATGCCCTGTTTATGTGGTGTGGCATCTTCAATTTAAACATCTAAACTGAATGTTAGATAGGGGTCCATACAGCTTCTGAGATGTGATAACAGTAATATAATAACTTGCATTCACAGAATAAAGTAGAATAATTGTATAATTATCTCAAAAGATGGAAAAAACATTAAAGAAATACAAACTAACAACAAAACCTCAGCAAACTTAGAAAAACTTTCTTTTTCTAGGGCATTTAGTAAAATCTTCTTAATGTCATACTTAATGGTGACAATTGAATATTTTTTCTCTTAAGTTCTGGCAAAAGGCAAAGATGTTTGCTGTTACCACTTTGATTCAACATTCTATTGGAAACCTTAGCCAACAAAAGGAGCAAAGAAAATTATAAAAGTTTTAAAGACTGAAAATGCAAAGGTCTCTATTTGGAAACGACATGACTGATTATGTAGAAAAGTCTAATAAATCTATAAAAGAGCTACTAGATTTAATCAATGAGTTTATCAAGGTTACTGGAGACAAAGTTAACATAGAAATTGCAGTTGTATTTTTATATGACAGAAATAAAAATTTTAAAACAATACAAAAAGTAATTTTTTTAAAATTGTATGACCATAAACAATAACATCAAAAATCAATATGCACTGGGTGTGGTGCATAAACAACGAATCTTGGAACAGTGAAAAAAATTAAATTAAAAAATTAATATACCTAGGAGTACATGAAACAAATACCTATAAGAGCCCAAAGTGAAATATGCAAAATATTTCTGAAAGAAATTAGAGATCCATTATTAGTGGAGATGTTACCCATGCTGATGAATTCAAGATTCACAATTGTTAATTTTACTCTAGTTTTTCTATATTTACCTCAGTACCAATCAAAATCCCAGCAGGATTTTTTTTGTTCAGATTGACAAAATGAGTACATTTTATATACAGATAAAAAGGATTTAGAAGAAAACTGCATAATTTACGTTATTTGATTTTGAGGTGTATAATTAAACAACAATAATTAGGAAAGTTTAATAATGTCACAAAAGAAGACAAATACATCAATAAATAAAGGCCAGATATATAGTTAATGCTTATATGGTCCCTTTTATTTTAACAGTTTTGTAGACATAACTCACATAACATAAATTTCACTAGAGTACAATTTCACTAAATTACAATTCAGTATATTCACAGAGTTGTACAAATATCTTTGCAATCTAATTTTTAATACTTTTATCAAAAAAAATCCATAATTAATAGAAGTATTTCCCACTGCCTACAACATACTGACCCTAGGCAACCACTTATCTATTTTCTGTCTGCATACATTGTATGTTTTGGCATTTATTATAAATGGAATTATACAATATGTGTTCTAATATAACCTCCTTCTTTCATTGAGCACGATGTTTTCTGGGTTCATCCATGTTGTGTCAAGTATCAGTATATCTTTTTATGCTGAGTAATATACCAGTGCATGAATATACCAGTTTTTATTATTCTACTCATCAATTGATGGATATTTGGCTTATTCTCACTTTTTGGCTAATATAAATAAATAATGTTACAATGAGCATTCATGTACAACTTTTTAGGTGACCACATGTTTACACTTCTCTTGCATACCTAGGTAGCAATAGATTGTGGGATCAGGTAATAAATATATGTTTAAACTTTTGGGGAAATGTCAAAAAGTTTTCTATAGCAAGTCCTTCATTTTAGACTTTACCATCAGCACAGCATGAAAGTTCTAATGTCTCCACATTCTAACCAATTACTATGTATTTGTTTAAATTTCATCCATCTTTATGAATTAATACCATATTGGGTTGTAGTTTTTTTCAGTTATCCAAGTTCTAAGAAAAAAAAAAAAGTTCTGTATATACTCTGGAGAATAGGCCATTATCCAGTGTAAGTTTTGTGATTTTTTTTCTACCATAATGTAGGTTGATTTGTTATTTTCTTGATATTGTCATTTGATTCACAAAAGTTTGTAATTTTGATGATGTTCAATTTATTTATTGTTCCTTGCTGGTGCTTTTGTTGTCATATATAAAAATCCATTAAAAATCTAGGGTCCTTAAGATTTATGAATAAATTACCTTCTATGAGTTTTATGTTTTTAGCTATTATATTTAGGTTGTTAGTGCCTTTTGAGTTAACTTTTGTATATGATGTCAAATAGCTGTCTAACTTCATTTTTTTATATGGATATCTAGTTGTCTCAACATCATTTTTACATGCTTATTCTTTCACCACTAAATAGGTTTTGGCATCTTTGTGAATAACCAGTTGATCATAAAAAAGTTTTAA
This sequence comes from Enhydra lutris kenyoni, assembly GCF_002288905.1. Lineage (NCBI taxonomy): Eukaryota > Metazoa > Chordata > Mammalia > Carnivora > Mustelidae > Enhydra > Enhydra lutris. Next base: position 29,978 of record NW_019154151.1, read on the forward strand.
ATGTTTAGAGAATGATGAGACTCTTTTTTTTTTCCTTTTCAAAATTGTTTAGGTTATTTTGGATACTTACCAATTTCCTGTGAGCTTTACAATTAACTTTCCCACTTCCATTAAAAAAAGAAAGAAAGAAAGAAAGAAAACTTGGGTATCCCTGATGAATATGGATGCGAAAATCCTCAACAAAATACTAGCGAACTGAAATCAATGATACATTAAAAAAATCATTCACCACAATCAAATGGAACTTAGTACTGGGTTGAAAGAGTGGCTCAATATTTGCAAATCAATCGGTGGTCAACATCACATCAATAAGAGGATATTTAAGAACCATATGATCATTGTAATAGATGCAGAAAAGGAATTTGACAGACTACAACATCCATTCATGATAAAAACCCTCAACAAAATAGTGTTAGAAGAAATATGCCTCAACCCCATAAAGGCCATGTATGAAAAACATACAGTTAACATCATCTTCAGTGGGGTAAAACTGAGAGCTCTCCCCCAAAGGTCAGGAACAAGACAAGGATATCCACTCTCATCATTTTCATTCAACATTGTGCCAGAAGTCCTAGCCACAGCAGTTAGACAACAAAAAGAAATAAAAGAAGAAGTAAAACTTCCACTATTTGCATATGATGATACTCTATTTATTTATTTTTATTATGTAACATTAGTCACATTACAGTACATCATTAGTTTTTTATGTAGTGCTTCATATTCATTGTTTGGGTAAAACATGCAGTGCTCCATGCAATATGATACTCTATTTAGAAAACTTCACCAAAAAACTTCTGGAACTGATAAATGGATTCAGTAAAGTCACAGGACAAAGTAACAGTGTACAGAAATCAGTTGCATTCCTATACTCATACAGCAGAAAGAAGAGAAATTAAGAAAACAATCCCATTTACAATACCACCAAAACCAATAAGATACCTAGGAATAAACTGAACCAAAAGGTGAAAGATCTGTACTCTAAGAACAACAAAACACTGATGAAAGAAATTCAAAATGAAACAAAGAAATGGAACAATGTTCCACACTCATGGATTGGAAAAAAAAAAAAAAACAAATATTGTTAAAATGCCTATACTACCCAAAGAAATGTACAGATTTAATTTAATCTGAATCAAAATACCAGCAGCATTTTACACAGATCTAGAATAAACATTCCTAAGATTTGTATGAACCACAAAAGACCCTGAATACAAAAGCAATTGTGAGAATGAAAAGTAAAGCTGGGGGGCATTGCAATTCTGGTCTTCAAGTTATACTACAAAGCAGTAGTTATCAAAACAGTATGGTACTGTAGACACATAGCTCAAAACCAAGAAAAGAACCTACAACTATGTGGTCAATTACTCCTCAACAAAACAGGAAAGAATATCCAATGAAAAAAAGACAGTCTCTTCAAGAAATGGTGCTGGGAAAACTGGACAGCCACACACCGAAGAATGAAACTTGACCACTTTCTTACACCACACACAAAGGTAAACTCAAAATGGATGCAGGACCTAAATGGGAGACAGGAATCCATCAAAATTCTTGAGAAAACAAGCAGTGAAAAGTAGGAAATAGGGCAAACCACAGAATCCAAGACAGATGGCTATATGAATACCAAAAATCTTGGTTTACCAGAGCAGAGCTTTTGCAACATGCAAAAGCAAAAAATTAGACCACCTTATTATATTATATACAAAAATAAATTTAAAGTATATTAAAGACCTAAATGTGAGATCTGAAACCATAAAAATCCCATAAAAGTACACAGGCAGTAATCTGTTTGACAGAAACCATAGCAACATTTTTTCTACATAGGTCTCCCAAGGCAAGGGAAATAAAAGCAAAAATAAACTATTGGGACCACATCAAAATAAAAAGCTTCTTCACAGCAAAGAAAACAATTAATAAAATTAAAAGGTAACCTAGGGAATGGGAGAATATATTTGCAAATGTCATCTGATAAAATATTAATATATAAAACATATAAAGAATTTATAAAACTCCACACCCTCAAAATGAATAATCCAATTTAAAAATGGGCCAAAGACATGAACAGATATTTTTTCAATAAAGGCATCTACATGGCCAACAGACACATGAAAAAATGTTCATCATCCTCACCATCAGGAAAATGCAAATCAAAACTACAATGATATATCACTTCATAATAACTAAAATCAACAACACAAGAACCAACAGGTTTTGGCAAGCATGTGTAGAAAGAGGAACCCTCCTACCTGTTGATAGCAATGTCAACTGCTGCAACCACTGCAGAAAACAGTGTGGAGGTTCCTCCAAAATTAAAAATAGAACTACCCTATGATCCAGCAATCATACTACTGGGTATTTACCCAAAGAATACAAAAACAATATTTCTAAGGGATGAATGCATCCCTATGTTTATAACAGCATTATTTACAGTAACCAAGATATGGAAACAGCCCAAGTGTCCATCAATTGATGAATGGAGAAAGAAGTTGTCACACACACACACACACACACACACACACACACACACAGGAATATTATTCATTCAAAAAAAGGAATAAAATCTTGCCATTCCAATGACATGGATGGTGCTAGAAAGTACAATGCTAAGTGAAATAAGTCAGTCAAAGAAAGACAAATACCATATAATTTCAGTCACATGAGGAATTTAATGAAAAACACAAATGAGCCAAAGGAAAAGAGAGAGAGAAAGAGAAATCAAGAGATGGACTCAACAATAGAGAACAAACTCATGGTTACTAGAGGGGACGTTGTTAGGAAGATGGGTTAAACAGGTGATGGGGATGAAGGAGTGCACTTACAATGAGCACAGGTGATATATGGAATAATTAAATCACTATACTATATACCTGAAATTAATATAATACTGTATGTTAACGAATTAAAATGAAAACATAACAAAATGGGATCATTACAGAGTTTGCATTGAATCAATGAATTGGTTAATATTACTATCTTAATATTTTCCTCTATCCATGAACATAAAATATCTTCCATTTCCTACAAACTTTTAAAGAATTTTTCAACATTGTTTTACAGTTTTTTGTGTTTAGTTTTTGAACATTGTTAAATTTTGTACTACGTATTTTAATATTTTTTTATTCTGGCATAAATGGAATTATTTTCTGAATTTTGTATTCATCCCTTGTGTGTTTGGTGTCATATAAGAAACTTTTTCAAATCCAATTCAGAAACATTTACTTTTATATTTTCTTCTGAGCATGGTATAGCTTCAGCCTTAACATTAATGTCTATGATTCATTTAATTTTCATGTATAGTATAGAGAAGGAGGTCAAGTTCATTCTTCTTCATTGGGATATCCAGTTATACCAGTTCAAAATGTTGAAAATTTTATTCTGTAATGATTTAAAGATCTTGGCACCCTAGACAAAAATCAATTGGCCATAATATGTGAGGGTTTACTTCTGGATTTTTAATTCTATTCCATTGATATGTATGACTATTCTTATTACAATACAGTCATTTTGATTACTTTGACCTTGTAGTAATTTTTAAATCAGAAAATGTTAACTTTGTTTTTTATCTCAAAATTGCATTCCTCGTGTTTCAATATGAATTTTATTTTCAGATTGTTAATATTTGAAAAAATAGACTGTAATATTTTATATGGATTTCACAGAATCTGTAGGTTAATTTGAAAAATACTGCCATGTCAGCAATATTAAGTCTTTCAGTACATGAACATGGGATGTATATTTACTTATTTTATTAGGTCTTCTTTAATTTATGTCAACAATGTTTTGCAAATTTTAAGGTTTATATTTTACACTTCTCTTATAAAATATGTTACTAAATGTTTATAATGCTATTTTAAATTTAGAGGTTTTCTTAATTTTTTGTGTATTGTTTATTGATAGTGTATAGAAACACAATTGTTATTGTATATTTATATTGTATCCTGCAAATTTGCTAAACTCATAATATCTCTTTTTTTTAATTTAAATTCAATTAGTCGCCTAGGAGGAGGAGCAAGATGGCAGAGAAGTGGGAGACCCCGTTTCAACTGGTCCCCTAAAGTGAGCTAACTATCTACCAGAACACTCTGAACACCCATGAAATCAGGCTGAGATATAAGATTATACACTTCTGGATCTCTACAAGGGCAGACAACATCAGTGGAGAGGTAAAGTGAGTGGGAATGCTCAAACCAATATTGGAGGATAAACAGAAGGGGGAGGGAGTGACCCATTGGAAAGTAATACCACAATATGAAAGTACCCTGTGATTGGGAACAAGCATTAACCTGGAGTCTGGTTAAAAGCACTCAAAAAGAGCAAAATATTTTAAGGGGCGACTGGTGGAATTGGACGGGCACAGGAATGGCCCTAAGCCCATGTTCCCAGGACAGTCACTACAGTCCTAGTCACTACAGTCCTACAGTCACTACAGTCACTAGTCAAGCTACCACCCATGGCAGAGAGAGTCCGGCAGGGCCTCCAGTCCATGGTCCCTGAGCCCATGGCTTTCCACTGCATGCACTACCACTCAGCTGGGCACACTACTGCCCAGGCCTGAGAGAGCCTAGTGTGGGAGTCAGCCAGTGGTCTCTAGGACCTCAGCCTTCTGCAACCAGCCCAGGGTTCTGAGCGCTCCCAGCCCACACCTGAAAGAACTCGATGTGATCTCCAGTCAGGATCCCTTGGCCAGCACCTGGGGCAGGCCTGGACTCCAGATAACAGTCCTGGCAAAGAAAGCCACCAGAATAGGGCTCCCTTGACCAATATCACTTGCAGTTTTAGTGACACAGGGGTACAGAGACAAGCAGGGTCCAAGGGTGACCACTAGGACAGTGGCTGGAGGTGCACACGGCCTGTGGGGGGTTGTGCTGTTCAGCAGAGTTTGCAGAGGGGGAGTCTGTGTGTTTTGGACCACCCAGAGGGGAACAGTCTAAGGCTTCTCTCTGAGGCAAAAGTCTAGGTGCAGACAGATTCTTTCTTTGCTCTGACCATCGGAAAAGCCACAAAAAGCCACCAAAGAACAAGATTAACTGGAGAAAAATACAGCAGGCCCCTCCCCCCAAGAAGACAAGCCTAAAGAATAATAGGACAACCACTACAGGGTCCCCATAAAGCTGTAAAACCTCAACATCAGGGGAAAGCAATATATTAAGCTCTTGGGATTACCCTAAAACCTGTATATTTCATAGATACAACCTTTTGTCTTTATTCATTCTAACGATTTTTATTCTTTTAATTTATTTTAACCTACTAACCATTACAACTAGAGGTTTAATACAACACATCCACAATAACCTTTTAACTTGAACTTCCTTCATACCTATACATATGTTTCTTTTTCTTTTTTTAATTTAATATACATATAGATATAAGCTTCAAGGTAATCCTCTTCCCCTATTCGATACTATCCCATATATAAACTAGTTTTAATTTTCCTGTATCTCTGTAAAGTTGAGTCCTTTAACAAAAATATCAAGATATGCCCAGAAAAAAATGAAATAAATTTCCTCACCCACATAGAGGATTTATAACCACCCTTCCATCTTATTCTTCTGTCAGTGTCTCTGTACATTTGTTTTGTTCTGTTATTATATAAATATTATTCTTGGAGATCATTTTGCCTGGGTTCTTCTTCTTTTTTTTTTTTTTTCTTGCCATTTACTTTTGCCGGTCTTTTCATTTGTTTATTTTTGTTTATATACCTTATAAATCTTACTTTTGGGAATCATTTTGGCTAGGTTTTCTCTCTCTCTTTTTTTTTTTTCATGTTCTCTCTCTTTTTCTTTTTTCTTTCTTTTTGGTGGTGACTTCTGATTGCTCTGAAACATTCCAGGATACATCTTGCCTGGGTCATGGTTGACATATTCAGCTATACATCCCCTCAACCACATTTCACGAAAATGAATAGGAGGAGGAGTACCCAACAGAGGCAAAATTCAGAGACTGTGTCCTCTCCATCAGAACTTTTGTATATGGACATAAACAGTATGTCAGAAAGGGAATTCGGGGTAACAATTATCCAGGCAATGGCTAGCTTGGAGAAAACCATTAGGGACACCATAGAATCTCTAAGGGCAGGAATGAGAGCCCATATGGCAGAAGTTAAAAATGCTATCAATGAGATAAAATCTGATCTAAATACTCTAACAGCTAAAGTAATTGAAGCAGAAGATAAAATTAGTGATCTGAAGAAAAACTTACAGAGAAGAACTATCAGGAGGAGGCCTGGAACAAACAGCTTAGAAGCCATAAAAACAGAATTAGGGGAATAAATGATGTCATGAAACATTCCAACATCAGAATTATTGGGATACCTTAATAAGTGAAGAAAGAGAGAAGATTAGAAGATATAGTTGAACAAATTCTGGATGTAAATTTCCCCAATCTAAGGAATGGAGCAAGTCTTTGTGTTCTAGAGGCAGAATGGATATCCCTCTAAGATCAACAAATCTAGAAAGACCTCCAGACACTTAATTATGATATTCACAAATCGTAATTTTAGACAAGAGATCTTAAGGGCAGCCAGGGGAAGAAATTCCTTATATACAGAGAAAGGTCCATCAGAATAATGTCAGAATTGTCCACAGAAACCTGGCAAGCCAGAAAGGGCTGGCAAGACATACTCAGGACACTTAATGAGAAGAACATGCAGCCAAGAATATTTTATCCAGCAAGGCTGACATTCAAAATGGGTGGAGAGATAAAGAGCTTCCAAGATCAGCAAGGTTTAAAAGAGTATGTGACCATCAAGCTGGCACTACAAGAAATATTAAGGGAGGTTCTATAAAAGAAGAAAGAACCCACGAGTGATGTAGAACAGATATTTACAGAGACAATCAATAGAAACAAGGACTTCAGAGGAAACATGATGTCAATAAAAATGTATCTTTCAATAATCACTCTCAACATGAACGGCCTAAACACTCCCATAAAATGGCTCATTATTGCAGACTAGACAAAATGACAGGATCTGTCCATATACTGTCTACGAGGACACATTTGGAACGTAAAGATACATTCAGACTGAAAGTGAAGGAATGGAGAAGCATCTTTCATGCCAAAGAGCCTCAAAAGAAAGCTGGTGTAGCAATTCTCATATCAGATAAATTAGATTTTAAGCTAAAGACTGTAGTCAGAGATACAGAAGGATACTGCATCATTCTTAAAGGGTCTGTCCACCAAGAATATCTAACATTTGTAAATATTTATGCCCCCCAAAATGGGACCAGCCAACTACGAAAGCCAACTGTTAATCAAAATAAAGAGTCATATTGATATAAATACATTAATTGTAGGGGATCTTAACATGCCACTTTCAATAATAGATCATCCAAGGAGAAAATCAATTAAAAAAAAGTTTCAAAAGACACATTGGATCAGATGGACCTCATCAATATATACAGAATATTCCACCCTAAAACAACAGAATACTCATTCTTCTTGAGCCAACATGGAACTTTCTCCAGAATAAATGACACATTGGGTCACAAATCAGGGCTCAACTGATACCAAAAGATTGAGTTTTTCCCCTGCATATTCTCAGACCACAATGCATTGAAACTGGAACTCAACCACAAGAAAAAGTTTGGAAGGAATACAAACATGTGGAAGCTAAAGACCATCCCGCTCAAGAATGTTTGGAAAAACCAAGAAATCAAAGAACTTAAACAATTCGTGGAAACTAATGAGAATGAAGAAACATCATTCCAAAACATATGGGATACAGCAAAGGCAGTTCTAAGGGGGAAATATACAGCCCTCCAAGCCTCACTCAAAAAAAAAAAAAAAAAAAAAAGAGAGAGAGAGAGAGAGAGAGAGAAATCATGAATACACCAACTCTATACCCTGAAGAACTGGAAAATCAACAACAAATTAAGCCAACCCCATACATAAGAAGGGAAATAATCAGGATTAGAGCAGAGATCAATGAGTTAGAAACTAGAGATACATTAGAACACATCAACAAAAATAGAAACTGGTTCTTTGAAAGAATCAATAAGATTGATAAGCCATTGGCCAAACTAATCTAAAAGAAAAGAGAGAGGACCCAAAATAATAACATTATGAATGAAAGGGAAAAGATCACGACTAACAACAAGGAAATAGAAACAATCATCAGAAATTATTATCATCAGTTACATGTCAATAAGTAAAGCATCCCAGACGAAATGGATACATCTCTGGAAACCTATAAACATCCAAGACTGAAACAGGAAAAAATTGACAATGTGAATAAACCAATATTTAGTAAGGAGATTGAGGTAGTGATCAAAAAACTCCCAATAGGGGCACCTGGGTGGCTCAGTTGGTTAAGCAACTGCCTTCGGCTCAGGTCATGATCTCAGAGTCCTGGGATCAAGTCCCACATTGGGCTCCCAGCTCCATGGGGAGTCTGCTTCTCCCTCTGACCTCCCCTCTCATGCTCACTCTCACTCTGTCTCACTCTCTCTCTCTCAAAATAAATAAATAAAAATCTTAAAAAAAAAAAAAAAAACTCCCAATAAACAGGAGCCCAGGACCTGATGGATTCCCTGGGAATTCTACCAAACATTCAAAGAAGAAATAATACCTATTCTCCTGAAGCTGTTTCAAAAAATAGAGACAAAGTGCCTAGGTGGTTCAGTGGGTTAAAGCCCCTGCCTTCAGCTCAAGTCATGATCCCAGGGTGCTGGGATTGAGCCCTGCATTGGGCTCTCTGCTCAGCAAGGATCCTGCCTCCTCCTCTCTCTCTGTCTGCCTTTCTGCCTACTTGTGATCTCCGTCTGTCAAATAAATAAATAAAATCTTACAAAAAAATAAAAACAGAAGGAAAACTTCTATACTCTTTCTATGAAACCAGTATTACCCTGACCCCCACACCAGGCAAAGACCTCACCAAAAAGGAGAATTTCAGACGAATATCCCTGATGAATATAGATGCTAAGATTCTCAACAAGGTCCTAGCTAATAGGATCCAACAGTACATTAAAAAGATTATTCCCCATGACCAGGAGGAATTTATCTATGGGATGCAAGGGTGGTTCAACATTCATAATTCAATTAATGTGATAGAACAAATCAGTAAAAGAAGGGAGAAGAACCACATGGTCCTCCCCATTGATGCAAAAAAAGCATATGACAAAATACAGCTTCTTTTCCTGATTAAACTCCTCAAAGTACAGGGATAGAGGGAACATTCCTCAAATTCATAAAATCCATCTAGGAAAAACCCACAGTGAATATCATTCTCAATGGGGAAAAGCTGACATCCTTCCCTTTGAGATCAGGAACATGACAAAGGTGTCCACTCTCACCACTGTGTTCAACATAGCACTAGAAGACCTAGCAACAACAATCAGACAACAAAAAGGAATAAAAGGTATTCAAATTGGCAAATAAGAAGTCAAACTCTCTCTTCACAGATGACATGATACTTTATATAGAAAACCCCAGGGGCGCCTGGGTGGCTCAGTGGGTTAAAGCCTCTGCCTTCAGCTCAGGTCATGATCCCAGGGTCCTGGGATCGAGCCCCACATCGGGCTCTCAGCTCAGCAGGGAGTCTGCTTCCACCTCTCTCTCTGCCTGCTTCTCTTCCTACTTGTGATCTCTGTCAAATAAATAAATAAAATCTTAAAAAAAAAAAAAAGAAAACCCCAAAGACTCCACTCTCAAACTACTGGAACTCATACAGCAATTCAATAATGTGGCTGGATACAAAATCAATGTACAGAAATCAGTTGCTTTATTATACACTATTAATGAAAATATAGAAAGGGAAGTTAGAGAATCGATTCCATTTACTATAGCACCAAGAACCATAACATACCTGGGAATATATCTAACCAAAGTGGTAAAGGATCTGTACTTGAGGAAATACAGGACACTCATGAAAGTAATTGAAGACACAAAAAGATTTAAAAGCATTCCTTGCTCATGGATTAGAAGAATAAACATTATTTAAATGTCTAGACTGCCTAGATCAGTCTATATTTTCAATGCCATCCCAATCAAAATTCCACCTGTGTTTTCAAAGTGCTGGAACAAACCATCCTAAAATTTGTATGGAACCAGAGGAGACCCCGAATTGCTAAGGAAATGTTGAAAAAGAAAAAAAAAAAAAAAACTGGGGGATCACGTTGCCTGATTTCCAGCTTTAGTACAAAGCTGTGATCACCAAGACAGCATGGTACTGGCACAAACACAGACACATAGACCAGTGGAACAGAGTAGAAAGCCCAGATATGCACCCGCAACTCTATGGTCAAGTAATCTGAGAAAGCAGGACAAAAAATCCAATGGAATAAAGACAGTCTCTTCAATAAATGATACTGGGAAAATTGGACAGCTGTCTATAAAAGAATGGAACTTGACCATTCTGTTATACCATACACAAAGATAAACTCAAAATGGATAAAAGACCTCAACATGAGGCAGGAATCTATCAAAATTCCAGAGGAGAACACAGGCAGTAACCTCTTCGACATTGGCCACAGCAATTTCTTTCAAGTTATGTCCCCAAAGGCAAAGGAAACAAAGGAAAAAATGAACTTTTGGGACTTCATCAAGATCAAGAGCTTCTGCACACCAAAGGAAACACTCAACAAAACAAAGAGGCAACCCACGGAATGGGAGAAGATATTCGCAAATGACAGTACAGACAAAGGGCTGATATCCAAGATCTATAAACAACTCCTCAATCTCAGCACACACAAAACAGGTAATTACATCAAAAAATGGGCCGAAGACATGACCAGACACTTCTCCAAAGAAGACATACAAATGGCTAATAGACACATGGAAAAATGTTCATCATCATTGGCCATCATGGAGCTTCAAATCAAAACCACATTGAGATACTACCTTACACCAGTGAGAATGGCCAAAATTAACAAGATGGGGAAAACGAGTGTTGGAGAGGATGTGGAGAAAGGGGAACCCTCTTACACTGTTGATAGGAATGCAAGTTGGTGCAGCCACTTTGGAAAACAATGTGGAGATTCCTCAAGAAATTAAAAATTGAGCTTCCCTCTGACCCTGCAATTGTACTATTGGGTATTTACCCCAAAGATACAGATATAGTGAAAAGTAGGGCCATCTGTTACCCCAATGTTCATAGCAGTAATGGCCACAGTCACCAAACTGTGGAAAGAGCCAAGATGCCCTTCAACAGATGAATGGATAAAGACGATATGGTCTATATATACAATAGAATATTATGCCTCCTTCAGAGAGGATGAATATCCAATTTTTATATCAACATGGATGGGACTGGAAGAGATTATGCTGAGTGAAACAAGTCAAGCAGAGAGAGTCAATTATCATATGGTTTCACTTATTTGTGCAGTGTAAGGTATAACATGGAGGACATTAGGAGAACAAAAGGAAAAGTGAATTGGGGAAATTGGAGTGGGAGATGAGCCATGAGAGACTGTGGACTCTGGGAAAGAAACTGAGGGGTTTGGAGTGGGGAGGGTGGAGGGGGTTAGGTGAGCCTGGTGGTGGGTATTAAGGAAGGTATGTGTTTCATGGAGCACTGGGTGTGGTGCATAAATAATGAATCTTCAAACACTGAAGAAATAAATAAAATTAATTAAAAAATAAAATTAAATTCAATTAGTCAACATATAGTACATCATTCGTTCAGATGTAAAGTTCAGTAGTTCATCAGTTGCATATAACACCGAATGCTCATCACATCATGTGACCTCCTTAATGCCTATCACCCAGTTACCACATGCCCCCAACCACCCCCTCTCCAGCAACCCTCAGTTTCTTTCCTATGATTAAGAATCTCTCATGGTTTGTCTCCCTCTCTGACTTCTTCCCATTCTGCTTTTCCTCCCTTCCCCTATGTTCCTCTGTGCTGTTTCTCACATTGCTCATTTCTCTGATTAACTTATTTCTCTCAGCATAATACTAGCCAGTCCTATCCACATCAGTGTGAATGGTAAGATTTCATTCCTTCTGAGGGCTAAGTAATATTGCATTGTATATATGAACCACCTCTTTATCCATCCATTGATGGACATCTAGACTCTTTCCATAATTTGGCTATTGTGGACACTGCTGATATAAACATTAGGGTGTATGAGCCATGCACACTAACATTGAGTCATGACATTTGTATCTTTGAGGTAAATACCTAGTAATGCGATTGCTGGGTCATGGGGTAGCCCTATTTTTAACATCTTGAAAAACCTCCATACTATTTTCCATAGTGGCTGTACTAACTTGCATTCCCACCAACAGTTTAAGAGGGTTCCTCATTCTCCACATCCTCATCAACATTTATTGTTTCTTGTCTTTTTAATTTTAGCCATGCTGACAAGTATGAGGTGGTATCTCATTGTGGATGTAATTTATACTTCCCTGATGCAAAGGGATGTTCAACATTTTTTCATGGGTCTGTTAGGCATTTGTACATGTTCTTTGGAGAAATGTCTGTTCATGACTTCTGCTCATTTCCTGACTGGATTATTTGTTTTTGAGGTGTTGGGTTTGATAAGTTCCTTATAGATAATGGATAATAAACCTTTACTGATATGTCATTTGCAAATATATTCTCCCATTCCATATGTTAACTTTTAGTTTTTTGATTATTTCCTTTGTTGTGCAGAAGTTTTTTATCTTGATGAAGTCCCAATAGTTCATTTTTGCTTTTGTTTCTCTTGCCTTTGTAGACATGTCTACAAGAAGATGTTGTGGCTGAGGTCAAAGAGGTTGCTGCCTCTGTTCTCTTCTTGATTTTGATGGATACCTGTCTCACATTTAGGTTTTTCATCCATTTTCAGTTTATCATTGTGTATGGTGTAAGAAAATGGCCCTGTTTCATTCTTCAGCATGTGGCTGTCCAATTCTCCCAGCACAATTTATGTAAGAGACTGTCCTTTTTTCATTAGATATTCTTTCCCACTTTGTCAAAGGTTAGTTGACTATAGAGTTGAGGGTCTATTTCTGGGTTCTATATTCTGTTCTACTGATCTCTATGTCTGTTTTTGTGCCAAAACCATACATATTAATGAGTCCATCTTTGTAATATAGTTTGAAGTCCAGCATTGTGAGGCCACCAGCTTTGGTTTTGTTTTTTCAACATTCCCCTGGCTATTCAGGATAGTTTCTGGTTCCATACCAGTTTTAGGGTGGTTTGTTACAGGTTTGTGAAAAATGTTGATGGTCTTTCAATAAGACTTGCACTAAATGTGTAGATTGATCCTGTTAGCATAGACATTTTAACAATATCTATTTTTCCAATCCATGAGCATAGAATGTTTTTCCATTTCTTTGGATCTTCCTCAATTTCTTTCATAAGTGTTGTGTATTTTTTAGAGTGCAGATCCTTTTTTACCTCTTTGGTTAGGTTTATTCCTAGGTTTCTTATGGGTTTTGGTGCAATTGTAAATGGGATCAATTCCTTCATTTCCCTTTCTTCTGTCTCATTATTAGTGTATAGAAGTGCAACTGATTTCTGTGCATTGATATTATATCCTTCCATGTTGCTGAATTCCACTATGAGTTCTAGCAATTTGGGTGTGGAGTCCTTTGGGTTTCTCATGTAAATATCATGTCATCTGTGAAGAGTGAGAGTTTGACTTCTTTGCCAATTTGAATGGGGTTTTTTTGTTTTGTTTTGTTTGGGTTTTTTTTTTTTTTTAATTTTCTTTTTGTTGTCTGCTGAGGCTAGGACTTCTAGTATTATGCTGAACAACAGTGGTGAGAGGTGTCATCTCTGTCATGTTCCTGACCTTAGAGGAAAAGCTCTCAGTTTTCCCCACTGAGAGTGACATTTATTGTGAGGTTTTCATATATGGCTTTTATGACATTGACATACGTTCCCTCTATCCCTACACTTGGAGAGTTTTAATCAAGAAAGGATGTTGTATTTTGTCCAATGGCTTTTTTTCCCCTACATCTATTGAAAAGATTATATGGGTACTTTCCTTTATTTTATTAATGTGATGTGTATCATTGACTGATTTGGTGATGTTGAACCAGACTTTCAGCCCAGGGATAAATCCCACTTGGTCGTGGTGAATAATCTTTTTACTGTAATGTTGAGTCCTATTGGTTTGAATCTTGGTGAGAATTTTGGCATCCATGTTCACCAGAGTTATTGGACTATAATTCTTCTTTTTGGTGGGGTCATTCTCTCTACTGGGGATTAAGGTAATTCTGGTCTCATAGAATGGGTTTGGAAGTTTTCCCTCCATTTATATTTTTTTGAAACAGCTTCAGAAGAATAGGTATTAATTCTTCTTTAAATGCTTGGTCAAATTCCCCTGGGAAGTCATCCAGTCCTGGAATCTTGTTTGTTAGGAGATTTTTTTTATTACTTCTTCAATTTCCTTGCTTCTTATGGATCTGTTCAGGTTTTTTATTTCCTTCTGGTTCAGGTTTGGCAGTTTATATGTTTCTAAGAATGTATCCATTTCTTCCAGATTGTCTAATTTGTTGGCATACAATTTTTCATAATATGTTCTTATAATTGTTTGTATTTCCTTGTTGATCTGGTTGTGATCTCTCCTCTTTCATTCATGATTTTAATGATTTCATTCCTTTCTCTTTTCTTTGTTATAAGTCTAGTTAAGGGTTTATCGATCTTATTAATTTTTTCAAAGAACAAGCTTCTAATTTCATTGATCTGTTCCACTGTTCTTTTTGTTTCTATTTCATTGATTTCTGCTCTGATCATTATTATTTCTCATCTCCTGCTTGGTTTAGGGTTTATTTTCTCTTCTCTCTCCATCTTCTTTAGATGTATGTTTAGATTGTGTATTTGAGACTTTTCTAATTTTTTGAGAAAGTTTGTATTGCTATGTATTTCCCTTTTGGTCCTGCCTTTGCTGCATCCCAACAATTTTCAACAGTTTTGTTTTCATTTTCCTTTGTTCCCATAAATTTCAAAAAATTTCCTTTCATTTCCTGGTTGACCCATTAATTCTTTAGTAGGATGCCCTTTAACTTCCAAGTATTTGTATTCCTTCCAAATTTCCTCTTGTGATTGAGTTCAAGTTTTAAGCATTGTGGTCTCAAAACATGCAGGGAATAATCCCAGTCTTTTGGTTCTAGTTGAGACCTGATCTGTGACCCAGTATGTGACCTATTCTGGAGAATGTTCCATGCGCACTTGAGAAGAATGTCTACTGTTTTAGGATGGAATGCTCGATATATATCTGTGAAATACATCCAGTCCAGTGTGTTATTCAAAACTTTTTTTTCCTTGTTCATTTTCTTCTTAGATGATCTGTCTTTTACTGTGAGCTTGGTGTTGATGTACCCTACTATTATTGTACTATTACCAAAGTGTTTCTTTAATTTGGTTATTAATTGATTTATATACTTGCCTATCCCAAGTTAGGATCACAAATATTTATAAATGTTAGATCTTCTTGTTGGATAGACCCTTTAAGTATTATATAGTGTCCCTCTTCATCCCTTTCTGTGGTCATAGGTTTGAAATCTAATTTGTCTGATATAAGGATTGCTACCCTAGCTTTCTTTTGAGGTCCATTAGAATGATAAATGGTTCTCCACCCCTTTCACTTTCAATCTGATTCTTTCTTTGGGTCTGAAATGAGTCTCTTGTAGAGAGCATATGGATGAACCTTGCTTCTTTATCCAATCTGAAACCCTATGTCTTCTCATGGGAGCATTTAGCCCATTAACATTGAAAGTAACTATTGAAAGATATGAATTTATTGCAGTTGTATTACCTATAAAGTCCCTGTTTCTGTATATTGTCTTTTTCCCTTTCTGGTCTGTGTTACTTTTGGGCTCTCTTTTCACTTTTCTCATTTAATATCCTTAATATCACATGCCAGCCCTTTGTGGCCTGCCAGATCTCTGATGATCAGTCTTCTGCCAGTCTAATGTTTCTGCCCTTATAAGTTAAGGACCTCTTTTCTTGAGCCCCTTTCAGGATTTTCTCTTTTGCTCAGAAATTTGCAAGCTTCACTATTATATGTCAGCTGTTGATTTATTTTTGTTGATTTTGAGGGGGGAATTCTCTATGCATCCTGGACTTGAATGTCTGTTTCCTTCCTCAGATTCGGGAAGTTCTCAGCTATGACTTGCTGAAATATACTTTCTGTCCCCCTCTCTCTCTTTCCTCTTCCTCTGAGACTCCATTACTCTAATATCATTTTGCTTTATGGTATTGTATTTTCTCAAAGCCTCCCCATGATCTAGTAGTTGTTTTTCTCTCTTTTCCTCAGATTCCTTACTTTCCATAATTTTGTCTTCTATGTCACTGTCTTCTTCTTCAATTACCCTAGCTGCTGAGCACTTATTTTAGACTGCATCTCATTTTTTTTAAGATTATTTATTTATTTATTTGAGAGAGAGAGAGATCACAGGTAGGCAGAGAGGCAGGCAGAGAGGGGAAAGCGGGCTCCCTGCATGAGCAGAGCATGCAACATGGGGCTCAATCCCAGGACCCTGAGATCACGACCTGAGCCAAAGGCAGAGGCTTAAACCACTGAGCCACCCAGGTGCTCAGCTGCATCGCATTTTTTTAATGCTTTTTTTCATGCCCAGCTAGTAACTTTATAAATTTAATTCTGAATTCTAGGTCTGACATCTTACTTGTATCTACATCGATTAAATCTTTGGCAGAGCATTACCTCTGCTTCTTTCTTTTGTTGTGAATTTGTCCTTCTAGTCATCTTGTCCAAAGAAGAACAGATGAATGAAAGAATGAAATAAAAAAATATCAACTATGGGGCCACCTGAGTGGCTCAGTGGATTAAGCCTCTGCCTTTGGCTCAGGTCATGATCTCAGGGTCCTGGGATAGAGCCCCACATTGGGCTTTCTGCTCAGCAAGGAGCTTGCTTCCCCCTATCTCTCTGTCTGCCTCTCTGCCTACTTGTGCTCTGTCTGTCAAATAAATAAATGAAATCTTGAAAAAAATCAACTATGACTGCAGCAAAACATACATTACATAATTCCAAAAAGATCAGAAACTGAGAAAGAAAATAAAATGGGCAGGGGAAGAAGATATAATCTAATAGTTTGACAAAACAGGATGATATACTCAGCCCTGGGTGTATTTTGTTCTGTTTGTAGAAGACACTAGGATCCAAAATTATAAAGAAAGAAAAATGTGTTTATAAAGAAAGAAAAATTATAAAGAAATACACACACACACACACACACACACATTGTTCTTTGTGTGTGAATACAAAAATAAAATTGAATACAGTAAAAGGAATCCAAAAAGGAAGACAATGTCTCTAAAATGTAAACATAAATATTAAAATATGATTTAAAATGGTTGGTAAATTAAAAGACTAGTGAAAAAGGGTAAAAATAAAATGTTAAAGAAAGGCTAAGGAATCAGGAAAAAAGAAATTCAAATTCTATGTGCAATTTTCCCCAAGTGCAATAGTTTTTCAGTTCTTTGCTATCCACAGACTTGGTATTAGCCTGATGTTCTTCCTGGTCTTCTTGGGGAGGTTCCTCCTGTATTGATTCTCAGGTGCCTTTGCCTGGGCAGAGATGGACTGCCCATTGCCAGTGTAAGCTGCTTTACATTGCTCTATGTAGGCTTTTGTTTCCTGAAGCTTTCCACCCTGCTCTGGGGGATGAAGAAAAAAAAAATAGGAACAGTGGTCCCTATATCTCCAGCCCCAGAGTTGATACGACTGTGGACCCACTCTTCAGTGCACTCTCAGTGAAAAAAGTCAATCATCTTTATGTGTACCAAATTCTGCAGACTCGTGGGGTGTGCAACCAGGCCAATCCTTCTGGGTTAGGGAAGATGGTCTCATGGTAGCTCTGCAGCTTGCTTGCTTCCTGCTACAGGAATGGTTGCCCAGTTTTGCTGTGGTTCATGATTATGACAACACCAAACTGAGGGCCAACTCCTGGGTTCACTGATTATAGCCAACTACTCCACTCCAATGCTTGGGAACTCTGCTGCACTCAGGCTCTCCCATTCTTTCTAGGACCCCAAGTATCCTGAGACCACACTGTCCCACCTAGGATTCTGTCCCACTCCCGCTTCACCTCCTCAGCACTTTTGAGGAAGAGCTGTGCCTCATCTGAGCAGACTTTTAAAAGTTTTTATTTTGTACTCTGCTGCTATATCACTTTCTGGTAGCCAGCTTATGGATGCTCCCACCCCCTGCAGTTTATCTTCCAATATATCCCCTCAGATTCACTTCTCCACACATCCTACCTTGCCAAAAATGGTTGCTTTTCTATTTGTAAAATCACAGCAATTCTTTTCTTAGATCTCAGGCTGAATTCACAGATGATCAGAATTATTTTATAGATATTTATCTGAATTGAACGGACCAGATGAAACCAGGGTCCCTTACTTTTCTTCTGTCTTCCTTCCTCCCTAAACCTATATTATATGTAATAGTGTGTGTGTGTATTGGTGTGTTTGTGCATTATTTATGAATCTCTACATAATACATGTTATTTGGAAATAATGATGGATCAACTTCTTCCTCTCCAATCTTTATCCCATTTGTTTCTTGCCCAATTTCTCCAGGTAGAGCCTCTAGTACAACGTTTTATAGAAGTAGAAATAGCAGATATTTACATCTTGTTCTACTCTTAGAAGAGTAAGTATTCCAGTCTTTCACCATGAAGTGTGAGGTTAGTTGTAGGTTTTTCATACTTTTCTTTTATCAGAATGAAGAAGTTCTCTATTTCTAGAATGTTGAGAATTTTGTCATGAAGCACTGTTCAATTATGTTAAATTTTTTATGTGTTTTTCCCCATCACCATGTGGTTTTAATCTTTAATGTATTATATTTATTTTTTATGTTAAATCAACTTTGCATTTTTTAAATAAATCTCACTTGGTCATGGCAGCTTTTTTAATATGTTTTTGAATTTGGTTTATTTGTATTTTGTTTAGGTGTTTGCATCTATATAATGAAATATTGGTACATAATTTTCTTTCCTTTTGGCATTTTTCCTGATATTGGGGTTACATTGGTCTTAAAGAATGGGTTGAGAAATGTTCTCCTTCTATTTTTGGAAGAGTTTGTGACATATTGGTATTAATACTTCTTTAAATGTCTAATAGAATTCACTGGTGAAGTCATCTCTGCCTAGGCTTTTGTTTCTTTTGTTGTTTTTGTTCTTATTCTTTTTAGTGTAGTGGACACACAATGGTACATTAGTTTCAGGTGTCTAACATAGTGATTCAACTTCTCTATATGTTATTCTATGCTTACCACAAGTGTAGCTACCTTCTACTGTCATACAACACATTATGGTATCATTGACTATATTCCCTATGATGTGCATTTTATCCCCATGACTTATTCATTCCACAACTAGGAGTCTGTATCTCCTCCTCCTCTTCACCCATTTTGCCCATCCCCCCAACGCTTTCCTCTCTGGCAACCATTAGTTTGTCTCTGTATTTATATTTCTGATTCTGCTGTTTTATTCATTTTTGTTTGTTTTTTGGATTCCACATAATAATTCAATATCTCTACTTGCTATAATTTCATTCAGATTTTCTTTTTCTCCCTTGGTCAGTTTCATTTCTTTATGTCTTCTAGGAATTTATTCATTAATCTAAGTCATTTACCATACTGGCAGGCAATTTGCTTCTGGGAGATTAGTAGTTGTTTCTCCTCTTTCTTTACTGATTTTAGTAATTTGAATCTTTTCTCTCTTCTTTCTTGGTAATTCAAACTAAAGTTTTATAAAATGTGTTATCTTTACAAAGAACCAACTTTTATGTCAATTATTTCTTATTGATTTTCTATTGTCTATGCCATCAACTTCTGCTCTGATCATTATTATTTCCTTTATTTTATTCACTTTAGGTTGAATTTGCTTCCCCCCCCCCCCAGTGTCTTAAGGTGGGATATTGGGTTATTGAATTGAGATCTTTCTTTTTTCTTTTTTTTTTAAAGATTTAATTTATTTATTTGACAGAGATCACAGTAGGCAGAGAGGCAGACAGAGAGAGAAGAAGGGAAGCAGGCTCTCTGCTGAGCAGAGAACCCAATGTGGGGCTCGATCCCAGGACTCTGGGATCATGACCTGAGATGAAAGCAGAGGCTTTAACCCACTGAGTCACCTAGGTGCCCCCTTTCTTTTTTCTTTCTTTTTTTTAAGATTTTATTTATTTATTTGACAGACAGAGATCACAAGTAGGCAGAGAGACAGGCAGAGAGAGAGGAAGGGAAGCAGGCTCCCTGCTGAGTAGAGAGCCTGATGTGGGGCTCAATCCCAGGACCCTGGGATCATGACCTGAGCCAAAGGCAGAGGCTTTAACCCACTGAGCCACCCAGGTGCCCCCTTTCTTTTTTCTTAATATAGACATTTACCATGATGCCTTTCCCTCTAAGCAATGCTTTAGCTTAATCCCATATATTTTAGCATGTTTTGTCTTTCTTTCATCTCAAAATACCATCTAATTTTCTTTGTGATTTCCTCCTTGGCCCACTGGTTATTTAGGAATTTTTTAAAAAATTTCTATATACTTTTGAATTTCCAAAATTTGTTATTGATTTTTAATTTAATTTAATTTTGTGTTCTAAGAATATACTGTATACAGTTTCAATTCTTTTAAATTTATTGAGACATTTTATGTGCCCTAGCATATGGTTTATCTTGGATTACATTCCAAGTACACTTAATGTATGTTCTGCTGATGTTGGGAGGAGTATTCTATAGATCTCTATTAGATCTCTCTGGTTTATAGTGTTATTCAGGTATTTTATGTTCTTGTTCACTTTTTGTCTAGTTGTTCTATCATTAAGAGTGAGCTATTAAAATATCCATCTATTATTTTCAAATTATCTTTTCATCCTTTAATTCTACAAGTTTTATTTCATGTATTTTGTGGGCTTTGTTATTTGGAGCATAATTGCTACATCTTCCTAATAAGCTGATCCTTTTATCATTATTAAATGTCCATATTTATTTTTGGTATTTTTTCCTTTTATTAAAGTCTATTTTGTTTTGTGTAATATAGCAATTTCAGCCTTCTTACTGTTGTTACTTACATGATATATATTTTTCATCCCTTCACTTTCAATCTATTTGTATCTCCAAATATAAAGTATGTCTTATAGAGACATCATTTAATTCAATCTGACACTTTTTTTTCAATCTGACACTCTTTTGTGTATTTATTGGAATATTTATTCAGTTTATACTTAATGTCATTTGTGAATATCTTCCCCCATTCTGTGGGTTGCCTCTTTGTTTTGTTTACTCTTTCCTTTGCTGTGCAGAAACTTTTGGTCTTTATGAAGCCCCAAAAGTTCATTTTTGCTTTTGTTTCCTTTGCATTTGGAGACATGATTTGAAAGAAGTTGTTGTGGCCAATGTCAAATAGGTTACTGCCTATGTTCTCCTCTAGGATTTTGATAGATTCCTGCCTCACATTGAGGTATTTTATCCATTTTGAGTTTATCTTTGTGCATGGTATAGAATAATGGTCAAGTTTCATTCTTCTATACATAGCTGTCCAATTTTCCCAGCACCAGTTTTTGAAGTGACTGTCTTTTTTCCACTGGATATTTTTTCCTGCTTTGTCAGCTGGTGCAGCCACTTTGGAGAACAGTGTGGAGATTCCTTAAGAAATTAAAAATGGAGCTACCTTATGACCCTGCAATTTCACTACTGGGTATTTACCCCAAAGATACAGATGTAGTGAAAAGAAGGGCCATATGTACCTCAATGTTCATAACAGCAATGGCCACAGTCACCAAACTGGAAAGAGCCAAGATGCCCTTCCACAGATGAATGGATAAAGAAGATATGGTCCACATATACAATGGAGTATTATACCTCCATCAGAAAGGATGAATACCCAACTTTTGTATCAACGTGGATAGGACAGGAGGAGATTATGCTGAGTGAAATAAGTCAAGCAGAGAGAGTCAATTATATGGTTTCACTTGTGGAGCATAAGGAATAAAACGGAAGATGTTGGAAGGAATGGAGAAGTGACTTATGGGAAATCAGAGGGGGAGACAAAGCATGAGAGACTGTGGACTCTGAGAAACAAACTGAGAGTTTGGAAGGGGTGGGGGATGGGGAGATGGGTGAGCCTGGTGGTGGGTATTGAGGGCACATATTGCATAGGGCACTGGGCATGGTGCATAAACAATGAATCTTGGAAAACTGAAAAAAAAAATTAAATTAAAAAAACAAATTATACTTAATGTTATAATTGGATTGATGTCTGCATTTTTCTTTTGTTTCCTATAAGTTTCATGTGTTTTGGTTTTTCCATTCTTACTTTATTGCTTTTTTACATTGTTGTAAAATTGAGCATTTTCTAATTTAATATTTGAGCACTTTTAGTAATTTTTGCCATACTCTTTTTTTTAAGATTTTATTTATTTGACAGAAATCACAAGTAGGCAGAGAGGCAGGCAGAGAGAGAGATAGGGAAGCAGGCTCCCTGCTGAGCAGAGAGCCCAATGTGGGGCTTGATCCCAGAACCCTGGGATCATGACCTGAGCTGAAGGCAGAGGCTTTAACCCATTGAGCCACCCAGGTGCCCCCGTCATATTCTTTTTTTAGTTACTATCTTAGTGGTCGCTCAAGAGAGTACCATATATATCTTTATATATCATCACATATATATTAAATTCCAGTTGGAAATAGTTACAGTCCTCCTATATAACTCTATCACTTTTCTCTTTTTGGCACTTTTATATATAGAACTGCTCCATGTATATATATATGGCATTAGTATATGGTATATGATACATACATGTTCTAGACCCCCAAAATTGTTATAATTATTGCTTTACATAAGTTATGTCTGTTAAAGAAGCTGAGAAACTGGAGAGAATCTACATATAGAAAGAGTTGATTTATTAACGATTATTTCTGGCTCTCTTGATTTGTTCCTGTGAATTCCAATTATTGTCTAGTGTCATTTTCTCCCTCCTTTATCCATGTTCCTACCTGCTTCCATTACACAGCCAATGTCAAGTATATTACATTTCTATATGTTATGGATCCAAAGGTAAAATTATATATGTATTTTATACAATGAAAGTAGAAACTTGATAAGAAGGAATGGAGAAGATATATGTATATATGCTTTCATAATAGCATAATTAATGTTCTTGATGTTAATACTTTGTGTGTGTGTGTGTGTGTGTGTGTGTGTGTGTGTGTGTGTGTGTGTATTTGAATTACAGTCTGGAGTCACTTGCATTCACCCTCAATAACTTTCTTTAGTATTTCTTATAGGACAGTTTTGCAAGCAATGATTTTTCTCAAATTTTGCTTATCTGGCAATACCTTTATTTCACCCTCACTTTTGAAAGTTATTTTTATTTTATGTATTTGTTTGTTTGTTTTTTGGGGATACAAAATTCTTGGATGAAAAGTTGTGGTTTTTTTTTCCATTTCAAGTATGTCATAACCCTGGGTTTATACTTCATGTTTCCTGATGAAAAATAAACTAGAACTTATTAAGATTAATCCTCTTGGGTTTCCCTTGTATGATGAGACCTTTTTTTCCTTCCTGATTTCAGGATTTTCTCTGTCATTGTATTTGAATATTTTTAAGTTTTCAAAGATTTGTTTATTTGAGGGGGGGAGGTCGAGAGGGAGAGAATCCTCAAGCAGACTCCATTTTGAGCACAAAACCCAATGTGGAGCTCGATTCCATGACCCATGAGATCATGACCTGAGCTGAAACCAAGAATCAGACACTTATCTGAATGAGCCGCCCTGTGCCCCTGTATCTGAGTATTTTTACTAAGGTTGTGGATCTTTGTGTTTATCCTACTTGGAACTGGCTTAGAATCTTCAGTATTGTGTGAAATTAAGGAAATTTTCAGACATTATTTCCTCAGAAATATTTTCTTTTTCTTCCTTCCTCCCTGTTATCCCAATTATGAATATTTTGGTGCACTTAATGTGTTCTACGTTTCTTTGAATTTCTGATTATTTTCCTTCACTTTTATTTCCTCTCTGTTCTGCATACTTTTTCATCCCTATTGATCATCTTCAGTTTTTTATACTCCTGAAATTTCTAATACTGTTGTATCCTCTGGTGACTATTTTTTCCTTTTATTTATTATGTATTTCAGTTCCAGAATTTATACTTTGCCCTTTCTAAGAAGTATATGTTTTTATTGATATTCTCTATTTGATGAGATTTTGTCATTTTATCTTCCTTTATTCTTTAAGCCTGGTTTCCTTTGCTTTTTAAACACATTTATAAAGCTACTTTGCAATTTCTGTCCCTGCTTTTATTTTCTGTCCACTTACCAGACTTTCCTATTTCATTGGATGTCTCATAAATTCCTGTTAAATATGGACACTTTAAATAGTGTATTAGCGAAACTCTGTACACTGATTTCCTAGTGTTTTTATTTTTTTTAATTTAAATTCAATTTAACATATAGTGTGTTGTCAATTTCAGGGACAGAATTTAGTGATTCATCAGTTACATATAACACGCAGTGCTCATTACGTCAACTGCCCTCCTTAATGTCCATTACCCAAGAACCCATCCCCCCACCTATCTCCCCTTCAGCAACCCTCAGTTTGTTCCCTGTAGTTAACAGTTTCTTATGGTTTGCCTCCCTTTGTTTTTATCTTATTTTATATTTCCTTCCTTTACCCTATGTTCATTTGTTTGTTTCTTAAATTCCACATATGAGTGAAGTCATATGGCATTTGTCTTTTCTCTGATTTATTTCACTTAGCATAATACCCTAATGCCCATGATATGTATGTATGTATGTATGTATAATATTATATATTATATATAAAAATAATAGTTATTTATATATTTATATATTTATCACATCTACTTTACCCATTCATTTGTCAATGGTCATCTGAATTATCTCTACAGTTTTGTTATTGGGGACATTGTTGCTATAAACAGCGGGGTGCATGTGCCCTTTTGAATAACTATGTTTACATCCTTTGGATAAATACATAGTAATGCAATTAGTTGGTAACAGGGTAGTTCTATTTTTAACATTTTGAGGAACCTCTGTAATGTTTTCCAGACATGCCGTGCTGGTTTACATTCCCAAACAGTGTAAGAGGGTTCCCCTATCTCCATGTCCTTGCCAACATATCTTGTTTCCTGAATTGTTAAGTTTAGTCATTCTGACTGGTGTGAGGTGGTATCTCATTGTGATTGTGATATGTATTTCCCTGATGCCAAGTGATGTTGAGCATTTTTTCATGTGTTTGTTAACCTTTTGTGTATCTTCCTTGGAGAAATGTTTGTTCATATCTTCTGCCCATTTCCTGACTGGACTTTTTGTTTTTTGGGTGCTGAGTTTGTTAGGTTCTTTATAGATTTTATATACTAGTCCTCTACCTGATATGTCATTTGCATATATCTCCTCCCATTCCTTAGGTTGACTTTTAGTTTTTTTGGTTGTTTCCTTTTCTGTGCAAAGGATTTTTATCTTGGTGAAGTCCCAGTAGTTTATATTTCCTTTTGTTTCTCTTGTCTTTGAAGATGTACCTAACACTAAGTTCCTGTGGCCAAGGTCAAAGAGGTTGCTGCCTATTTTCTCCACTAGGATTTTGATGGATACTTGTCTCACATTTAGCTATTTATCCATTTTGAATTTATTTTTATGTATAGTGTAAGAAAATTGTCCAGCTTCATTCTTCTGCACATGGCTGCACAATGTTCACGGCAGTATTTTTTGAAGAGATTGTCATTTTACCACTGGATATTCTTTCCTGCCTTGTTGAAGATTAGTTGACCAAAGAGTTGAAGGTCCATTTCTGTGTTCTGTATTCTGTTCCTCTGATCTATGTCTGTTTTTTGTGACAATAACTTACTGTCCTATATTACAGTTCCGTAGTACAGATTGAAATCCAAAGTTGTGATGCTTTCAGTTTTGGTCTTTTTTTTTTTTTTTTGGCTATTTGAAGTCTTTTCTGGTTCCATAAAAATTATAGAATTGTTTGTTCCAGCTCTGTGAAAAATGCTAACGCTATTTTAATAGGGACAGCACCAAATGTGAGATTTTTTTGGGTAGCATAGACATTTTAACCATATCTTTTCTTCCAATCCATGAGTATGGAATGTTTTTCCCTTTGTGTCTTCCTCATTTTCTTTCATAAGTGTTCTATAATTTTCAGACTACAAATCTTCTACCTCTTTGGTTAGATTTATACGTAGATATCTTTTGCTTTTTGGTGCAACTATAATTGGGATCACTTCCTTTTTTCTCTTTATGCTGCTTCACTGTTACTGTATAGAATTGAAACAGACTTCTGTGCATTGATTTTATATCTTGCAAGTTTGTTGAATATATGTATCAGTTCTAGTAACTTTTTGATGGAGTCTTTTGGGTTGTCTGGAGTTTCATGTTCTCTGCAAAGAGTGAAAGTTTCACTTCTTCCATGACAATTTGGAAGCATCTGTTTCTTTTTGAGGCTAAGAGTTCTGGTATTATGTTGAAAAACTGTAGTGGGAGTGGATATGATTATCATGTTCCTGACCTTAGAAGAAAAGCTATATATTTTTTTAAATTTTAGTTGATGTCTTTTACATATGGACTTGTTCTGTTCCTACTTTCTTGAGTGTTTTTTTTATCAAGAAAGAATGTTACATTTTGTCAATTTTTTTTTCTGCAACTATTGAGAAAATCATATGGTTCTTATCCTTTCATTTATTAATGTAGTGCATCATGTTTATTGATTTGTGGGTGTTAAACCACCCCTGCAGCCCAGCAATAAATCCTACCTGGTCATGGTGAATAATCCTTTTAATATTCTCTTGGCTCCTACTAACTAGTATCTTGGTGAGAATTTTCATATCCATTTTCATCAGGGTTATTAGCTTGTAATTCT
Organism: Enhydra lutris kenyoni; assembly: GCF_002288905.1. NCBI lineage: Eukaryota > Metazoa > Chordata > Mammalia > Carnivora > Mustelidae > Enhydra > Enhydra lutris. Next base: position 56,739 of record NW_019154151.1, read on the forward strand.
CCTACTTAGTTGATCCTTGTGTGGTTTTGAGAATGATCTTGGAATTTTTCCTTCCATTTCTACTTTTTGGAACACTTTCAGAATAGGTATTAATTCTTCTTTAAGTGTTTGGTATAATTTCCCTGGGAAACCAGCTGGCCTTGTACTTTTGTTTCTTCCAGATATCCTCATTTGTTAAGTTAAGATACACACACACACACACACACACACACACAATTGTCATGTCCCAGGACCCTGCAGTCATGACCTTATAATTGTATGTATTTGGTTTTCATTGATATTTCTCGTCTTTCATTCATGGTTTTATTTATTTTGGTCTTTTTTCTTTTCTCTTTGATCAGTCTGGTTAGGGGTTTATCAAAGTTCTTTCAAAGAACCCATTCCTCGTTTCCTTGATCTATTCTACTGTTTTTTTTTTAATTTTTCTTTAAGACTTTATTTATTTGACAGACAGAGATCACAAGTAGGCAGAGAGGCAGGCAGAGAGAGAGAGGAGGAGGAAGCAGGCGTCCTGCTAAGCAAAAAGCCCAGTGCAGGGCTCAATCCCAGGACCCTGGGATCATGACCTGAGCCAAAGGCAGAGGCTTTAACCCACTGAGCCACCCAGGCGTCCCTTTTTTTAAATTTCTATATCAATATTTTCTGCTCCATTTTTTTTATTATCTTTCTTCTCCTTCTGTATTTGAGCTTTATTTGCTATTCTTTTTTCACCTCCTGTAGGTATAAGATTTGATTGTGTATTTGAGACTTTTCTAGCTTCTTTTTTTTTAAATTAACATACAATGTATTATTTGTTTCAGGGGTACATGTTGACGATTCATCAGTGTTACATAATTCTCAGTACTCACCATAGCACATACTCTCCCAATGTCCATCACCCTGCCACCCCATCCCTCCCACACCCTTCCACTGAGACTTTTCTAGCTTCTTGAGGAAGGTCCATATTGCTATATATTTCTCTTTTTGGACTATCTTTACTTCATCCCAAAGGTTTGGACTGTCCTGATTTCATTTTGATTTGTTCCCACTTTTTTCTTAATTCTCCTTTAATGTCCTTGTTGATCCATTCATTCGTTCCTTGGATGTACTTTAACCTCCATGTACTTGTGGGTTTCCAAATTTTTTCTTGTAGCTGACTTCAAGTTTCATAATATTGTGGTCTGAAAATATGCAAAGTGTGATGTCAATCTTTTTGTACCAGTTGAGCCCTGATTTGTGACCCAGTGTATGATCTATTCTGGAGAATAGTCCATGTGCATTCAAAAGCAATGCATATTCTGTTCTTTTAAGATGAATTGTTCTGAATATATCTGTTAAGTCCATCTGGTCCAGTGTGTCATTTAAAGGGATCATTTCTTTGTTGATCTTTTGCTTAAATGATCTGTCCATTGCTGTGAGTGGGGTATTGAAGTCCCTTACTATTAGTATATTATTATCTATGATATTCTTTAAGTTTGTTATTAATTGACTTACATATTTGGATGCTCCTAATTCAGAGATGTGAATATTTATCATTGTTAGATCTTATTGATGGATAGACCCCTTTATGACAGAGTGCTACTCTTCATCTCTTATTACAGTCTTTGGTGTAAAATCTTGTTTTTTCTGGTATGAGGGTGGCTATTCCAGTTTTTTTTTTTTTTTTTTTAATGTCTATTAACATGGTAAATGGTCTCTACTCCTTCAATTTCAGTCTGGATTTTCTTTGGATTGCAAATTAGTCTCTTATAAACAGCATATCAATGCCTCCCCCCCTTTTTTTAATCCATTCTGATACTTTACGTCTTTTGATTTTAGCATTTATTTCATTTATATTCAGAGTAAACATTGAAAGATATAACCGGAATTGCATTGCCTGTAAATTTGCTATCCCTGTAGATTGTCTCTGTTCCTTTTGGTCTTTGGTCTTTTTGGGCTCCGTTTTAGCTCAAAATTTCCCCTTTAATATGACTTGTAAGGGCGGTTTAGTCTTCATAAATTCCTTATTTATTATTTATTTTTTATCTTGGGAACTGTTTCTCCTTCTATTCTGAATGACAGTCTTGATGGATAAAGTAATCTTGACAGCATATTTTTTTTTCCATTTAGCATGTTGAATATATTGTATCAGTCTTTTCTTTCCAGCCAGATCTCTGAGGACAGGTCTGCTGCCAGCCTTATGTGTCTACCCTCCTAAATTAAGGACTTCTTGTCCTGAGGGGCTTTCAGAATTTTCTCTTTGTATTAGTAATTGGAAAGTTTCACTATAATGTATTGTGGTGTTGACCTATTTTTGTTGATTTTTTTAATTTTTTTTAATTTATTTTGAGTGTAACAGTATTCATTGTTTTTGCACCACACCCAGTGCTCCATGCAACCCGTGCCCTCTGCAATACCCACCACCTGGTTCCCCCAACCTCCCACCCCTTGCCACTTCAAAACCCTCAGATTGTTTTTCAGAGTCCATAGTCTCTCATGGTTCACCTCCCCTTCCAATTTCCCTCAACTCCCTTCTCCTCTCTAACTCCCCTTGTCCTCCATGCTATTTGTTATGCTCCACAAATAAGTGAAATCATATGATAATTGACTCTCTCTGCTTGACCTATTTCACTCAGCATAATCTCTTCCAGTCCCGTCCATGTTGCTACAAAAATTGGGTATTCATCCTTTCTGATGGAGGCATAATACTCCATAGTGTATGTGGACCACATCTTCCTTATCCATTCGTCCGTTGAAGGGCATCTTGGTTCTTTCCACAGTTTGGCGACCGTGGCCATTGCTGCTATAAACATTGGGGTACAGATGGCCCTTCTTTTCACTACATCTGTATCTTTGGGGTAAATACCCAGGAGTGCAATGGCAGGGTCATAGGGAAGCTCTATTTTTAATTTCTTGAGGAATCTCCACACTGTTCTCCAAATTGGCCTGGTGCTGAATAACTTAGATGGACACTTGCTGAGGCAATAATGAGTCTTTAGTGATGCAAACTGGTAACTGCTCAAGGCTACTAGGTCTGAGATTTATAATCCTACATCACTGAGTTTTTGAAAGCTCAAAATCAAGCCAATAATTAAAATGTTGACTACTAATATTTGTTGAGAGATTTTTGGTTTTGTCTTACTTTCTTTTTAATCAGGGGAAGTGATAGTAAGGGGAGAAGGAAAAGGAAGAAACCCTAATGAGCATCAGAGTCATTAATTTTGAAAATATCCTATGGGATTATTCTGATTCACAATTTTCATTAAAATTGGAGACAAATTGTCACTTTCAAAGTTCAGATTTCTATTTTGGTTGCTTAAGGTTATTCATTTACACTTTAATTAGAAAACTGTGGGAGAGTACTCTGTATGACTTAGTTTTAAACCCTCATTCCATCATTTCCCTACTCCTCATTCTAAAAAAAAGGAAAATGGGTCTATTGAATATATATTATTTATGATCCATGAGAGCAGGGACTGTATCTTCCTTATTCACTGCTGATTTCAAAGCTTAGTACAGTGTCCAACACATACTTAGTTCTCAATAAATATCAATTAAATAAATTTCTACCTTCCATATTACCTTACTTCCAACTTCTTTTTTATTTATTTTTATTTTTTCAGCGTAACAGTATTCATTATTTTTGCACCACACCCAGTGCTCCATGCAAGGCGTGCCCTCTCCAATACTAAACACCTGGATCCCCCCACCTCCCACCCACTCCCCTTCAAAACCCTCAGATTGTTTTTCAGAGTTCATAATCTCTCATGGTTCACCTCCCCTTCCAATTTCCCTCAACTCCCTTCTCCTCTCCATCTCCCGTTGTCCTCCATGTTATTTGTTATGCTCTACAAATAAGTGAAACCATATGATAATTGACTTTCTCAGCTTGACTTATTTCACTCAGCATCATCTCTTCCAGTCCTGTCCATGTTGCTACAAAAGTTGGGTATTCATCCTTTCTGATGGAGGCATAATACTCCATAGTGTATATGGACCACATCTTCCTTATCCATTCATACGTTGAAGGGCATCTTGGTTCTTTCCACAGTTTGGTGAATGTGGCCATTGCTGCTATAAACATTGGGGTACAGGTGGCCCTTCTTTTCACTACATCTGTATCTTTGGGGTAAATACGCAGTAGTGCAATGGCAGGGTCATAGGGAAGCTCCATTCTTAATTTCTTGAGGAATCTCCACACTGTTCTCCAAACTGGCTGCACCAACTTGCATTCCCACCAACAGTGTAAGAGGGTTCCCCTTTCTCCACATCCCCGCCAACACATGTTGTTTCCTGTCTTGCTAATTTTGGCCATTGTAACTGGTGTAAGGTGGTATCTCAATGTGGTTTTAATTTGCATCTCCCTGATGACTAGTGATGATGAACATTTTCTCATGTGTCTGACAGCCATTTGTATGTCTTCATTGGAGAAGTGTCTGTTCATATCTTCTGCCCATTTTTTCATATGATTGTCTGTTTTGTGTGTGTTGAGTTTCAGGAGTTCTTTATATATTCTGGATATCAACCTTTTGTCTGTACTGTCATTTGCAAATATCTTCTCCCATTCCGTGGGTTGCCTTTTTGTTTTCTGGACGGTTTCCTTTGGTGCGCAGAAGCTTTTGATCTTGATGAAGTCCCAAAAGTTCATCTTCGCTTTTGTTTCCTTTGCCTTTGGAGACATATCTTGAAAGAAGTTGCTGTGGCTGATATCGAAGAGATTCCTGCCTATGTTCTTCTCAAGGATTGTGATGGATTCCTGTCTCACGTTGAGGTCTTTTATTCATTTTGAGTTTATCTTTGTGTACGGTGTAAGAGAATGGTCGAGTTTCCTTCTTCTACATATAGCTGCCCAGTTTTCCCAGCACCATTTATTGAAGAGACTGTCTTTTTTCCACTGTATATGTTTTCCTGTTTTGTCGAAGATTAACTGACCATACAGGTGAGGGTCCATATCTGGGCTCTCTACTCTGTTCCACTGGTCTATGTGTCTGTTTTTATGCCAGTACCATGCTGTCTTGGTGATCACGGCTTTGTAGTAAAGCTTGAAATCAGGTAACATGATGCCTCCAGTTTTATTTTTGTTTTTCAACATTTCCTTAGCGATTCAGGGTCTCTTCTGATTCCATACAAATTTTAGGATTATTTGCTCCAGCTCTTTGAAAAATATCAGTGGAATTTTTTTTTAAGATTTTTTTTTATTTATTTACTTGACAGACAGAGATCACAAGTAGGCAGAGAGACAGGCAGAGAGAGAGGGGGAAGCAGACTTCCCACCGAGCAGAGAGCCCGATGTGGGGCTCGATCCCAGGACCCTGGGATCACGACCTGAGCCGAAGGCAGAGGCTCCAACCCGCTGAGCCACCCAGGTGCCCCTACCGGTGGAATTTTGATTGCAATGGTATTAAAAGTATAGATTGCTCTAGGCAGTATAGACATTTTAACAATTTTTATTCTTCTGATCCAAGAGCATGGAATGGTCCTCCATCTTTTTGTGTCTTCTTCGATTTTTTTCATGAGTGTTCTGTAGTTCCTCAAGTACAGTTCCTTTACCTCTTTGGGTAGGTTTATTCCCAGGTATCTTATGGTCCTTGGTGCTACAGTAAATGGAATCAATTCTCTAATTTCCCTTTCTGTATTTTCATTGTTAGTGTATAAGAAAGCCACTGATTTCTGTACGTGGACTTTGTATCCTGCTACGTTGTTGAATTGCTGTATAAGTTCTAGTAGTTTGGGGGTGGAGTCTTTGGGTTTTCCATATAAAGAATCATGTCATCTGTGAAGAGAGAGAGTTTGACTTCTTCATTGCCAATTTGGATACCCTTTATTTGTCTTTGTTGTCTGATTGCTGTTGCTAGGACTTCTAATACTATGTTGAACAAGAGGGGTGAGAGTGGGCATCCTTGTCGTGTTCCTGATCTCAGCAGGAAGGCTGCAAACTTTTTCCCATTGAGGATGATATTTGCTGTGGGTCTTTCATAGATAGATTTTATGAAGTTCTGGAATATTCCCCCTACCTCTATACTTTGAAGCATTTTAATCAGGAATGGATGCTGGATTTTGTCAAATGATTTTTCTGCATCTATTGAGAGGACCATGTGGTTTTTCTCTCTTCTCTTATTGATTTGTTCTATCACATTGATTGATTTGCAAATGTTGAACCATCCTTGTAGCCCAGGGATGAATCCCATCTGGTCAGGGTGGATAATCTTTTTAATGTGCTGTTGGATCTTGTTTGCTAGGATCTTGTTTAGAATCTTAGCATCCATATTCATCAGTGATATTGGTCTGAAATTCTCCTTTCTGGTAGGTTCTTTGCCTGGTTTGGGGATCAGGGTAATGCTGGCTTCATAGAAAGAGTCTGGAAGTTTTCCTTCTGCTTCAATTTTTTGAAACAGCTTCAGGAGAATAGGTGTTATTTCTTCTTTGAAAGTTTGGTAGAATTCCAGAGGGAATCCATCAGGTCCTGGGCTCTTGTTTTTTGGGAGGTTTTTGATCACTGCTTCAATCTCATTTCTAGATATCAGTCTATTCAGGTTGTCAATTTCTTCCTGGTTCAATTTTGGGAGTTTATAGTTTTCCAGGAATGCATCCATTTCATCTAGGTTGCTTAGCTTATTGGCATATAACTGTTGATAATAACTTCTGATGATTGTTTCTATCTCCTTGGTGTTAGCTGTGATCTCTCCTTTATCATTCATAATTTTATGAATTTGGGCCTTCTCTCTTTTCTTTTGGATTAGTGTGGCCAATGGTCTATCAATCTTATTGATTCAAAAAACCAGCTTCTAGTTTCATTGATATGTTCTACTGTATCTCTGGTTTCTACCTCATTGATCTCTGCTCTAGTCTTGATTATTTCCCTTCTTATGTGTGGAGTTGGTTTGATTTGTTGTTGATTCTCCAGTTCCTTAAGGTGTAGAGACAGCTGGTGTGTTCTGGATTTTTCAATTTTTTTGAGGGAGTCTTGGATGGATATGTATTTCCCCCTTAGGACTGCCTTTGCTGTATCCCATAGGTTTTGGACCAAAGTGTCTTCATTCTCATTGGTTTCCATGAGTTGTTTCAGTTCTTCTTTGATCTCCTGGTTGATCCAAGCATTCTTAAACAAAGTGGCCTTTAGTTTCCAGGTTCCTTTGGAACTTTTCCTTGTGATTGAGCTCCAGTTTCAAAGCATTGTGATCTGAGAATATGCAGAGAATAATCTCAGTCTTTTGGCATCAGTTGAGTCCTGATTTGTGACCCAGTACATGGTCTATTCTGGAGAAGGTTCCATGTGCACTTGAGAAGAATGAGTATTTTGTTGTTTTAGCGTGGAATGTTTTGTATATATCTATGAGGTCCATCTGGTTCAGTGTGTCACTCAATGTTCTTTGTTTCTCTATTGATTTTCTGCTTTGATGATCTATTTCTGAGAGAGGCGTGTTAAGATATCCTACTATTAATGTATTCATATCAATATGACTCTTTATCTTGATTAACAGTTTTCTTATGTAATTGGCTGCTCCCATATTGGGGGCATAGATATTTACAATTGTTAGATCATCCTGGTGGATAGTCCCTTTAAGAATTATGTAGTGTACTTCTGTATCTCTGACTACAGTCTTTAGTTTAAAATCTAATTTGTCTGATATGAGAATCGCTACCCCAGCCTTATTTTGAGGCCCATTGGCATGAAAGATGCTTCTCCATCCCTTCACTTTCAGTCTGGGTGTATCTTTAGGTTCAAAATGGGTCTCTTGTAGACAACATATGGATGGGTCCTGTCGTTTTATCCAATCTGCAATCCTGTACCATTTTATGGGCGCATTTAGGCCATTCACATTGAGAGTGATTATTGAGAGATACGTTTTTATTGACATCGTGTTACCTTTGAAGTCTTTCTTTCTGTAGATTGTCTCTCTATTTCTGTTCAATGCTATTCTTAGGATTTTTCATTTTTATAGTACCCCACTTAATATTTCCTGCAGTGTTGGCTTGGTGGTTGCATAGTCTTTTAAGCCTTGCCGGTCTTGGAAACTCTTTATCTCTCCATCCATTTTGAATGTCAGTCTTGCTGGATAAAGTATTCTTGGCTGCATGTTCTCATTTAGTGCCCTGAATATATCTTGCCAGCCCTTTCTGGCTTGCCAGGTCTCTGTGGACAGATCTGACATTATTCTGATGGGCTTTCCTCTGTAAGTAAGGAGCCTCTTTGTCCTAGCAGCTTTCAAGAGATTATATCTACAATTATGATTCCTCAATTTGACTATCAGGTGCCTTGATGTTTTTTCTGGAATCTATAATTTGGGTGGAGACCGTTCGGCTTCTAATACATGAACGCTGGTTCCATTCATGAGATTCGGAAAATTTTCATGAAGAACTTGTTCCACTATATTTTCTAGACTTCTTTCTTTCTCCTCCCCTTCAGGGTTTCCAATAATTCTGACGTTGGAACATTTCATGGCATCATTTATTCCCCTGATTCTGTTTTCGTGGCTTCTAAGCTTTTTGTTCCAGGCTTCCTCCTGATCCTTTCTCTCTATTTGTTTGTCCTCCAGGTCACTAATTCTATCTTCTGTCTCAGTTACCCTAGCTTTGAGAGAATTTAGATTAGATTGGAACTCATTGAGAACATTGTGAACCTCTTCCCTGGTAGCTTTCAGCTCAGCCCTAACTTTTTGAACATCTTCCCTGGTCACTTTCAGTTCAGCCCTAATCAATTCCGTTTGGTCATCCATGGCTTTCTCCAACCTAGGTATTGCCTGGATAATTGTTAGCCTGAATTCTCCATCCGACATATTGTCTATGTTGATAGATGTTAGCTCTGTTGCAGAAGGCCCATCCTCTGTATTTTTCTTCTGCTGGGCATTCCTCCTCCTAGTCATTTTGGTGAGAGATGACTGAACGGATGTAGCTGGATGTATGGACCGTGGTGCAGTCAAGGTGCACCCTGGAACACTTCTGAGCAATCAGGATTCCCCACCCAAACAAGAGAAAAAAGAAAAGATAAAGAAAAAAAGAGAGAGAGAGAGACAGGAAAAAAAGGGAAGATAAAAGAGAAGGTTCAGCCCAAATGGGCCCCAAGGTAAGATTTAGGAAGTATACAAACAAAAACAGACAAAAAGACTGATAAAAGTATATGACAAGAGAGAAAAAAATATATATATATGCAAATAAAGGAAGAACCTCGTCAAAAAGAACCCCAAGTATAAGATTTATATACTATCAGGACAAACACAAAAACACAGAAACACTGGCGGAAGAAAAAGATGGGAGAGTGGTAATAAATTCTCAGTGTGGGTGAGGAAGGTTGTTTTGATTCTTCCTGGATGTATCTTGATATCTTTGTTAAAGGACTCAACTTTCCTAAGATGAAGGGGGATTAAAAATTGGTTTACCTATAGGGGTAGCATTGATTGGGGAAAGGGGAGTACCTTGAAGTTTAACTCTATATGAATATTAGAAAATAAAAATAAAAAAGGAATAAACTAGACTAAACTAAACTCAAATTTAAAAAAAAAATAAAAAAAATAGAAATGTAAAAGAAAAACACAGGTGTATGAATCAAAAAGTTCAAGTTAGAAGTTTATTATGGAATTTGATGTGCTGGAGATCTCACGGTGATGGTAAATAGGTTAAAAAATTATGTATATAAAAAAAAATGAACCAGAATAGTGGGAACAAGTTAAAAATAAAAGTTGTCCTATGAAGTAGTGGTGGTTGTTCTCTTGTCTTTTTTTTTTTCTTTCCTGGTTGGTTTTCTGGGGGAGGGGCCTACCAAGTGGGTTTTCAGTCAGTGATGTTCCCTGAGTTAAGTCCTCCCGCCCCCCTCAAGGGGGTGGGCTCTGAGGACACTGGTTTTTTCAGGCTTTTGTTCTCTGGAGGTTTTTATGTTTGTTCACTTTTTTTTTCCTTGCCTTGACCGCTTTTGATGGTTTTTGTAGGTTTAGAGGAAAGCAAACTGCACCATGACCTCCCTCTGAGAGAGAAGCCTCATTCTGGCTGCAGAGCCCCAATAAATTCCCCCTTGGCTGCTGGCAGAGCAGGTTCCAAGTCACGGTCCCTGGGACGCAGGGTCTTCTGTTTGTACCCAAAACTACAGCAGCGGTGGCTGTCTGGGCAGCTCCATACTGCCACAGATGTTCCAAGCAGTGATCGCATGCTGAGATTTTCCCGCTGGCCTGGGCTGGGAGTGCCTGGTCTTTCTGGGTCTAAGAGCGCTGGGCTTGGGTGCACCTCTCTCAGGGGAGTGTGTGGGGGCACGCGCACGTCTCAGGCTCTGGTGGAATGGCGTGAGTCCGAGAGCACCAGGCTGGGCCTTTGTGCACCTCTCTCAGGGGAGTGTGTGGGGCGTGCGCGTCTCAGGCTCTGGTGGAATGGCGCGGGTCTAAGAGCGCGGGTGGGGGGGGGCGTCTCAGGCTCTGTAGCAACTGCCCTCTGGCTCTGGAGCCTCTGCCTTCTGGCGAGGCTCCCAGCCCCTCACAGGAGACGGACCCCACGTGATCTCGGGCACGCTGGCGGCTCAGGATCAAGACCTGGTTTCTCCTCCACACTCTCTCTGGCTCAGCGCCAGGGGAGGCTGTCCTGGGTCCGGGGACCTAAGCCCCTGTCCCTAGCTGCCCCGATTCCCGCAATTTCCCCCCACGATCCTTTGCTATCTTTGAGTGCTTTCAACCAGACTCCAAGTTAATGCTGGTCCCTAGACACAGGGCACTCTCGGATTGGGGTATTACATTCCAATCGGTTGCCTCTGGTGGCTCCCTCCCCCTTTTGTTTATCTTCCGAGATCAGTCCGAAGTTCCCATTCCGCTTTACCTGCCTACTGGCGTCTTCTGCCCCTGTAGAGATCCAGACGTGTATAATTCTGATCTCAGGCTGTTTTCATGGGTGATCAGAATTCTTTGGTAGGTAATCAGCTCACTTTAGGGTACAGGTTGAAAAGGTGCCTCCTCCTACTTCCCCGCCATCTTGTCTCCTATTTTTGTTGGTTTTAAGGCAAATTCTCTTTGTCTCTTGGATTTGATTGCCTGTTTCCTTCCCCTGATTAGGCAAGTTTCCAACTACAATTTGTTCAAGTAAATATTTGTCCTTTTTTTTCTTGCTCTTTGTCTTCCGTGACTATTGTCACATGGATATTTTGCTTTATGGAATTGCTGAGGTCCCTAAGTCTACCTTAATAATCTAATAATTTTCTTTCCTTCTTTGTAGCTTCATTATTTTCCATAATTTTATTTTTTTCTTAAGATTTTATTTATTTATTTGACAGACAGAGATCATAAGTAGGCAGGGAGGCAGGCAGAAAGAGAGAGAGAGAGAGGAGGAAGCAGGCTCCCTGCTAAGCAGAGAGCCCGATGTGGGGCTCAATCCCAGGACCCTGGGATCATGACCTGAGCCAAAGGCAGAGGCTTCAACCCACTGAACTACCCAGGCGCTCCCATTTTGTCTTTTTTTTTTTTTTTTAAGATTCCACCTATTTATTCACAGAAGACAGAGAGGCAGAGGGAAATGCAGGCTCCCCCCTGAGCAGGAAGCCTGATGTGGGACTTGATCCCAGGACCCTCAGATCATGACCTAAGCCAAAAATGGATGCCTAACTGATTGAGCAACCCAGACACTCCATAATTTTATCTTCTATGTCACTGATTCACTCTTCTGATTCATTCATCCTTCTTTTTATGGCTTCCACTTGGGACTGCATCTCAGTTTTACTATTTTTAATTTCTGCCTGACTGGATTTCAGTTATTTTATCTCTATAGTACGGGATGCTCTAGTGTCTCCTATGCTTTTTTTAAAGCCCAGCTAGCATCTTTATAATCATTGTGCTAAATTCTAGGTCATATATCTTAATTATATCTGTATTGATTAAATCCCTGTCTGTGTACTAACTCCTGTTCTTTCTTTTGGGGTGAATTCCTCCATATCATCATTTTGTCCAGAAAATAAAGGAAAAAAGAAAGGAAAAACAACAACAACAACAAATAGAACAATAACAACAGGAAAAACAAAACAAAATAAAAGTAGATCCTAGGTGTATATTGGTCTGCTTTTTAAAAGAAACTAGATTCTGGGGTGCCTGGGTGGTTCAGTGGGTTAAAGCCTCTGCCTTCAGCTTGGGTCATGATCCCAGGGTCCTGGAATCGAGTCCCACATTGGGCTCTCTGATCCGTGGAGAGCCTGCTTCCTCCTCTCTCTCTCTGCCTGCCTCTGTGCCTACTTGTGATCTCTGTCTGTCAAATAAGTGAATAAAGTCTTTAAAAAAAAGGAAAAAGAAACTAGATCCCAAAATAAGGAAGAAAGAATCAAAAATGCACACACACATACACACACACACATATGGTATGAAATAAAATAAAATACAATGAAAAGAAACAAAAACAAAATTATATATAAATAATATATAAAAATAAAAATTAAAAAATAATTGAAAAAATAAATAAATAATTGATAAAATAGTAAAAATATGAAAAAATAAAATACGAAGAATGCAGGCTGCCTCAGTGGCTTAGTCAATTAAACATCTGTCTTTGGTTCAGGTCATGATCCCAGGTTCTGGGATTGAGCCCCATTTAGGGCTCCCAATTCAGTGGGGTAATCTGCTTCTCCCTCTGATGTTCCCTACCTGTGGTCCAATTCTCTCAAATAAAATATTTTTAAAAGATAGAAGAATAAAGAAATATTTTAAAAGATAAAAGATAAAAGATAAAAGAATGCTATATAATGTTTTCCCCTAGAGATGAAGCTTTTCAGCCCTCCGTGGTAAGTAAACTTGGTGTCAGCAAGTTTTTGCTGGTCTGGTAGAGGGACCTGTTAACACTGATTCTGATCTAGACTTGTTCTAGTGGAAATGAGCCTCCAGTGCACAAGGATGCAGAGTTCAGTGTAAGGGGCTCCAGACTCCACTAGGTGGCGCCGTGTTTCTCCCTGAAGGCTTTCACCATTGATGGGTGGGATGAATATGGTGGCACCTACCTCTCTTGCTCCAGAGCTGAAAAATTTGTGACTTTCACTCTCTCAGAAGAGTAATCTTCACTCTCACAGAAGAATAATCAACCTCTCTTTTCTCTCTGGTTTCTGTCAGAACTCCGTGCTTACCCTGTCTGTGTCTGAGTGCTTTTATCTCAGGCAAGCATATGAGTTTCAAAACTCCAAATTTTAGGGACTATCATGGCATGGAACTGCACTGTTCTTCTGGGAAGGGTCTCATTCTGCTACTCCTTTTTGCCACCCCACAAACAGCAGTTGTATGACAGTGCAGATGTTCACAATTTATGGCAACACAGAGCAGAAAGCTGGCACATAGACATGCTGTTCTCAGCTGGCTTCCACCCTCCTGTGTTTGGAACCATGCTGCTCTTAGGCACCACCATTCTTCTCATGACCCTGGGGATCTTGAAACCATGTTGTGACACCTGGGATTCTTCTCCGTTTCACCACTTGAGCACCTTTAAGCCAGGCATGTTCCCTATGTAGTAGACTAAAAGTTCTGATTTTGTACTCTTCTGCTTATAACATTCTGTGGTAGCCTCCTTAAGAAGGGTGTCTCCCCACTGCCATATCCTCAGTTATACCATATCAAATTCAGGTTTCTGCACCTCCTATCTTCCAAATGGTGATCACTTTTATACTTGTAGACTTGCAGTATTTGTTTTCTCAGACCTCTGAGTCATTCTTCTGGTGTTTAGAATGGTTTGATAACTATCTAGTTGTATCTGAGGGATGAGTCAAACTTAGGGTCTCCCCTACTCTTCTGCAATTTTAACTCCTTCAACCTTGCTGGTATTTTATGTCATTTGATTTGGAGTGATTTCATTAGTCTATTTTTGTAATGTCTATTTACTCCACATTGTGAGGCCTCTGGTGTTTCTCCTCATAAGGGCATGTGTACTGTCAACTTTGAATCATGGTAGTTTCATCAGGGCTTTATTTAACTGTCTTTTCTTCTGATACCTTTGTTAATCTGCCTGTATTTTTGTAGATATACTCAGCTGTTAGTCTTCACTAGTTGCTACCTGATTATTTTATTGCCTTCTATAATGCTTTGGAGGCATAAATTACTCCACAGTCTGACATAAACATAGGCCCCCTTATAGGGGTGTTTTTGAGCCCATGTTAACCTTTATTTCTAAGCAAGAAAAGTTCTATTTACCTATATCCTTGGTTGTTTCCTATCAACCATGTAGCCATTGAGCTATTTCACTGTTCTCAAGGAACTGACATCAATCTCCTAGTTGCCTAAGAGATAATAATGATATAAAATAATGGAGATATATAGTATTCAAAAATCTCCATTATTTTCTAGAGCACCTTAAAGCTTAGACTTCCACACACTCTGTTACAAATATAGTCAGTTACCTTGTATGGATTGTTAGTTCTCCTTCATAAAACATCTGTGCTACTATTATGGAGCTTGGGCAAAGCCAGTAGCATGTTTCTTTATTATTAGGACACCTGATTTATGAGTGTGTCACTGGATAGGGATGGCAGGCTCTGGCCTCTGCTTGCCTTTCCTAGAAAGGACACTCCACTGTGAGAGTGTGGAAGATTATTTGGGGCCCAGTATTCTCAGTCTGACATGATGGGTGGAGCCTCAGTCCCATAGCTGTATTACATATGGAAGAAAGGAGTCTCTGAACTTTTAGCTGCACTCACCTGCAATTTAACATCTTCTCAGAGATTTAGAAATGCAAGATGATGGTGGCCTACACCTTCCAGCATTTACCATAGCCCTCTATGTACTTAGCCACAAATGCTTGGAGTAGAATCTCTGTCACACTGAGCTGGGGATGGGTAGGAAGAGAGTAGGTCATGGCACAAGTGCTGTTCTTACCAACATTTTCTTGGGTAAATGTTGTTTCATTTCCTATATGCTTTTAGAACAATTGCTAAACACTTTAATGTCACATACACAGACAGATCTAGACACACACACACACACACAGCACTTGCCTACTTTACCACTCATTTTTCTTTTTTTTTTAATTTTATTTATTATTTGACAGAGAGAGATCACAAGTAGACAGAGAGGCAGGCAGAGAGAGAGAGAGAGGGAAGCAGGCTCCCTGCTGAGCAGAGAGCCCGATGCGGGACTCCATCCCAGGACCCTGAGATCATGACCCGAGCCGAAGGCAGCGGCTTAACCCACTGAGCCACCCAGGCGCCCTACCACTCATTTTTCAATGGATATTCTGTAGAAGATCTTTCAGTTGTCTTTTTACACCATACATAAATGTTTTCATGAAGAACAAAATCTTATTCCCACAGTTAAAGACTTAAGCTATATAAAAAATAAGATAGGGGCGCCTGGGTGGCTCAGTGGGTTAAGCTGCTGCCTTCGGCTCAGGTCATGATCTCAGAGTCCTGGGATCGAGCCCCGCATCGGGCTCTCTGCTCTCTAGGGGAGCCTGCTTCCTCCTCTCTCTCTCTGCCTGCCTCTCTGCCTGCTTGTGATCTCTCTGTCAAATAAATAAATAAAATCTTTAAAAAAAAAAAAAATAAGATAAATTATTTTTTTCTCTATAAGACACTTGAAATATAATAGCTAAAAAAAAGAAATATAAGAACTCATTGAATAGAGAAGGGAGAACACATTGTGAAATTCATTTAATTTTAGCTGTTACTAGGAGTTTGTGTCCTTCTCCCCTTGGCTTATTGTTGCTGATGACTTTGTAAAGGCTAGGTCTTCATTTGTGCCTATAACATGGCATTGCTATTCTCAGGATCCCCTCCAAGGCCATGGAGAATGAGCCAAAGATAGGGTGCTGTTTCTTGTAATACTATGCTTTTATATATATCTCATTTAATTCTTACAGAAATTCTGTATATAAATGTTATCTAATTCATGGACAAACAAACAAGCTCAGAGAAGTTAAAGTAGATGTAAAAAACTTATAATATTTGGAGAACAATTCAGGATACTATTCTCGTGCCCATTGGTACGGTAAGATTTATATACAAAGAAAATTTACCAAAAAAAATGAGAAAGAATGATAAAGTGATCACACTAAAATTTAAATTTTCTTCACAATAAGATATCAAAGTGAAATTAAAGGAAAGCCATAAATTAGTACAAGATATTTGGAGTGTGCTTTGCTGGCATCATGTAGAAAAACCACTTCTAAATAATAAAATAAAGATAAATTAAAAGTGGGTAAATCTATTAATAAGTAATTTAAAGAAAAACAGGGGTGCCTGGGTGGCTCAGTTGGTTAAGTGACTGCCTTCAGCTCAGGTCATGATCTTGGAGTCCTGGGATCAAGTCCCACATCAGGATCCCAGCTCCATGGGGAGTCTGCTTCTCCCTCTGACCTCCCCTCTCATGCTCTCTCACTCTGTCTCTTTCTCAAATAAATAAATAAAATTTAAAAAATAAGTAATTTAAAGAAAAACAATGGCAAATAAACATCTTAAAAATGCTCAAAGTTATTAACAAAGTAAATGCAACTTTTAAAATGAAGATACGATCTCACATGGTTGAAAAAAATAATTATTGGCAAAAATTTAATCAGTGAATAAATATTGGCAATGATGTAGAAAAACAGAATGTCTAGTGTAATGAATGTGTGAGTATAAATTGGTACAACTATGCCCCATATATACTAATGCTAAAGATGCACATATACAACAACTTAAGATTTCTACCTTTCAATGAATTCTAATTTAACCTATTAAAAAAAAACCCAAACATTTACACAATGAAACATGTATAAAAATGTTCATAGTAGGGGCACCTAGGTGGCTGAGTCAACTGGCATCTTCCTTTGGCTCAGGTCATGATCCCGGAGTCCTGGGATCGAGGCCTGCATCAGGCTCCCTGCTCAGTGGGGAGTCTGCTTCTCCCTCTCCTTGCTCCTTCTCTCTCTCTCTCTCTCTCACATTCCCTCTCTCTCAAATGGATAAATAAAATCTTTTTTTAAAAAGTTCATCGTAAGACTGTTAGTGACAGAAAGGGAAAGAAATATCAATAACCAACACTTAGAAAATTGTTTCATACATAGTAGGGACCCCATTAATAATTGTTGAAAGAATAAGTGCATCTAAAAATGCATTAATTGGAAAGTGGATATATATATTTTGGTATTTATGTCCAATGAAATCTATCCAGCAGTGATAATTAATGAATTAAATCTGATGTATCAATATGCATAAATTGTAATGTAATATAAAATACACAAGTTGCTTATGTAAGGAGAATATGATATTATGTATCTAAATTCTTACAACATCAAAGCAACTCATCATATTACTAATGAATACACAGATATACAATAAAAATGATTATACAAACTCTCATGTATGAATGATGAATATAAAATTCAATAAAATTAAATATAGTCATCACCTATGAGGAGGAAAACAAATGGAAAAAGTGAGAGGTACACACGGTCTTATATATCTGCAATATTTCTTTTAAAAAAAGTGAAATAAAAATGTTACAGTATTAAAAAGTTGAAGTTGATACATTGTTGTTTATAATATAATTTTCTATATGTTTAACATTAAAAATATTTCAAATGAAAACCATATTGGAAATTTTGAAGTAATCTTATATGTTAACCCAGAAAAGAGAAAATTATGCATAAATATGGTGGTGAGTATAAAGGAGGGCATGTATTGAATGGAGCAGTGAGTGTTGTACATAAACAATAAATCTTGGAACACTGCATCAAAAAAATAAAAAAGTCATTATGTCCTCAAATAAAACAAAGCAAAACATCTTTCAAATATTGGAAAATTGCAGGAGGGGGCAAGATGGCAGAGAAGTAAGAGATCCTGTTTCAACTGGTCCCCTAAAGTGAGCTAATTATCTACCAGAACACTCTGAACACCCATGAAATCAGCCTGAGGTGTAGGATTATGCACTGCTGGATCTCTATGGGGGCAGAATGCACCAGTAGAGAGGTAAAGTGAGTGGGAATCAGACTGATATTGGAGAATAAACAGAAGGGCGAGGGAAACACCAGAAGTGACCCATTGGAATGTTACTACCCCAATACAAGAGTGCCCTGTGATTGGGGAACAGCATTAACATGGAGTCTGGTAAAAAGAACCCAAAAAGAGTAAAAGATCTTCAGATGCAACTGGTGGAATGGGCAGTCACGGGCATGGACCTAAGCCCACTGAACCATGATGGCCACCACCAGAGACCACCCATGCCACAGAGAGTGAGTCAAAGCCTCCAGGCCCTGGTTCCTGAGATGCCGTATTTTCGCAGCTTGCACCAGTGCTGGGCCAGGCATTCTCCATGCGTGATGTGCAGACATCACGTCTGATGTGTGTGCCAGCTGGCACTCTCTAGAACCACAGCCTTTTGCACTCTGCATGAACACTGCATGACTGGGGACTGAACCATGTGTGCTCCCTGCCTGCCTGCACCTGAGAGTGCTCTGTGCAAGCACTAGCTGGTGGGCACTATAATAATAATAATTATATAATAACCTTTTGACTTGACATTTCTTCATACATATACCTGTGTTTTTCTTTCCTTTTCTATTTTTTTGAGATACATATAGATATAAGCTTCAAGGTAATCCTCTTTCCCTAATCAATACTACCCCCATATATAAACTCATTTTACTCTCCCTTTATCTTGGGAAAGTTGGGTCCTTTAACAAAGATATCAAGATAAACTCAGGAAGAATCAAAATAACCTTCCTCATCCACACTGAGGATTTACAACTACCCTCCCATCTTTATCTTCTGTCAGTGTTTCTGTGTATTTGTTTTTCTTCTGGTATTATATAAATCTTATCCGTGGGGTTATTTTGGCTTGTTTCTTTCTTTCTTTTTTTTTTCTTGTTGTTGAATTTTTTTCAGACTTTTCATTTGTCTGTTTTTGTTCTTATACCTTATAAATCTTACCTTTGGAGCCCATTCTGGTTGGGTCTTTTCTTTCTTTCCTTTTTTTTTTCTGTCTCTCTATTTCTCTCTCTCTCTCTCTCATTTTATCTTTTTTCTTTCTTTTTGGTGCTAACTTCCGATTGCTCAAAAGTGTTCCAGGGTGCACCTTGCCTGGATCACAGTTGATATCTTCAGCTACACATCCCCTCTACCACCTCTCACCAAAATGTCTAGGACGGGGAATGTACAACAGAGGAAAAATTCAGAAACTGTGCCCTATCCATCAGTGCTATTGGATATGGACATAAACAGTATGATGGAAAGAGAATTCAGGATAACAATTATCCAGGCAATGGCTAATTTGGAGAAAACCATTAACAACAACATGGAATCTATTAGGGCAGAAGTGAAAGCCACCTGGGAAGCAGTTAAAAATGCTATCAATGAGATCCAATCAAGTCTGAATTCTCTAACAGCTAGAGTAACTGAGGCAGAAGATAGAATTAATCATCTAGAGGACAAAATGATAGGGAAAAAGGATCAAGAGGAGGCCTGGAACAAACAGCTTAGAAGCCATGAAAACAGAATTAGGGAAATCAACAAAAGTTCGAATGTCAAAATTATTGGGAGTCCTGAGGGGGAGGAGAAAGAAAGAAGACTAGAAGATGTAGTTGAACAAATTTCCCATGGAAGTTTTCCCAGTCTGGGGAATGGAACCAGCGTTCATGTCGTAGAGGCAGAAAGATTCCCCCCCCCCATGATCATAGAATCTAGAAAGACCTCCAGACACCTGATTGTTAAGCTGAAGAATCATAATTTTAGACAGGAGCTCTTGAGAGCAGCTAGGGGGAAGAGGTTCCTTACGTACAGAGGAAGGTCCATCAGAATATGTCAGACCTGTCCACAGAACCCTGGCAAGCCAGGAAGGGCTGGCAAGACATATTCAGGGCAGTAAATGAGAAGAACATGCACCCAAGAATACTTTATCCAGCAGGGCTGATATTCAAAATGGAAGAAGTAAAGGGTTTCCAAGACTGGCAAGGTTTAAAAGAGTATGTGACCCCTGAGCACTACAAGAAATATTCAGGGGGTTTCTAAAAGAAGAAAGAACCCAAGAGTAACGTAGAAGAGATATTTATAGGGACAATCTATAGAAACAAGGACTTCACAGGCAACGCGATGTCAATAAAAATGTATCTTTCAATAATCACTCTCAACATGAATAGCTAAATGCTCCCGTAAATGGCACAGGGTTGCAGATTGGATAGAATGACCGGATCTGTCCATATGCTGTCTAAAAGAGACCCATTTGGAACCTAAAGATACATGCAGGCTGAAAGTGAAGGGTTGGAGAAGCATCTTTCATGACAATGGGCCTCAAAAGAAAGCTGGGGTAGCTATTCTTTTATCAGATAAATTAGATTTTAAACTAAAGACTGTAGTCAGAGATAAAGAAGGACACTGCATCATTCTTAAAGGGTCTATCCATCAAGAAGATTTACAAATTATAAATATTTCTGCCATCAATACGGGAGCAGCTAACGACATAAGACAACTGTTAATCAAGATAAAGAGTCATATTCACATGAATACAATAATACTGGGGGTTCTTAACACGCCAGTCTCAGTAATAGACAGATCATCCAAGCAGAAAATCAATAAAGAAACAAGAACATTGAAAGACATTGGACCAGATGGACTTCATAGATATATACAGAACATTCCATCCTGAAACAACAGAATACCCATTCTTCTCAAGTGCACATGGAACTTTCTTCAGACTAGACCACTAACTGGGTCACAAATCAGGGCTCAACTGATACCAAAAGAATGAGATTATTCCGTGCTTATTCTCAGAACACAATGCTTTGAAACTGGAACTCAAACACAAGAAAAAGTTCGGAAGGAATTCAAACACTTGGAAGCTAAAGACCGCCTTGCTTAAGAATGTTTGGATCAACCAGGAAGTCAAAGAAGAACTTAAAGAATTCATGGAAACCAATGAGATTTAAGACATTTGGGTTCAAAACCTATGGGATACAGTTAAGGCGGTCCTAAGGGGGAAATACTTAACCATCCAAGCCTCCCTCGAAAACACTGAAAAATCCAGAATTCACCAGCTTTCTTTATACCTTAAAAAAAACTGAAGAATAAACAACAAATTAAGCCAACCCCACACAAAAGAATGGAAATAATCAAGATTAGAGCAGAGATCAATGAGATAGAACCTAGAGATACTGTAGAACACATCAACAAAACTAGAAGCTGATTTTTTGTAAGAATCAATAAGATCGATAAACCATTGGCCAAAATAATCCAAAAGAAAAAAGAGAAGACCCAAATTAATAAAATTATGAATGATAAGGGAGAGATCATGACTAACACCAAGGAAATAGAAACAATCATCAGAAATTTTTATCAACAGTTATATGCCAATAAATCAAGCAACCTAGATGAAATGGATGCATTCCTGGAAACCTATAAACTTCCAAAACTGAATCAGGAACAAATTGACAAACTGAATAGACCAATATCTAGTAACAAGATTTAAGTAGTGATCAAAAACCTCCCAATAAACAGGGGCCCTGGGCCTGACAGATTCCCTGGAGAATTCTACCAAACATCCAAAGAAGAAATAATACCTATTCTCCTGAAGCTGTTTCATGATATAGAAACGGAAGGAAAACTTCCAGACTCTTTCTATGAAACCAGTATTCCCCTGATCTCCAAACCAGGGAAAGACCCCACCAAAAAGGAGAATTTCAGACCATTAACCCTGGTGGATATGGATGCTGAGATTCTCAGCAAGATCCTAGCTAATAGGATCCAACAGTTCATTAAAAATATTATCGACCATGACCAGGAAGGATTTATCCACGGGATGCAAGTGTGGTTCAACATTCGTAGATCAATCAATGTGATAGAAAAAATCAGTAAGAGAAAAGGGAAGAACCACATGGTCTTCTCAATTGATGCAGAAAAAGCATTTGAGAAGATATAGAAAAGCTGACAGCCTTCCCTTTGAGATCAGGAATGCAAGAAGGATGCCCACTCTTGCCACTCTTGTTCAACATAGCACCAGAAGTCCTAGCAACAGCAATCAGACAACAAAAACAACAACAAAAATGAAAGGTATTCAGATTGGCAATGAAGAAGTCAAACTCTCTCTCTTCACAGATGACATGATACTTTACGTGAAAAATGCAAAAGTCTCCACCCCCAAACTACTAGAACTCATACAGCAATTCAGTAATGTGGCAGGATACAGATTCAATGTATAGAAATCAGTTGCTTTCTTATACACTAAAAATGAAAATATAGAGAGGAAAATTAGAGAATTGATTCCATTTACTATAGCACAAAGAACCATATGATACCTGGGAATAAACCTAACCAAAGAGGTAAAGGATCTGTACTTGAGGAACTACAGAATACTCATGAAAGATATTGGAGAAGATAGAAGATGGAAGACCATTCCATGCTCATTGATTAGAAGAACAAACATTGTTAAAATGTCTATACTCCCTGGAGCCATCAATACTTTCAATGCCATCCCAACCAAAAATTCCACTGCCATTTTTCAAAGAGCTATAACAAACAATCCTAGAATTTGTATGGAACCAGAAGAGACCCCACATTGCTAAGGAAATGTTGAAAAAGTGAAACAAAAGTGGGGGCATCAGGGGCACCTGAGTGGCTCAGTGGGTTAAGCCTCTACCCGAAGGAAAGCAGTATTGAAATTCATTTAAAAATTTTATTTTAGGGGCGCCTGGGTGGCTCAGTGGGTTAAGCCTCTGCCTTTGGCTCAGGTCATGGTCCCAGGGTCCTGGGATTGAGCCCTGCATCAGGCTCTCTGCTCAGCAGGGAGCCTGCTTCCCCCTCTCTCTGCCTGCCTCTCTGCCTACTTGTGATCTCTGTCTGTCAAGTAAATAAATAAAATCTTTTAAAAAAAGGATTTAAAAAAAAGTGGGGACATCACATTGCCTGATTTCAAGATTTTCTACAATGCTGTGATCAGCATGGTACTGGCACAAAAACAGACACATCGACCAGTGGAACAGAGTAGAGAGCTCATATATGTGCCCTCAACTCGGTGGTCAATTAATCTTTGACAAAGCAGGAAAAAATATAGGGGGGGGGGAAAGACCATCTCTTCAATAAACTGTGCTGGGGAGATTGAACAGCTACATGTAGAAGAGTGAAACTCTACTGTTCTCTTACTCCATACACTAAGATAAACTCAAAATGGATAAAATACCTCAATGTGAGGCTGGAATCCATCAAAATCTTAGATGAGAACATAGGCAGTAACCACTTCGACATCAGCCACAGCAACTTTTTTCAATATATGTCTCCAAAGGCAAAGGAAACAAAAGTGAAAGTGAGCTTTTGGGAGTTCATCAAGATCGAAAGCTTCTGCACAGCAAAGGAAACTGTCAACAAAACAAAGAGGCAACCCACGGAATGGGAGGAAATATACGTAAATGACACTGCAGACAAAGTGCTGATATCCAAGATCTATAAAGAACTCCTCAAATTCAACACACACAAAACAGATACTTAGGTCAAAAAATGGGCAGAAGACATGAACAGACACTTCTCCAAAGAAGACATACAAATGGCTAACAGACCCATGAAAAAATGTTCATCATCATTAGCCATCAGGGAGATTCAAATCAAAACCACATTGAGCTACCACCTAACACCAGTTAGAATAGCAAAAATTAACAAGACAGTAAACATCATGTGTTGAAGAGGATGTGAAGAAAGGGGAACCCTCTTACACTGTAGGTAGGAATGCAAGTTGGTGCAGCTTCTTTGGAAAACAGTGTGGAGATTCCTTAGGAAATTAAAAGTAGGGCTTCCCTATGACCCTGCCATTGCACTACTGGGTATTCACCCCAAAGATACAGACGTAGTGAACAGAAGGGCCATATGTACCCCAATGTTCATAGCAGTAATGGCCACAGTCTCCAAACTGTGGAAAGAACCAAGATGCCCTTCAACAGATGAATGCATAAAGAAGGTATGGTCCATATATACAATGAAGTATTATGCCTCCTTCAGAAAGTATGAACACCTAACTCTTGTATCAACATGGATGGGACTTTAAGAGATTATGCTGAGTGCAATAAGTCAAGTATCATATGGTTTCAGTTAATTGTGGAGCATAGGGAATAACATGGAGGACACTGGGAGATAGAGTGGAGAAGTGAATTGGGGGAAATTGGAAGGTGAGACAAACCATGAGAGACTGTGGACTCAGAAAAATCTGAGGGTTTTGGAAGGGAGGGTGGTTGGAGGTTGGGTGAACCTGGTGGTGGGTATTATGGAGGGCATGTATTGTATGGTGCAATGCGTATGGTACTTAAATAATGAGTGCTGGAACACTGAAAAGAAATAAAAATAAAATGGAAAAAAAAAAACAGTAGAACAGATCAGCAAAACTAGGAGCCTTTCCTTGAAAGAACGAGGAAAACTGATGAACCCCTAACCAGCCTTTCCAAAAAGAAAAGGGAAAAGTACCAAATAAATAAAATCATGAATGAAAGATGAGAGATCACAACCCATCCATGGAAATACAAACCAGTATGATATTATTAGAAATTCTGTGGGAACAAATTGGTCCATCTGGATGAAATGGATAAAACCACCTGGGTGGCTCAGTAGGTTAAGCATCTGCCTTTGGCTCATGTCATGATCTCAGGGTTCTGTAATCTAGCCTCACGTTGGACTCTCTGCTCAGAAGGACCCTGCCTCTCTTCTCCCTCTGATGGCTGCTCCACTTGCTTGTGCACTTTGTCTCTCTCAAAGAAAGATAAGAAAAAAGAAAGAGAAAGAAAGAAAGAAAGAAGGAAGGAAGGAAAACCTTTAAAAAAGTCTCCCAACAAACAAAAGTCTAGATCCTGATGGCTTTTCAAGGGAATTATACCAAACATTTAAGGAAATAATACCTATTCTTCTGAAGTTGTTCTAAAAAAAAAAAAAAAAAAAAAAAAAAAACCAGCAGTAAAAGCTTCCAAACTCAATTCTATGAACCTAACACTTTGTTGATTCTAAAACCAGACAAATACCCTAGGAAAAAGGAAAAGTACAAACCAATATCCCTGATGAACATAGATTCAAAAATTCTCACCAAGATACCAGCCAGTAGGATCCAACAGTACATTAAAAGGATTATTCACCATGGCTATGTGGTGTTTACTCTTGGGATGCAATGGTGGTTCAACAGTCACAAATCAATCAATGTGATAGATCATATTAATAAAAGAAAATAACCATGTGATCCTCTCAATTGATGCCAAACAAGCATTGGACAAAATACAACATCCTTTATTAATTGAAAGTCTTCAAAGTGTAGGGATAGAGGGAACATACTGCAATATCATAAATTCATCTACAGAATGCTGGCAGTGAATATCATTCTCAGTAGGAAAAACTCAGAGCTTTTCCCCTAAAGGCAGAAACACAACATGGAGGCCCACTCTTAACACTGTTGTTCATCATAGTAGTAGAAGGCCTAGCCTCAACAATAAGACAACAAAAAGAAATAAAATTGCATTCAAATTGACAAAGAATAAGTCAAACTCTTACTCTTCGCAGAAGGTATGATACTTTATGTGGAGAACCCAAAAGACTCCACCCCAAAATTGATAGAACTCATACAGCAAGTGAGGAATGGGTCAGGAAGTAAAAATCAATGCACAGGAATCAGTTGCATTTCTGTACAATATATAACAGTGAGACTGAAGAAGGAGACATTAAGGAATATTTCCAATTTACAAATGCATCAAAAATCATATGATGCCTAAGAATAAAGCTAACCAAAGAGGTAAAAGACCTGTACTCTAAACACTAAAAAAAAAACTTGTGAAATAAATTGAGGAAGACATAAACAGATAGAAAAGCATTCCATGCTTATGGATAAGAAGAATAAATTAATGTTAAAATGTCTATGCCACCTAGAGCAATGTACACATTTAGAACCTAATTTAGAACACATCCCTATCAAAATATCATTGACATTATTCACAGAGCTGGAACAAACAATCCTAAAATTTGAATGGGACCAGAAAAGACCCTGAATACCCAGAATAATGTTGAATAAAGAAAAACAAAGCAGGTGGCATCACAATGTCTGACTTCAAGCTATATTACAAGGTTGTAATCATTAAGGTAGTATGGTCCTGGCACACACCTGACACTGATCAATAGGAACAGAATAGAGAACCTAGAAATGGACACTCAACTCTGTTGTCAACTGATCTTTGACAACACAGGAAAGAATATTCAATGGAAAAATGACAGTCTCTTCAATAAATGGTGCTGGAAAGATTGGACAGCTACATACAGAAGAATGAACCTGGACCATTCTCTTACACCATGCATAAAGATAAACTCAAAATGGACAAAATACCAGAAATCTATCAAAATCAAGAGGATAACACAGGCAGTAACCTCTTTGACCTCTGACACAGCAACTTGTTGCAAGATACATCTTCAAAGGCAAGGGAAACAAAAGCAAATATGAACTTTTGGGACTTCATCAAGAAAAAAAGCTTTTGCACAGCAAAGGAAACTCAACAAAACTGAAAGACAACCTACAGAATTGAAGAAGATATACACAAATGATATATCAGATAAAGGGTTGGTATCCAAGATCTATAATAAAAAGTATCAAATTCAACATCAAAAAATCAAATAATACAGTCAAGAAATAGGCATAGGACATGAACAGATATTTGTCCAGAGAAGACATACAAATGGCTAACAATCACATGAAAAAAATGTTTGATATCACTTGTCATCATGAAAATACAAATCAAAACCACAATGAGATACCACCTTACACCAGTTAGATTGGATAAAATTAACAAGACAGGAAACAACAAATAATGGTGAGGATGTGGAGAAAGCAGAACCCCCTGACACTGCTGTTGGGAAAGCAAGCTGGTACACTCACTATGGAAAACAGTATGGAGGTACCTCAAGAAGATAAAAATAAAGCTCCCCTATGGCCCAGCATTTTCTTTACTGGGTATTTACTCCAAGTTACAGATGTGAAATGAAGGGGCACCACTACCTCAATGATCATAGCAACAATGGCCACAATAAGCAAAGTGTGGAAGGAGCCATGACGTCCTTTGATAGACGAACTGATATGGCAAATGTGGTTTAAATATACAATGGAATATTGCTCAGCCATCAGAAAGGGTGAATGCCTACAATTTACATTGACATGATGGAACTACAAAGTATTATTCTAAGTGAAATAAGTCAGTCAGAGAAAGACACTTATATGGTTTCATTCATATGTGGAATATAAGAAATAGTGGAGGGAAGGGAGGATAAATTGAATGGGAAGAATTCAGAGAAGGAGACAAACCATGAGAGACTCTTATCTCTGGGAAACAAACCGAGATTTGCTGAAGGGGAGGTGGATGGTTCATAGGCAATTGGGTCATGAACATTAAGGAGGGTACATGATGTGATGAGCACTGGGCGTTATAGGCAACTAATGAATTATTGAACACTGTATCTGAAACTAATGATGTACCATATGCTGGCTAATTGGATTTAAGTTAAAAAAATAATGTGTATTCTGCTGTTGTAGGATGAAATATTCTGAATATATCTGTGTAGTCCATCTAGTCCAGCGTGTTATTCAAAGTCATTGTTTCTTTGTGATTTTCTGCATAGATGATCTGTCCATTGATGTAATTGGGGTGTTAATGTGTCCTACTATTATTGTGTTATCATCAATGAGTTTATTTTTGCTATTGTTTTATATTTGTGTGCTCCCATGTTTGGTGCATAAATATTTACAATTGTTATATCTTCTTGTTGGATTGTTCCCTTTATGATTATATATTGCCCATTTTTTTTTCTTTTTGTGTTAAATCTAGTTTGCTTGATATAAGTATTTTACTCTGGCTTTCTTTTTTTTTTCTTTTTCTTAAGATTTTATTTTTTTGACAGAGAGAGAGATCACAAGTAGGCAGAGAGGCAGGCAGGGAGAGAGAAGGAAGCAGACTCGCTGCCGAGCAGAAAGCCTGATGTGGGGCTCGATCCCAGGACCCTGGGAACATGACCTGAGCCAAAGGCAGAGGTTTTAACCCACTGAGCCACCCAGGTGCCCCAACTCTGGCTTTCTTTTGACATCTATTTGAGTGATCAGTGTTTCTCCATCAACTCACAACCTGCAGTTTCATTTTTTTAAATGAGTCTCTTGTAGGCAGCACATATATGGTTCTTTTTTTTTTTATATCCATTCTGACACCCTGTGACTTTTGATTGGAGCACTTGCTCCATTTACATTCATAGTAATTATTGATAGATAAGTATTTAGTGCCATTTTCATACTTGTTTTGTCATTGTTTCTGGAGACTTTCTCTGATCCTGCCTTGTCTTTGTCACTTTTAGTTTTTCCTTTCTACTCAAATATTCCTCTTTAATATTTCTTTCAGGGTTGTATTAATGGTCATGAACTCCTTAGTTTTTGTTGTTCATCTGGGAAACTCTTTAGCTCTCCTTCTATTCTGAATGCTAGTCTTCCTGGATAGAGTATTATTGGCTATAGGTCTTTTCCATTCAGCCCTTTCAATATATCATGCCACTCCCTTTTACCTTGGAAAGTTTCTCCTGAAACAAACTTTGCGAGGCTTATAGGGTTTCCTTTATATGTTACTGTCTTTTCTCTTGCTCCTTTTATTTATTTTTTCTTTTTAAATATTTTTGCAAATTTAATTACAATATGTCTTGATATTGGACTGCTTTTGTTGACTTTGATGGGAGTTTTCTGCACCTCCTAGATATGTCTCTTTCCTTCTCCAGATAAGGGAAGATTTCTGCTAGTACTTGTTGGAATAAATTTTCAGCATCCCCCCCTTTCTTTCTCTTCTTCTGGTGTTTCTATAATATGTATGTTATACATTTGATGCAGTCATTGAATTTCCTAAATCTATTCTTGTGCTGGATAATTCTCTCTCTTTTATTCAGCTTCATTATTTCCCATTAGTTTTTCTTTTATGTCACTAATTCATTCCTCTGCTCCTTCTAGCCTGCTATTAATTGCATTAAGACTGTTTCCAATCTTGTTTATTTTCTTTTTCATCTCTGATTGTTTTTAAACAATTTTATGTGTGTGGTAAGGGTGTCACTGATGTCTTCCATTCTTTTATCAAGCCCAGTGAGTATCCTTAGGATTATTTCAATTCTCCATCACACATGTTATATTTGTTTTGTTTAAATCTCTGGCTGTGCCCTTCTTTTGTTCTTTCATTTTGGGATAAGTTCCTCTGTGTTGGCAATTTGTTGATGTCTATGGCTGGGGGGTAGTGGTGCTTGGTGTAAGCAAGTTAGGCAGCCTTCTTTTGGCACTGCAGTGCTTCCCACAGATGTCTCTGTGTTTATGCTGAGGGACAAGGATGGGAAATGGCACCATCCAATTCCTATATTCCTGGAAAGTCATCTCCATGAATCTTACATGTTAGGGAAGCATCTCAAGAAGAGTGGATAATCTCCCTCCTGTGTGCCCGAGGTATTTTTCAGTTTGCTGTTTCCAAGTTGTTTGACCCTGGGTTGCTGGCTTGCTGGCTTGCCTTCTTTCCAGGAGCATCACAGTGCCTTCTGTGCTCTATCCAAGCCATGCTTAATTATGATGAGACATGAGATCTCTAGTCAAAACCTGGAGGCCAAGATGTACTAATGGTATAATTTCAGTCTGAGTCCAAAGGTCTGGGTCCCAAAAGAATCAATGGTTTAAGTTCCAGTAACAAGTCTACAATCATCATTTTTGAAATATATTTTCACTGGCTAAAGAAGTTGAGGCTGAACATTTTTTTTCAGTATTTAAAGTATTTTGCTCCACCTTTTAAAAGCTTGCACCTTGGGGCACCTGGGTGGCTCAGTGGGTTAAGCCTCTGCCTTCGGCTCAGGTTATGATCTCAGGGTCCTGGGATCGAGCCCTGCATCAGGCTCTCTGCTCAGCAGGGAACCTGCTTCCCCCACTCTCTCTGCCTGCCTCTCTGCCTACTTGTGCTCTCTCTCTATATCAAATAAATAAATTAAAAAAAAAGCTTGCACCTTTTTTTTATATGAACAATCTACTATCATCTTATCTTTATTTCTCTGCACATAATGTAAGTTTTCTTATGCTTTTAAGATTTTCTTTTTCTTAGTGGCTATTAGCAACTTGGTAATAATTTGCCTTGGTAAAGTTTTCTTTTTTTATGTTCAGTTAGTCAACATATTAGTTTATGATGTAGTGTTTGACAATTCATTAGTTGCATATAACACCTTAGCAGTTTTATTTATGATTCTTGTGCTTACATTTATGGAGCACTTTGGATTTGTGGATTTATAGTTTTAGTTAAATTTGGAAAATGTCCAGTCTTTATATCATCAGTTTTCTTGCTCTGCTACTTCTTTCTTCTCTCTTTGCAAAGCTTTAAATACATATATATTTATGTTATATTTATATTTATATTTAATTTGTTCACCTGAATTTGTTCCTGAGTTTAATGATATTCTGTTCATTTTTTCAGCCATTATTTTTTCCTGTTTCATTTTGGATGTCTTTTTTTGGTTTCAATTTCAGTAAGATTTTTTTCCCAAATACCTATTCTTTTATTAATAAAAGTGTATTTTAATATTAATATATTTTATTTTTCATCTCTAGAACTTCAAGCGCACATACACACACACAAACACCCTTTTAAAAAATCTCCACTTAACATGTTAAATATTTCCTCTACCTTCTCAGATTTATAGAATGTAGTTCATTGTTTTTTGTACCCTTGTCTACTACTTATATTATTGTAATATTTTTAAAGATTTATTTATTAGACAGAGAGAGAGAGAGAGAGAAAGAGCGAGTGAGCACAAGTAGAGCAGGAGGCAGAGGGAGAGGGAGAAGCAGGGAGCCCGATGTGGGTCTCAATCCCAGGACCCTGGGATTATGACCTGAGCCAGACAGATGCTTAACAGGCTGAGTCACCCAGGTACCCCTGCTATTTATATTATTTGTCTGTAATTTCTGTATCAATTTCTTTTGATTTTTTCTCCCCCTTTAATGTGAGTTGTATTGTTTTGCTTTTTAAAAATCTTGATATTTTTTATTGGGTGTCATACATCATAAATTTTAACTTTGGGGTTCTTCATATATTATATCCCTATTTACTAGCTTGACCTATTTTGTGGGACATGATGAAATAATCTGGAAACAATTTTATCCTTTCAGATCTTTCTTTTACAGTTCATTGGGGAGAATCAGAATTGCATTTAATCTTTTTCAAAACTAGTGAAAGATTCTTCATAATACTTTACCTGATGTCTCCTGAATCATGGTGTTTTCCACTCTGACTATTGGAGACAAGCAGTATTTTAAGACATATGTGAGTTCTATGTAGCTCTTCCTCTAATCCTTTCAGGTGATTCTTTCCTTAACTTGGATTAGTATTCAACTAATATTTAATAGGGAATCTCTGCAGATCTCTATATCTCTTTCTGTGTAAACACTTCAATATTCTGCTGTGTCAAATCTATTTTGGTTTACACAGACTCCCAGTTTTTTACCTTCATCTCACAGAGACCGTCAGTGCTGGTCTGGTATTTTCTCCTTGTACAGTGGATATAAAACTTTCTGCACATTGTATTCTGGTGCATTCACAGTATTATTTTTTTCTGCTTTTAGAGTGCTTATAAGTAAAAGGATTGCCCTCTTATTCCATCTTGGCCAGAAGCAGGAGTCCTACACATTTTAATAAATTGTCTTCTGCTTTTTCAAGATAATGAATGACTGAAATGGTAGGTAGTACCCAAGATAAAGAGTGTGGAAACTGGAAATATTCCATATAAAGGTGATAAAATAGTGAGATAAATATTTAGATTATTGACAAAATTGATCAAACCAAAATTTCAACTTTCCAAAGTTTTCTTATATTTTGTCCAAGTGAAACATCTAATTGTGTTACCAATATTTCAATTGTCATGCACAAATTATTATCATAAGTTAATAGGAAAATATAGACTTCCAAAGTCTGATGTTATTTACATAACGTTAATTACCCGACCATATGGGTTGTGGAATGTCCTCAGTCAATATTGTTAAGTAGTTACTGCTGGGAAATTATTAAAGACACTTTGCTCACCATTTTTAGAAGGTTTACATTACTCTATATTGCACTTTGAAAATACTTCTATTATACAGCAGGTTTCTGTACTCAAGGTATCAATCATGTAAAGTAAAGTATAAATGATGCTAAAATGATTAGTCATTGCTGGGGCATTCTGTACTGTTCACATAAATCTGCTTGAATGCAGAGCAAGTACAGTCCTCCTTTTAACCATAAATGATATCAGCAGTCCACTCTTATTTAGACACATAGATAATATCGACGAATGACCTTCTTTATGAGTAATTTTCATTAAACTAAATTTAAAATGTATCTCCAAAAATTTAAATTTCATACTGTTGGGATGTAAGCATGTAAAATGAGTCTATGTTTTAAAATAGAGGGTAGCTTCCAGTACAACAATTAACTGGTAACATATGCCACTGCTGCCAAGAGGATTTTTAATACTGTTAAACATTAATGTAGCATTTTTGCTTCTGCCACAATAAGGCAGCCATCTGTGTTTGAATCTTCTGGGAAACTAAGAATATGTTTACAGAAGAATAGAGAAAGAAAGGCAAATAATCAGGGAATTGAGTTTTATAGAGCTGACATCTAAAATTAAAAAAAAATGTTTAAAAACATGACGGTGTTTGATGGCCACATGAGCGGTTTTGATCTACAACTGCTCAACTGCAACAACTGATTTATTTTAGTTACATAAAAAGTACTCTTCATTGTACTAAAGAGATTTCTTTATTGATCTATGCCTGAAGAGTAAAAGAAATGTTTTTCAATATTTTATAAAACAGCATTTACAATACTTGTTTAGTATTGACATTCATTTATTTAAAAGGAGGTAATATGGGTACTTCAAAAACTGCTAAAATCCAAATGCAACATAACCACATTTTTTACTTATTTGAAAATCCAATGATCTAAAATATGATGATGAGTGTCAATTAACTGCTAACAGTCACAAATGATCACTGGAGCCCTAAAATGCTGCATTGGTTGTTTTTGGATTGTTGCTGACCTGTGTGCACTATATAATGCATAAGGAAACCTTTCTTATATTTCACCTTAATTTATTTTACTTTAAAGTAAGTCAGTGTGCCCTACATAAAGAAATATGGTACAGGTAGAAAGTCACAAGCCCTAAGTTCTAGACTTCAGTTTCTATATGAAAATATAAAATGATTTAATTACCCTGAGCTTATTTTTGCATTTATAAAAGGAAGATGATGGAGCAAGTGACTGCCTTTCCAACTTTTTTTTTTCACTAGTTGAATCTTCCAATGAGTGTCCCATACACCAGCACAATGTATGCATCAATAAAAGTTAAGATTTTCTAATGAAATGGAATGAGTGGCCCAGAAGTACCTTCACCTGAGAATGCAAGGAGAAGTAGATAAAAAATATGTCACATTGACACAGATAAATATGTGGAGGAAACAGTAGTTAATTGGTTAGGAAATATGTGTCTGACTATGAGTTCATGGAAAGACACAAAAATAATTAATGGTATAAAAAATACTACAAATTCCAAGGGGAAATAAAGAATGAATAAGAAATTGTTTAAACCTTGAAAATATAAAATGGAAGAAAAATGACGTAACAAAACTAACAACAAAATATAGAAGAAAAAAATTCAACAGTCTTCAAAGTAAGATGACAGATGTAAGAACCTCCACATTTGTTCATCCACAATGTCCATTATATAATATAAATTATGGAACATGTTAGTATTCATAAAATGTAACTTATAATCAAGAGAAATTAACAACAGAAGTAATCAAAGATAAGATAGATGTTAGGAGAGGTGAAAACTTTAAAATAGGTATTATAACTAAGTTTAAGGATTACAGGAAAAGGTGACTATAAAACAGAAGAGATGGGAAATTTTAGAAGAGATAAAGAAATATTGCAATGGAATCCTCAGAATTGAAAAATATAATATGTGAAAATAAGAAAAAATCATTTGGTAGGCCTCACAAAAAATGTGTGGATTTCACACAAGAAATATTCAATGAAAATGAAGACAGATCATAAATTAATAACCAAACTGAAGGACAATTAAAAATAGTTGTAAAAAGTTCAAATAAAACAAAATAATCTCTGGAACAATAACAAGTGGTCTAAAATGCATTAATTAAAATCCCAAAGACAGAAGAAAAAGTTAAGGAAAATAAGGCAAATATTTTCCAAATTATATTCAAAACTGAAAAATCACTGCAGAATCCAAGATTAATCTGGGCACATGTCAGTCAAACTTCTGAAAATCAAATATAAATTTAAAAATTTTAAAAATCAGCTTATGGAGGGGTTAGAATAATTTATATATGAAGAAATAATAATAATAATAATAATAGTCTTTAAGGGACCAATATGGCAGAATCCAGGCTCCTAAATTTCCTTCTCTTTTTAGGTGCTGAATTTGCAACTACACATGTAGCAAATTCTTCTGAAAGAAATCCAGAAAATAGCTGGGTGACTCCTACACATCAAATGAATGAGAAAATACCTTCATCAAGACAGGTAGGCAAGGTTGAGATACTCTCTCATCATAAACCACATTACCATCAGAATGCAATATAATTGGGAGGGACCTCCCAAATTCCAGCTTTTCTCAGAGTACTGAAGCAATTACACCACATGCCTATTGCTCAAAATTTGAAGACTTTTCCAGGAGATGGGTCCCTGATCCCTGAAATACCTAGCTCTGAAAAGCCAAAGAGACGTGCATTCCAAAGACTCACAGAACTATAGCAAAAAAGAAGTCATTAACAGGGCATATAAGCACTCATGAAGGTTATTCACCTAAAAATGAACAGAGTAGGAAAAAAAAAAGCTCACTTCTCAGTATTTGTGGAAAGGATTTTGACTGCATACTTTGTAAGCTGCTGCCTGAGTGTTTGACTACTTTATCATGCATATAAGGGCTGGTTACAATCCTTTCTGGAGCCCAGGGTAGCCTGGACACTTACCCCATCTTCGTCCTCCAGCTTGTTCCAACAATAAAATCAAGTCACCAGAATATATTGTCCACACATTTAGTGTCGCAACTGTTGTAGTTTTCACACAAAAAATGGGCCCCCAAATCACATAGCTCTAGTAGGTGACACTGGCACCCTTAAATCCCATAGAATCATAGGAAACAACAACAGTTTCTAAATGTGCACAAGAGAAACTTCCCATGACCGTACACCTGAGCTCAGAGCAGAGGCAACACAAAAGAATGCTTATCTCACACTTTCTCGTTGAAAGGACCTATATTACATACTTTTCCAGTTGCTGACTTAGAAGTAACTACTAATAAGCCTGAACCCAGATGCCAATTGTGATCCTCTCCTTTGGGACACTCATTAATCTTGGCACATACTCAACTAGTGAGAGACACTAAGAATAAAGATGATGGCTTAGAAATTACAAAAGTTTGAAGGACAACAAGGAGTTTGGGTCAGGCTGATTAAAAAGGTTTAAGCCCTGCACAAAACTACTAAATCAAGACTGCAAGAGTTGGTTGTTTTATCTAAAACAAAGAAACTAACACAAAGAGACAATGAGTATGAGGATACAGGAGAACATGCTCTAAGCAAAAGAAAAATCTCTAGAAATCAATCTTAATGAAATAGAAATAACTGATTTATCTGCTAGACACTTCAAAATAACCATTATAAAGATGCTCACAAGGTCAGGATCAAGGCATGAACAAAGTGAGAATTTCCACAAATAAATAGAAAATCCTAAAAAAAAAAAAAAAAACCCTCCAAAATAATCAACAAGAACCTAGCCAATAATATCCAACAGTACATTAAAAGGATTATTCCCCAAAATCATAGGAATTTATTCCTGGGGTGCAAGGGTGGTTTAACATTTGCAAATTAATCAATGTGCTAGAATCACATTAACAAAAGAAGAGACAAGAACCATATGATCCTCTAAATGAGTGCAGAAAAAGCATTTGACAAAATACAGCATTTTTCTTGATTAAAACTCTTCGAAGTACAGGGATTGAGAGATCATACCTCATCATCATAAAAGCCATCTCTGAAAAGCCCACAGTGAATATCATTCTCAATGGGGAGAAACTGAGAGCATTTCCTTTAAGGTCAGGAATGGGACAGGGATGTCCACTCTCATCACCATGTTCAACATAGTACTAGAAGTACTAGCCTCAACAATTAAACAAACAAAAATAAAATAAAATAAAATAAAATAAATAAAAGGAATCCAAATTGGTGTAGAAGAAGTCAAACTTTTACTCTTTCCAGATGATGTGGTACTTTATGTAGAAAACCCAACTAACTACTCCCAAATCACTAGAACACATACAGCAATTCAGCAATGTGGCAGGAGACAAAATCAATACAGAGAAATCAGTGGTATTTCTGTACACTAACAATGAGAATGAAGAAAGAGAAATTAAGGAATTGACCCCATTCATAATTGCACCAAAAACCATTAGATATTTAGGAAGAGACCTAACAAAAGAGGTCAAATATCTGTACTCTAGAAACTACAGAATACTTATGAAAGAAATTGAGGAAGACACAAAGAAATGGAAAAATATTTGATGTTCATGGTTTAGAAGATTAAACATTGTGAAATTGTCTATGTTGCCCAGAGCAATCTACATATTCAATGCAACTCCTACCAAAATGCCATCAACATTTTTCACAGAACTGGAGCAAACAATCCTAAAATTTGTATGGAACCAGAAAAGATCCCAAATCACTAAGAAAATGTTGAAAAAGAAAAAAAGGCCAGGGGCATCATGTTGCCTGATTTCAAGAATTATTACAAAGCGGTGATCATCAGGATAGCATGGTACTGGCACAAAAAGAGACACATAGATCAGTGAAACAGAATAGAGAGCCCAGATAAGGACCCACAATGAAACAGAATAGAGAGCCCAGATATGGACCCTAATTCTATGGTAACTAATCTTTGACAAAGCAGAAAGAATATCCGATGGAAAATAAGACCGTCCTTTCAGCAAATGGTGCTGGGAAAATTGGACAGCCACATGCAGAAGAATGAAAATGGACCTTTCTCTTACACCACACACAAAGATAAACTCAAAATGGATGAAAGATCTAAATGTGAGAAAGTAATGCATTAACATACTGGAGGAGAACTCAGGCAGCAACTTAGACAAGGAATAACAAATGGTGAAAATGTAGATAAAAGGTAAAAAAAATTGGTATTTAGACAGTACTTTCTTGGTCAGAATGTAAATTGGTGCAGTCACTAATGGAAAGCAGTATTGAAATTCATTTAAAAATTTTATTTTAGGGGCGCCTGGGTGGCTCAGTGGGTTAAGCCTCTGCCTTCAGCTCAGGTCATGGTCTCAG
This sequence comes from Enhydra lutris kenyoni, assembly GCF_002288905.1. NCBI lineage: Eukaryota > Metazoa > Chordata > Mammalia > Carnivora > Mustelidae > Enhydra > Enhydra lutris. Next base: position 93,986 of record NW_019154151.1, read on the forward strand.
GGTCCTGGGATTGAGCCCCACATTGGGCTTTCTGCTCAGCAGAGAGCCTGCTTCCCTTCCTCTCTCTCTCTGCCTGCCTCTCTGCCTAGTTGTGATCTCTGTCTGTCAAATAACTAAATAAAATCTTTTAAAAAAATTTATTTTAGGGGCACCTGGGTGGCTCAGTGGGTTGAGTCTCTGCCTTCAGCTCAGGTCATGATCTTGGGGTCCTGGGATCGGGTCCCACATTGGGCTCTGCTTGTCAGGGAGCCTGCTTCCTCCTCCTCCTCCTCTCTCTTTCTCTCTTTCTGCTTGCCTCTCTGCCCACTTGTGATCTCTCTCTGTCAAATAAATAAAATATTTAAAAAAATATTTTATTATTATTATTTTGTAAAGATTTTATTTATTTGACAGAGAGAGACACACAAAGAGGGAACACAAGTAGGGGGAGTGGGAGAAGGAGAAGCAGGCTTCCTGCCAAGCAGAGAGCCCGATGCAGAGCCAAATCCCAGGACACTGGGGTCATTACGTGAGCTGAAGGCAGACACTTAACAACTGATCCTCCCAGGTGCCCCTCCTTTTAAAAATTTAAAGTAGATCATATCACCTAGTAATTCAATTACTAGATGGCTAGTGGCTGTTTATCCAAAGGAAATGATATTGCTATCTTGAGAAAAAAACCATTTTTGACATGTATTTGTTAATAAAAGTTTTACAATTTTTTTTTACTGTTGTAGCATCAGTTGCAATGTCTCCTCTTTTTTATGTCTTTGTTAATCTAGTGAAAGTTTGTAATTTTTGTTAATATATTATAAAAACAACTCAATTTATTTGATTTACTCCCCCCCTATTTCATTTATTTCTACTCTACTAGTAATTATTACATTATCTCTGTTAACTTTGGGCTTAGTTTGTTCATATTATGTTAGTTCTTTTTTAAATTTTTTTAAAAATCTTTTTCTTTTTTTTTAAGATTTTATTTAATTGACAGACAGAGATCACAAGTAGGCAGAGAGGCAGGCAGAGGTGGGGGGGAAGCAGGCTCCCCGCTGAGCAGAGAGCCCGATGTGGAGCTTGATTCCAGGACCCTGGATCATGATCTGAGCCAAAGACAGCGGCTTAACCCACTGAGCCACTCAGGCACCCCCCTTTTATAAATTTTTAATTGTAGTTCCTTTTGTTGTAAAGTTAGGTTATTTAGTTGAGACTTTTCCTCTTTTTCTTAAGATTTTAAAATTTTACTTATTTGTGAGAGAGAGAGAGAGAGCGCACACAAGCAGGGGGGAACAGCAGGCAGAGGGAGAAGCAGGCTCCCCACTGAGCAAGGAGCCTAATGTGGGACTCGATCCCAGGACTCTGGATTCATGACTCAAGCTGAAGGCAGCTGCTTAAATGACTGAGCTATTCAAGAATTCCCCCTTCCTCTTTTTTAATTTAGACAATCATCTTTATAATATTTCCTCTTACTACTGCTTTTGCTTGATTGTGTAAATTTTGGTATGTTGTGATTTCATTTTTGTTTGTCTAAAGACAGTTTCTAATTTGCCTTTTGATTTTTTTTCATACATTGACTGAGAGTGTATTGCCTGAATTCATATTCTAAAAAAAATCCAGTTTTCCCTCTGTTAGTAATTTCTAGTTTTATTCCATTATGGGTGGAAAATACACTTGGCATGGTTTCAGTCTTCCTAAATATGTTAAGGCTTGTTTTATGATCTAATGTACACTTATCTTGGGTAATATTTCATTAACACTTAGAATAATGTATATCCTGCTGCTGTTGGTTGAAATTCTATATGTGTTTCTTAAATCCATATGATCTGTAGTATTTTAGAAGTCTCTCTTTGTCCTGAATGATCTTCTGCCTGAATGTTCTATCCATTATTGAAATTCCTACTCTTTTTCTATGTTTCTAAGTTTTTTTTTACTTCAATTCTGTCACAATTTGCTTCATATATTTGTGTAGTTTCATGCTGAATGCATAGATAGAGAGGTAGATATCTATAGACACAAAGAGAGATTATAGATATATGTATATGTAATTATCATATATTCTGTTTTATAATTGTTATATATTACTTTTTTGTAATTGTTATATATTCTTGAATTGACCCTTTTAACATTATATGTCTTTTTTTTCCTCTTTACACAGTTTTGTTTGTCTGTTTGTTTAAAGATTTTATTTATTTATTTGACAGAGAGATAGAGATCACAAGTAGGCAGAGAAGCAGGCAGAGAGAGGGGGAAGCAGGGTCCCTGCTGAGCAGAAAGCCCAATGCAGGGCTCAATCACAGGACCCTGGTATCACAACCTGAACCAAAGGCAGAAGCTTAACTCACTGAGCCACTTAGGCGCCCCCGTTTTTGTGTTTTACTTAGTCTGTTTTGTGTCTTATAATTCTAGTCACTCCTGCTCTCTTTAGGATGCCATTTACATGGAAACTTTTTTCCATCCCTTCACTTTCAGCCTATGTGTTAGATCTGAAGTCTCTTTCAGACAGCATATATTTAGGTCCTGTTTTATTGTTTGTTCCCATTCAGCCACTCTACATCTTTTGATTAGAGTTTAATCTTTTGTATGTTGTTGATTTCTTTTGCAGTGACATGTTTTAATACCTTTCTTATTTTTTTATGTATCTTCTATAGATTTTATTTTGTGTGTTTACTATGGGGCTTACATAAAACATCTCATAATTATAACATTCTATTTTATGTTGAAAACTTAATACAACAACTTGACACATGTCTCCTCTTCTCATATTTTATATTATTGATGTCACAAATTACATTTTTTATATTACATATTTATTCATATATTTGTATCACTAGTTATCTTTTTCTTTTGACTTCTACACTGGAGTTAAATGTGATTTTTGCAGCACTGTTGCAGAGTTACACTATTCTGTATTTTTCTCTATACTTATCTTTACTAGTAAGGTTTCTTTATACTTCTGTACGTTTTCAAGTTGTTTCTTAGCATTCTTCTGTATCAACTTGAAAGACTCCTTTTAATACTTTCTAAGGAAAGTCTATTTTCAATGAACTACCTATTTTCAATAAAACTCAGGGTTTACCTGGGAAAATCTTTATTTCTCTTTTGTTTTGGAAGAATAATTTTGCAGTATATGTCACTCTTAGCTACCTTTTTTCCCCCTCTTCTTTCATCACTTTGAATATATGATTTCACTCATTTCTGGAGTATAAAATTTATACAGAGAAAACCAGTGATACACTTATGGAAGTGTCATTGTATGTGGTAAATCACTTTTTTTTCTTGCTATCTTTAAAATTATCTTTGTGTTTGACTTTTGATAATTTGAATATAATTTGTCTTGTGAATTTTTTGAGTTCATCATATTTGATGTGTTTTGGGCTTCTTGTATCCAAATGTCCATTTCCTTCCACAGATTTGGGAGTTTAAGCTATTATTTCTTTAAAGAAGTTTTCTGGTTCATTCTCTATTTTCTCTCCCTGTGAGACTCCCACAATATATGTATTGCTTTGTTTATGATGTTTTTTAAGCCCCAGGCTTTTTCCCCCTCTTTCTTATTCTCTATTATTTGTTTCTTTGGTAGGATAATTTTAAGCAATCTGTATTGAGTTCATTGATTATTCTTTATGTTTGATGAAGTCTGCTTTTGAAACTTTTAGTGAATTTTCAGTTCAGTTTAACTCCAAAATTTCTGTTTAACTATTTTTAATATTTTCTATCTCCTTTTTTATACTATCATTTTGTTTAGAATCATTTTCTTAAGCTCATTGATCTTTATAGTGTTTATTTCAAATTCTTTTTCTCGTAGTTCATATATCTCTGTTTCATTATTATCAGTTATTTATTTTATTCCTTTGATTTGGCCATCTTTCCCTGTTTCCCCATGTACTTCTTAACTTTGTGTTGACATCTACACATATGAAAAAATAACCACCTTTCTAAGTCTTCATAAACTGACTTTAAATAAGGGAAGACCGTAACTAATCAACCTGGCTAGAGATTCTGGGGGCCTCTGAAATATTTTTCAAAGAGGAGTGATTTAAGTGGGTCCATGCATACAACTTATCAACTGGGAAGACTGGACGCCTTTTTATTTTTTTCAGGAATTTTTAATCTCTTGCTTCTTCTGATGTCTGTCTCTAATACTGTAAGTTTTTCAGTTTTACAAGCTTTCTCTTACTTTCAGTGACCACCAGGCTTCCAGAGTATGCAAGTCCCTGTCAGTGTTCTGGGTCTGGCAAGACTCTAGCCCTTCTGCAGCCCTTCAAAAAACCAAAATTGCTGACTCATGCTTCTCTTCTTCCCTCCTAAGGGAGAAGCCCTGGGTTTATGCCTTTTCCCAATCACACTGATCTGTGCTGACCACAGCAAACTCTTCCCCACCCACCCAGTTGTCACTTTTTATTTCAGCAGGCTCCAGGCAGCCAAACTATACTGGTTCAACCAAATGAAGCAAGGCAGGAATTAATCTTTCAGTCAAACTTTTGAAGAGCCAGAACAGCAGACACACACTCCTCTCTTATCCCTCCCTGCTGAGAAAGAAGTCTCAAGTCATGCAACTTCTCCCAATCACCCTAAGCCTTGCTGATTACAGCAAGCCACCTGCTAATTTTCTTGATCTCATTGACTCCCAAGCACCCAAACTGTTCTTCTGTCAGGCTTCTGGGTGAAGTAAGACACAAACTACTTCCTTTGGCATATTTCTGAAAAGCCAAAACATTGGAGATATGCTCCACTCCTTGCCTTTTCTCCAAAGGAGAAGTGTTGGACCAGGGGTTTGTTTGTTTGTTTTTGTTTTTCTCATCCTTCATGCAGTATCTTAGTAATGGGCTCTACTTCGTTTTTATTTTTTTTCACTCTACAGTAAACAGAGGAATTGCTTTTTTTGACAATGGAGAAGAAGAAATTTTACTTTCATCTATGAATAAAGGAAAAAGAAGGCAGCTGGTAGGGTTTGTCTCCTTCGGTCTAAATTGCTCTCAATATCTTCTGTACTTTCCCAAAACAACAAATGAAATATTAAAGAAGGAAACCACTGATTGCCAGCTTTTTTGGCAGGGTAATTAATTTAAATGGAAATTCAATAATATATGGCTTTACTAAATTTTGAGAAATTGAGCAGAATTGGATCTATTGCAATACACTTGCCAATTCCTTGTGTTTTGAGACCTTGTCAGTTCTTGAGACATTTAAGTTTTGAAATAATTCATTCCTATATCTGTGATTTGAAGTGTTTAGTTTGCATATTCCCCAGGCATTTTAAAAGGTGCCTTTGGATGTTCATTTATAAATAACTCAAAGATTTAGAACAAACGTTCTTTTCCTGGTGGGGGAATTAAGTGTTAGATCAGCTAATGACTTCACAGAGCCACAATTAGTTACAGAATTCAAGCCTATTAACCTCCAGAACAGCTTCTGTTAATTAACTCAGAAATTTTCTTAGTAGAAGGTGGCTGATGGTTTGTCTTCCTCAGCCTCTGCATACTTTAGTTTATCTCAGTAGAAATAACTCAACTACTAAATAGCCATGGTGTTACCAGTCTTCTTTTTTCCCCCACAGAGTAGGAAAAAAAGGAGCAGGAGACAAATACATTATATATACTATATATACATTATATGTATTATATATAATATACAATTCCACATGAAATATGTGTAGAGAAACAATGTTCTATGACATTTTCCTTTACTAATGGGAACATCTGTTTCCTTGGTTATCACATTGAAGTGACTTGTCTTGGGATCATATCTAAAGAAACTCAACCTGGTATTTGGGCTTAACTTGGGACCTGCTGAATTAAAATATATGTAGGTGATAATTAGCCAATCATGGAAACCACTAATCTCATGGACTTTATCAAGCAGTAAATGTTGAAACCTCTAGAAGGGTTATAAGCAAATGCATGGATTCTAGGGAAGATGGAATTGTAGCCAGGGCTGAATGTGGGGAAATGTAAGTTTTGTTCCTTCAAAGATTAGATGACTCAGAAAGTATAGAAAAATACCTGGCAAGACAAACAGATGTTTGAGTTATAATGGAAGCTTCCAGCAGATCCATCTTTCTAGGTCAGTACTGGGGATACTAGTAATCCATGAGATGGGAACCAAATGTGATAATCTGTTTTTAAAAAAGAGTGGAGCACCCCTCAAAATCATGAAGTTTCATGAGCAATCAAACAATTCACATAACCATAGTATGTAATCTGTATTTAAGTAGTACTCACTAACTTATTATGGTATGAATGTGTTATCTATTCAATCATCATAGGTATGTGTTTTATATACTCCTATAATTGAATCATGTATTTGTGATATAATTTGTCTTTAATTATATATAAGGAATTTATACTAAATATACTCATTCTCTCTGAGTCTGGGTTTGAAAATAGAAAATATTAAATAAAAAGCATAGTTTTATCTGAATCAAGCAAACCAGTTATTTAACCACAATAAATAATGTTTCTCTTGAAGCAAAGTGAATGTTGGGTTACAAAACATTATATAATGGATCTCTTCTCCTTTACTTAACTTGAAAGTCATTTGGATACAGAAATATTTTGCATATAAGTATGAAGATTGTTTTTTTATTTAGGTAGCATCTTGACTGTTTGAAAATGGTTATTTCTTTTGTCAAAAATTTTAATAACTTTACTGTGGCATAATACAAAAATTGTGCATATTGAAAGTGTAAAATTTAATAAGTTTTCACATATATATACATCCTGAAAGCATTACCACAATCAGGATAGGGAACACATCTATCATACACAAAAGTTCTCTTTTGCCCCTTTTTAATCCCATTCTCTTGATCTTCCCAAGGCCTTTGCTCCATATCCACAGGATTACTTATCTGTTCTTTCTCTATAGATTAGGATGCATTTACAGAATTTTATGTAAATGGAATAAGGTAGTGTGTACTTAATTGAGTCTGTATTCTTTCTTTCAGCATATTTATTTTCAAATGTATCCATAATGTTGTCTGTATCTATAGTCATTCTTTCTGAGGGGGCAAGATGACAGAGGAATAAGGGACCCGATTTCAACTGGTTCCCTGAATTGAGCTGGATTTCTGCCAGACCACTCTGAACACCCATGAAATCAGCCTGATATACAAGGCTATATCCCTGTATCAGGATAACAGAATATCTCTGGTGGCCAGTTTGGAGGTATGAAGCAGGGAGGAACTATTCTGTGGACAGATATAAGAAGATAAACAGAAGGGGGAGGGAGCCACCATAAGCACTGGTACTGAGAAGGTGAAATAACACAGGAGCACAAGAGCATCTCATTCTGGGGCCTGGACACAGACTCACAGACCAGTAGCCATGGAGAAAGGACTTTAGGGCAGTCCCCAGGCTGAAACCTGGAGCTGCAGGGGCACCCGTGCGAACTGAGAGCAGCTAGTAGTTTTAGAAGCACAAAAGGCAGAGACATGCCTGGACCTGGAAGTGAGGGCTGGGAGTGCTGCTGTGGAGCACACCACCCAGGTGGCTGTGGTTTTTAACAGCACAGACAAAAAGGGTGTCAGTGTGGCTTGGAGGGTTTTCTGGAGAACAGTCTGTGGTCTCTCTGTTCTGAGACATAAGTTTGGACAGAGTCATTTCTGCTCTGACTCTTGGAAGGGACACAGAAACCTGCCAGGGAAAACTGCCAGAAAACAAAAGGCCCCCGAAACCAGTTTTCACTGAACCCATCCTCCACTACAGGGGGCAAGGAAATTCTGTCCAAACAGTGTTGCCTCAGTAACAGTATGGCAGTCCCTCACCTCAGAAGACAGTCTGAAAAGAGGTCAAGAACCTCAAAGTCCTTATAAAACAGGTGCATCTTGCTTAGACTGTGGTCAGTAGGTTGGACTCTGTACATTCCCTCAACCAACTCTCACGAAAATGACTAGGAAGGGGAACCCCCAACAGAAGAATAACTCAGAGACTGTGCCCTCTCCATCAGAACTATTGGGTGTGGACATAAGCAAGCAAGATGATGGAAATAGAATTCAGGGTAACAGTAATCCAGATAATGGCTAGGTTGGAGAAAACCAGTAGTGGCAACATAGAATCTCTAAGGGCAGAAATGAGAGCTGATCTGGTAGAACTTAAAAATTTTATCAGTGAAATTCAATCTAATCTAAATACTCTAACAGCTAGGGTAAATGAGGCAGAAGATTGGATTAGTGGTTGAGAAGACAAACTGATAGAAAATAAGGATCAGGAAGACACCTGGAAAAAATAGCTTAGAAGCCATGAAAACAGAATTAGAGAAATAAATGATGCCATGGAAAATTCCAATATCAGAATTATTGGAATCCCTGAGGGGGTGGAGAGAGAGAGGACTAAGAGATATAGTTGAGCAAATCCTACATGAGAATTTCCCTAATCTGGGGAGTGGAACAAGTGATCCTGTCCCAGAGGCAGAAAGGACACCCCCCCAAGATCAATGAGGCTAGAAAGGCCTCCAGACATGTCATTGTGAAATTTGTGAATAGTAAAATCAGAGAAAATATGTTAAGGGCAGCTATGGGGTAAAGATTCCTTACATATAGAGGAAGTCCATCACAATAATGTCAGACCTGTCCACAGAAACCTGGCAAGCCAGAAAGGGCTGGAAAGACATATTCAGGGCACTAAATGACAAGAAAATGCATCTAAAAATACTTTATCCAGCAAGACTGACATTCAAAATGGATGGAGCGATAAAGAGCTTCCAAGACCAGCAAGGTTTAAAAGAGTATGTGACTACCGAGCTAGCACTACAAGAAATATTAAGGGGGATTCTACAAGAGGAAAGAGCCCAAGAGTAACATAGAACAGATACTTATAGGGAAAATCTATAGAAACGAGGACTTTACAAGCAACATGATGACAATAAAAACAAATCTTTCAATAATTGCTCTAACATGAATGGCTAAAATACTCCCATAAAATGGCATAGGGTTGCAGATTGGATAAAAAGACAGGACCCATCCATATGCTGTCTACAAGAGATACATTTTGAACCTAAAGATATATCCAGACTGAAAGTGAAGAAATGGAGACCCATCTTTCATGTCAACAGGCCTCAAAAGATAGTTGGGATAGGGATTCTCGTATCAGATAAATGAGATTTTAAGTTAAAGACTGTAGTCAGAGATACAGAAGGACACTACATCATTCTTAAAGGGTTTATCCACAAAGAATTTCTAACAATTATAAATGTTTATGTCCCCAACATGGGAACAGCCAACTACATAAGCTAACTCTTAATCAAAATAAAGAGACATATTGATAAGAATATGTTAGTTGTTGGGGATCTTAACATTCCACTCAGCAATAGACAGATCACCTAAACAGAAAATCAACAAAGAAACAAGAGCATTGAATGACACATTGGACCAGATGGACCTCATAGATATATAGAGAACATTCTACCCTAAAACAACAGAATACCCATTCTTCTCTAGTGCACATGGAACTTTCTCCAGAATAGACCACATACTGGGTCACAAATCAGCTTTTAATCAATACCAAAAGACAGATTATTCCCTTCACATTCTCAGACCACAATGATTTGAAACTGGAACTCAACCAACAGAAAAATTTTGGAAGGAATTCAACCACTTGGAAGCTAAAGTCAACCCTGCTTAAGAATGTTTAGATCAACCAGAAAATCTAAGAAGAATTTAAACAATTTATGGAAACCAATGAGAATGAAGACATATCAGTCCAAATTCTGTAGACTATGGGCTATGGCAAAGTTGGTCCTAAGGGGGAAATGCATAACAATCCAAGCCTTACTCAAAAAAATAGAAACATCCCGAGTACACAAACTCTCTTTACACCTTAAAGAACTGGAGAATAAACAAGTAATTAAGCCTACCCCTCTCATAAAATGGGAAATAATTAAGATTAGAACAGAGATCAATGAGTTAGACACCAGAGATACACTGGAACACATCAACAAAACTAGAATCTGGTTCTTTGAAAGAATTAGTAAGGTCGATAAACCACTGGCCAGACTAATTCAAAAGAAAAGATAATGCACCCAAATTAATCAAATTATGAATGAAAGGGGGAGATATAGTTATTAACACCAAGGAAATAGAAACAATCATCAGAAATTATTATCAACAGCTTTATGTTAAAAAGTTAAGCAACCTAAACAAAATGGTTGCATTCCTGGAAACCTATAAACTTCCAAGACTGAAACGGGAAGAAATTGACAACCTGAATAGACCAATAACCAGTAAAGAGATTGAAGCAGTAATCAAAAATATCCCAAAAGACAAGAGTCCAGGACAGGATGGATTCCCTGGGAAATTCTACCAAACATTGAAAGAAGAAATAACACCTACTCTCCTGAAGCTGTTTCAAAAAATAGAAACAAAAAGAAAAATTCCAGATTCTTTTTATGAAGCCAGCATTACTTTGATCCCCAAACCAGGCAAAGACCTCATCAAAAAGGAGAATTTCAGACCAATATTCCTGATGAATATGGATGCCAATTTCTCAACAAGGTCCTAGCTAATAGGATCCAATGGTCCATTAAAAATATTATCTACCATGACCAGGTGGGATTCATCCCTGGGATGCAGTGGTGGTTCAATACTTGCAAATCAATCAATGTGATACAAAAAATCAATAAGAAAAAAGAGAAGAACCACATGGTCCTCTCAATTGATGCAGAAAAAGCATTGGACAAAATACAACATCTATTCCTGTTTAAAACTCTTTAAAGTATGGGGAGAGCGGGAACATTCCTCAACTACATAAAATCTATGCAAAGCCCACAACAAATATCATTCTCAATGGGGGAAGAGCTGACAGCCTTCGCTTTGAGATCAGGAATATGACAAGCATGCCCACTCTTAACCACTATTGTCCAACACTGTAGTAGAAGTCCTAGCAACAACAATCAGACAACAAAAAGAAAAAAAAATGTATTCAAGCTGGCAAAGAAGAAGTCAAACTCCCTTTCATTGCAGATGACATGATACTCTATGTGGAAAACACAAATGGCTTCAGTCCCAAATTACTAGAACTCATACAGCAGTTCAGTAAGTGGCAGGATATAAAATCAATGCACAGAAATGAGCTGCTTTCTTATGCACCATCAATAAAACTGTAGAAAGGGAAATTAGAGAATTGATTCCATTTATTATAGCACAAAAGCCATAAGACACCTTGGAATAAACCTAAACAAAGAGGCGAAGGATCTATACTCAAAGAACTACTGCACACTCATGAAAGAAACTGATGAAAACACAAAATGATGGAAAAGCATTCCATGCTCATGGATCAGAAAAATAAACATTGTTAAAATGTCTATGCTGCCCAGAGAAATCTATACTTTTTTTTTATTTTTTTAAATTTTATTTATTTATTTGACAGAGATCTGAGAGAGATCACAAGTAGGCAGAGAGGCAGGCAGAGAGAGAGAGGGAAGCAGGTTCCCCACTGAGCAGACAGCCTTATGCAGGTCTCAATCCCAGGACCCTGAGATCACGACCTGGGCTGAAGGCAGAGGCTTAACTCACTGAGCCACCCAGGCGCCCCAAGAAATCTATACTTTCAATGCCATCCTGATCAAAATAGCATTAGCATTTTCAAAGTGCTGATACAAAAAAGCCTAAAATTTGTATGGAACCAGGAAAGTCCTTGAATCACCAAGGACATTTTGAAAAAGATAAACAAAGCGGGGGGCACCACATTCCCTGATTTCAAGTCTTATTACAAAGCTGTGATCATCAAGATGGCATGGTACTGGCCAAAAAAAGACATGTAGATCACTGGAAGAGAATAGAGAGCCCAGATATGGACTCTCAACTCTACAGTCAACTAATTTTTAAGAGAGCAGGAAAAAAATATCCGGCGGAAAAAGGACAGTCTCTTCGATAAATGGTGTTGGGAAAATTGGACAGCTATGTATAGAAGAATAAAACTTTTTACCATTCTCTTACACCATACACAAAGATAAACTTAAAATGGATGAAAGACCTCAATGTGAGACAGAAATCCATCAAAATCCTAGAGGAGAACATAGGCAGTAACCTCTTTGACACTGGCCACAGCGACTGCTTTCAGGATACATCTCCAAAGGAAACAAAAGCAAAAATGAACTTTTGGGACCTCATCAGGATAAAACTCTTCTGCAGAGCAAGAGAAACATCAACAAAACAAAGAGGCAACCCACAGAATGGGAGAAGATATTCATAAATGACACTATAGACAAGGGGCTGATATCCAAGATCTAAAAAGAACTTCTCAAATTCAACACCCAAAAACCAGATAATCAAGCAAAAAAAAAAATGGACAGAAGACATAAACAGACACTTCTCCAATGAAGACATACAAATGGCTAACAGACACATGAAAAATATTCATCATCATTAGCCATCAGGGAGATTCAAATTGAAACCACATGGAGATACCACCTTATGCCAGTTAGAGTGGCAAAGATTAACAAGGCAAAAAACAAATATTGGAGAGGATGTGGAGAAAAAGGAACTCTCTAACACTGTTGGTGGGAATACAAGTTGCTGCAGTCACTTTGGAAAACAGTGTGGAGATTCCTCAAAAAAATAAAAATAGAACTGCCCTATGACCTGGCAGTCGCACTACTGGGCATTTACCCCAAAGATACAGATGTAGTGAAAAGAAATGTCATATATACCCCAATGTTCATAGCAGCAATGTCCACAGTAGCCAAACTGTGGAAAGAACCAAGATGCCCTTCAACAGATAAATGGATGAAGAAGATGTGGTCTATATATACAATGGAATATTACTCAGCCATCACAAAGGATGAATACCCAACTTTCATATCCACATGGATGAGACTGGAGGAGATTATGTTGAGTGAAATAAGTCAAGCAGAGAAAGTCAATTATCATATGGTTTCACTTGTGGAACATAAGGAAGAACATGGAGGACATTAGGAGAAGGAAGGGAAAAGTGAAGGGGGTGGCAGAGCAGGAGATGAGCCATGAGAGACTGTGGACTCTGAGAAACAAACAGGGTTTTATAGGGTAGGGGGTGGAGGGATGGGTGAACCTGGTGGTGGGTATTTAGGGGGGCACATACTGCATGAAGCACTGGATGTTATACGTAAACAATGAATCTTGGAACACTATGTCAAAAACTAATGATGTATTGTATGGTGATTAATGTAACACACACACACACACACTCATTCTTCTTGATCCTGAGTAGGATCCCATTTTATGGATGTACCACTCTTTATCATTCATTGATGGGTATTTAGGTTGTTTCTGGTTTTTGGCTTTTAGAAATAAAAGTGATAGGAACTGGGGTGCCTGGGTGGCTCAGTGGGTTAATCCTCGGCCTTCAGCTCAGGGCATGATCTCAGGGTCCTTGGATTGAGCCCAGCATCGGGCTCTCTGCTCAGCAGAGAGCCTGCTTCCCCACTTTCTCTCTCTGCCTGCCTCTCTGGCTACTTGTGATCTCTGTCTGTCAAATAAATAAATAAATAAAATCTTTTTTAAAAAGTGCTAGGAACTATCATATGCAAGTCATTTTATGTGCATACTACTTTTTTTAATCTTAGGTAAATGTTTGAGTGGAATAACTGAGTTATATCATAGCTGTGTGTTTAACATAAAACCAAAAGAAAAACAGAAACTTAACCTGTCAAACTCTCAAAAAAGTTACTTTATATATACATATATATGTATAATATCCAAGCCATAAGATAAAAATGCAAGTGTTATTTTACAAAACAAAGTAAAGTTACCATATAGCACTCCCTAGAGAAACCAGAAAAATTAGAGACCTTAGAACTGCTCAAGCTTTGACTGAAATATGCAGTAATTTAAATAATTGAAAATACTAGTGGTATTAAATCTCTCAATACTGCTGTTGTGCATCAAATTAAGTAATTTTCATTCACAATTAAAAAGATATAATTTGTTAACTAAACTCTTGTTGGTTATTTGATGATGAGCCAAATTATATCATAGGGATTACTGTTGTTTTGCTCATTCACTATCAATTTGAAAAAGTACATTGGAGGGCTGTTCTTAAGAAGCATTTTGATATGCAATGTCACTAGTAAAGAAATATTTGAAGAAAACAACAATTAGCTGATATTTAATATGCTTCAATGTATGTGACAAGACCAAAACTACTGTGTTTAAGGAAAATATCACAAGAGTGGTACCACAGATTGGAAGTGTGGCACCTGAAAATGCATTTAGTGATTGCATGCAAAATAGAGTGAAATTAGAAGTACCTAAATGTCCACCTCATTAAAAATTATTATAATCATCATTTGTGTTATCTTTTGTTATATCAATTATGTCTGATTGTGTTGAGTTGGACCAGGTAAAAGTTGATTCCAAAAAACATTTTTCCTGTGTAGAGAAATAAAGTGGGTTTCATACAATAAAAGACAAAGCTTTGGGGCGCCTGAGTGGCTCAGTGGGTTAGAGCCTCTGCCTTCGGCTCAGGTCATGATCCCAGGGTCCTGGGATCGAGCCCTGTATCGGGCTCTCTGCTTAGCGGGGAGCCTGCTTCCTCCTCTCCCTCCTGCCTGCCTCTCTGACTACTTGTAATCTCTGTCTATCAAATTAAAAAAAAAAAAGACAAAGCTTTTTTTTTTTAGCTCTTTTATAATGTTCATAGTTTCTAACCTTCTGTTGTCTAACAGCTTGAAATACAGCTAAGATACATGTCTTCTGTAGGTTTTTTTGTAGGAAATTTCACATGGTGAATCTGTTAATGAATGGAAGAATGAGGCATAACTTTTGGCTGGTTGATAAAACATCATTTTTATAAAGGGAGTTTTAATTGAGGGCCATGCTCTAAGAATAACATATAATTTCCTACATTCAGTGACTTTTTGATTAAACTTAATTTTAAAGTTAATAGAAATGTTTATGATAGCATTTCACAGCTTCTAAGGAATTTGCACTGTGTTGCAATAATGTCCTCTGACAATAATTCTTGTTTCTACTCTTATGGTCATTGACAATAAGAGCTTTCTTTATAAGATATTATACTCAAAACTGAAACAAAACTCTGATAAAAATTTAGCTGGAAGAGTTTTTTTTTTTTAAGTAGACTAATTCAAGACAACACAAATATCGGATAAAGTGCCACCTGCCTTCTTCCTTACTTAGATGAGTATCTGAATGAAAAAAAAAAATACAAGTAGTAAAGAATAGACTTGATGCCTCACCTGAGGTGAGAGCATGACTATTATAAAGAGAAAAATGGTTTTTAAAGCCAATATGTATTTCACAACTTAAAGTAAAAGTATGTCACATTTTATAATAAACATTTTAAAAGAAAAGGGTTTCATTTTATCTTATCTTTATATTATTTATTTGGGTTTTAATGCAAATGTTTTAATTTGACTTATTTCCTTTTAAGCTATAATTGACATAAATATTATATTAATTTCATGTTCACAACATATTGATTTGACAATTCTATACATTACTCAGTGCTCATCACAATAAATGTAGTCATCATGCAATGCTGTTACAATATTTTTAACTGTATTCCTTATGCTGTATTTTCCCTCTGCATGACTTATTTATTTTATAAATAGAAGTTTGTATCTCTTAATCCCTGTATCTATTTCATCCATCCCCACACATACATCTTCTCTCACAAGCATCAATTTGTGCTTTGTATTTGGGTCCATTTTTGTTTGTTTATTTTGTTTTATAGATTCCACATGTAAGTGAAATCATGTAGTATATGTCTTTTTCTAACTCATTTCCCTTAGAATAGTACCTTCTAGGTCCATCTGTGATGTTGCAAATGTCAAGATTTCATTATTTTTTAATGGCTGGGTAATATTTTTTATATACCTAGCAGTTCTTTATCAACTCATCTTTCAGTGGACACTAGGGTTGCTTCATTACCTTAGCTATTGCTAATAAGGTTGAAATAAACAGGGGTGAATGTATCTTATCAAATGAGTGGGTTTTTTTTCCCCTATGGGTACTCATTAGAGGAATTATTTGATCATATGGTATTTTTATTTTTAATCAGTTGAGGAGCCTTCATATTATTTTCCATGGTTGTTGCACCAATTTATATTCACACCAACAGTGCACATATGTTCCTTTTTAGCCACATCTTTGCCAACACTTGATATTTTTGTTTTTTCACACTAGTCATTTTGACTTGTATGAGGGGATAGCTCATTGTGGTTTGGATTTGCATTCTCCTAATGATTAGTGTTGTTGAGCACAATTTCATGTGTGTGTCGATCATGTGTATATCTTCCTTGGAAAAATGTCTATTCTGGTCCTCAGCCCAATTTTTAATTAGATTGTTTGTTTTTATAGTATTACCTTGTATAAGTTATTTATATAATTTGTATATTAACACTTATCAGATATAAATATGACTTATTTTTTTGCTTTTCATTTTTAAATGTTTTCTAAGAACATATTAACTATATTTAGATTATTTCCAGCAGTTCTTACTGGTTTTTTTTCCATTTTGAGTCAAGCATATATTATATTACATAGACTTTTATAGTGATTTAACACATTATAATTTAAATAGTGTCCTGTTGAAATAGATGTGTGTGGGGTCAGTAGGTATTTTTGAGTGATGACTGAAGTACTTGACATTTCCTCCACTGAGAATATATGGGAAGGTAAAGAACTAAAAAGTAGAAATCAGGATGTCCTGATGCAGTCACATCACTGACTCAAAGATTTGTTCAGGGTAAAAGAATCAAGGGACCTGTATAAAAAGACTTTTCAAATTAGGATTTTTGAGGAAAAAATGAGCCATATTGACTATTATAATATTAATTTAAAAAAAGAATATGGAAGACTGTTGTGACTCATTTGTAGAAGATTTCATACTGTAGGAGGCAGCAGAGGGGCATGAGAGTCTACAGGTGCTACAAAAGACATGAGGCAGTAACTCAATCTTCCTTACAATCAATTTTATAACATATTCTGTGGTCAAATATGTTTAAAAATTCATGTTCTAGTTAATAGGATTAATAGTGATTGGTGTAAAAATAGTGACAGTTTTCTTGAGGTCTCCAAACAGATCTAGCCTGTTTGAAACTAGGGAAGAACACATTTTAGACTCAGGTTGGTAACTTCTCCACATAAGTAGTATTTAATACTGCTTCTGTATTTTAATAGCTCCCAAATTAGGGACTAATTAACTCCAGGTATTTTGTGATTTTTTTCAGTGTGATTTTACTGTTACAATTTTACACAATTTTGTGCACCAAATTGGGTATTCTAATATAGATAAAATTTCAATTTTATTAAAACAAAGTAATAGCAAAAGGTAAAGTTAAACATCTGATAGAGACAGAACTGGGTGACCTCCAAGTTTGCTTTCAAATATACAATTCTATCATGAGTATACAAAAATGCTTGCCCTTATTGATTCCAAAAAAAGGACACTGAATATATTAGACTAAGAGCCACCAAACTTTGATCAAATCTTAAAATGTGTTCAATGTGGAATTTAAGAAGCAAAACAAATGTGCAAGGGAATAAAAGAGAGGGAGGCAAACCAAGAAGAGAGCTTTTAAGTTTAGAGCACAAACTGATGGTTACCATAGAGAAGGTGGGTAGGTGATTGTGTTAAATAGCTGATGAGTATTAAGGAGTACACTTGTGATGAGCACCAGTTGTTGATTTAATTTTGAATCACTATGTTGTACAGCTGAAATTAATATTATACTGTATGTTAACTATAATTTAAATAACAACTTTAAAAATGTATTCTATTTCAAAATTAAGTGTGGATGTTTTGTGTAAAAATTATTTGGATTACAACAAATGTGGGAGGAAAGCACTGAAGATATCATCACTATATCTATTATTATGAGTGATTTAACACACATTTATTTCCACCTTCCCCTCCCCATTTTTTTTAAGTTTTGTTTATTCAATCAGGAAAGATACAAACAATGTTGGAATAACTATCCAATTTAGCATGTAACTTTTCATTTTCAATATTTTTATCATTTATTTATTTTGATATATTTAGAATATAATTTGTACTTAATCTTATATGATTCATAGATTTTTTTAATCATTTTTTAAAATTTATTTTCAACATAACAGTATTCATTGTTTTTGTACCACACCCAGTGCTCCATGCAATCCGTGCCCTCTCTAATACCTACCACCTGGTTCCCCCAACCTCCCACCCCCCCAACTCTTCAAACCCTTCAGATTGTTTTACAGAGTCCACAGTCTCTCATTGTTCACCTCCCCTTCCAATTTCCCCCAACTCCCTTCCCCTCAGTCCCCATGTCCTCCATGCTATTTGTTATGCTCCACAAATAAGTGAAACCACATGATAATTGACTCTCTCTGCTTGACTTATTTCACTCGGCATAATCTCTTCCAGTCCTGTCCATGTTGCTACAAAAGTTGGGTATTCATCCTTTCTGATGGAGGCATAATACTCCATAGTGTATGGAGTATAGGACCACATCTTCCTTATCCATTCGTCCGTTGAAGGGCATCTTGGTTCTTTCCATAGTTTGGCAACCGTGGCCATTGCTGCTATAAACATTGGGGTACAGATGGCCCTTCTTTTCACTACATCTGTATATTTGGGGTAAATAACCAGTAGTGCAATTGCAGGGTCATAGAGAAGTTCTATTTTTAATTTCTTGAGGAATCTCCATACTGTTCTCCAAAGTGGCTGCACCAACTTGCATTCCCACCAACAGTGGAAGAGGGCTCCCCTTTCTCCACATGCCCTCCAACACATATTTCCTGTCTTGCTAATTATGTCCTTTCTAACTGGTGTAAGGTGGTATCTCAATGTGGTTTTAATTTGAATCTCCCTGATGGCTAGTGATGAACATTTTTTCATGTGTCTGATAGCCATTTGTATGTCTTCATTGGAGAAGTGTCTGTTCATATCTTCTGCCCATTTTTTGATATGATTATCTGTTTTGTGTGCGTTGAGTTTGAGGAGTTCTTTATAGATCCTGGATATCAATCTTTTGTCTGTACTGTCATTTGCAAATATCTTCTCCCATTCCGTGGGTTGCCTCTTTGTTTTCTTGACTGTTTCCTTTGCTGTGCAGAAGCTTTTGATTTAGATGAAGTCCCAAAAGTTGATTTTGGTTTTTGTTTCCTTTGCCTTTGGAGACATATCTTGAAAGAAGTTGCTGTGGCTGATATCAAAGAGATTACTGCCTATGTTCTCCTCTAGGATTCTGATGAATTCCTGTCTCACCTTGAGGTCTTTTATCCATTTTGAGTTTATCTTTGTGTACGGTGTGAGAGAATGGTCGAGTTTCATTCTTCTGCATATAGCTGCCCAGTTTTCCCTGCACCATTTATTGAAGAGACTGTCTTTTTATATTTTTTCCTGTTTTGTTGAAGATTAACTGACCATACAGTTGAGGGTCCATATCTGGGCTATCTACTCTGTTCCACTGGTCTATGTGTCTGTTTTTATGCCAGTACCATGCTGTCTTGGTGATCACAGCTTTGTAGTAAAGCTTGAAATCAGGTAACGTGATGCCCCCAGTTTTATTTTTGTTTTTCAACATTTCCTTAGTGATTCGGGGTCTCTTCTGGTTCCATACAAATTTTTGGATTATTTGCTCCAGCTCTTTGAAGAATACCAGTGGAATTTTGATTGGAATGGCATTAAAAGTATAGATTGCTCTAGGCAGTATAGACATTTTAACAATGTTTATTCTTCCAATCCAAGAGCATGGAATGGTCTTCCATCTTTTTGTGTCTTCTTTAATTTATTTCTTGAGTATTCTGTAGTTCCTCAAGTACAGATCCTTTACCTCTTTGGTTAGGTTTATTCCAGGTATCTTATGGCTCTTGGTGCTATAGTAAATGGAATCGATTCTCTAATTTCCCTTTCTGTATTTTCATTGTTAGTGTATAAGAAAGCCACTGATTTCTGTACATTGACTTTGTATCGTGCCACGTTACTGAATTGCTGTATGAGTTCTAGTAGTTTGGGGGTGGAGTCTTTTGGGTTTTCCATATAAAGAATCATGTCATCTGCGAAGAGAGAGAGTTTGACTTCTTCATTGCCAATTTGGATACCTTTTATTTCTCTTTGTTGTCTGATTGCTGTTGCTAGGACTTCTAATACTATGTTGAACAAGAGTGGTGAGAGTGGGCATCCTTGTCGTGTTCCTGATCTCCATGGGAAGGCTGTAAGCTTTTTCCCATTGAGGATGATCTTTGCTGTGGGTCTTTCATAGATAGATTTTATGAAGTTCAGGAATGTTCCCTCTATCCCTATACTTTGAAGTGTTTTAATCAGGAAAGGATGCTGGATTTGTCAAATGCTTTTTCTGCATCAATTGAGAGGACCATTTGGTTCTTCTCTCTTCTCTTATTGATTTGTTCTATCACATTGATTGATATGCGAATGAAGCAGAGTTCCCAGGCATCAGAATTGGAAAGGTGACTAAAGTGAGCCCAAGGGTGGTCTCTCATCTTGGTGTTTCCATATACCATGAACTGTGGCATGGTTGGGCAACCACTCTCTGAACAGGGTCCCAGGAAGTGGGAGAACCCCTTTGCTCTCCAAGGAAAATTAGCATGGTTGTGTGCCACAGGAGTCTGAAGGGTTCAGAGATTCCAACTGGGATTGCTTGCCTGAGATAGAAATGTTCAGTCACAGGCTGTGTGAGACAGGAGTGATTGATTTTCCAGGACGGCACACTGAGGAGTGGGGCCCAGAGCTTTTGGCTCCAGAGCTGAAGATTGGGAGGCTGCCATTTTTATTCTCAACTTCTAAGCAGCGTGGAAAGCTTTCAGGGAACAAAAGTCACATAGAGTAATCTGGAGCAGCTCAAAGCCTAGCCCCCTGTAATGACACTGCCATTCTGTCTGTGGTGAAGTCACCCGGGAATAAACACAACAGAACCCTCCCCCAGAAGCTCAGCAAGAATATCTGGCTAAGACCAAGTTTATCAATCACAGAAAACTATAAAACTTCGTCAGTAGGGGGAAAAAAAGGATACAGAGTTCATGTTTCCCCCCCATGAATATTTAATCTTTAAATTTAAATCTTTTTTCTTTTTCCTCTTTTCAACTAATTTCATATTTTATCAACTCTTTTTTAAAATCTTTTTTTTTAATTTTCATTTTTACACTTAGATTTTATCCTTCCACTGTATTTAATTTGATTTTTGTATATATATGTTTTGTTTTCATTACAATTTTGAAATAGTTTCTTCTAACAAACAGTCCAAAATACAGCCAGAATCCAGTATGTTGCTGTGTTCTCTTTAACATTGTGATCATATTCTCTATCTTTTTTTTTTTTGGAAAGTATTTTTTAATTTTCATCTTTTCAGTTACATTCTATCCTTTCAATGTATTTAATTTTATTTTTGTACATATATGTTTTTCTTTCTTTACAATCTTGGGATGTAGTTTATTCTCATAAACAGACCAAAACACACTCAGGATATAGTGTATTGCTCTGTTGTGTTCACATGATTGTTTATATTACTTACTTTCTTGTCTTTTAATTTTCATTTTTTCAGTTACATTCTATCATTTCAATGTATTTAATTTTATTTTTGTACATATATAAGTTTTTCTTTCTTTGTAATTTTGGGATCTAGTTTTCCAAAAGACTGACCAAAATACACACAGGATCCAGTGTATTACTCTCTTCTGTTCACTTGTCTGATGGTATTCTCTTTTTTTAAAAAAACATTTTATTTATTTATTTGACAGAGATCACAAGTAGGCAGAGAGGCAGGCAGAGAGAGAAGAAGGGAAGCAGACTCCCTGTTTTGCAGAGAGCCTGATGTGGGGCTCGATCCCAGGACCCTGGGATCATGACCTGAGCCGAAGGCAGAGGCTTTAACCCACTGAGCCACCCAGGCGCCCCTTGAAAAATAATTTTAAAAAGAGAATACAGGGGTGCCTGGGTGGCTCAGTGGGTTAAAGCCTCTGCCTTTGGCTCAGGTCATGATTCCAGGGTCCTGGGATCGAGCCCCACATCAGGCTCTCTGCTCTGCAGGGAGCCTGCTTTCTCCTCTCTCTCTCTCTGCCTGCCTCTCTGCCTGCTTGTGATCTCTGTCTGTCAAATAAATAAATAAAATCTTTAAAAAATTATTTTTCAATGTTGGATCTCTTCTGATTTATTTAGTGTATATTTCTCTGGAGTCATTGTTGCCATTTTAGTATTTTGTTCTCTTGTTCATCTATTCTTCTCTAGACAGAATGAAAAGATGGAAAAACTCACTTCAAAAAAGAGAACAAGAAGCAGTACTGATATCCAGGGACATAATCAGTACGGATATAAATAAGACGTCAGAACTAGAGTTCAGAATAATGATTATAAAGACACTATCTGGGCTTGAAAAAAGCATAGAAGACACTAGAGAACCCTTTCTGGAGAAATAAAAGAACTAAAATGTAATCTTGAAATGAAAGAAATTTTTAATGAGATGAATAAAAAATGGAGCTTCTAACTGCAGCATAAATGAGGCAGAAGAGAGAATTAGTGATATAGAAGGCACAATGATGGAGACTAAAGAAGCTGAGAAAGAGAGAGATAAACTACCTCCGGGTCACAAGAGGAGAATTAGAAAGATAAGTGATACCATAAAGCAAAACAATATTAGAATAATTGGGATTCCAGAAGAGGAAAGAATGAGAGGGACAGAAGGTATATGGGAGCAAATTATTGCTGAGAACTCCCCTAATCTGGGGAAGGAAACATGCATACAAGTTTAGAAGGCAGAGAGAACCTCTTTAAAAAATCAATAAAAATAGGTCAACACCCCAACATGTAATAGTGAAATTGCAAATCTCAGAGACAAAGAGAAAATCCTGAAAGCAGCACAGGAAAAGAGGTCTGTAACCTACAAGGGTCGAAACATCAGACTGGCAACATACCTATTCACAGTGACCTGGCATGCCAGAAAAAACTGGCATGATATATTCAAGGTGTTAAGATGAGGGAAAAAAAAATTCAACCAAGAATACTTTATCCAGCAAGGATCCATACAGAATACAAGGAGAGATAAAGGACTTCCAGGACAAAAAGAAACTAAAGGAATTTGTGATCGCTAAAGCAGCCCTATAAGAAATGATAAAGGGACTCTTTTAATTGAAGAGTAAGCTCCTAAGTAACATAGACCAGAAAGGAACAGTGAAAATCTACACAAACAGTGACTTTACGAATAATACACTGGAACTAAATTCTTTTTTTTTAAATATTTTATTTATTTATTTGACAGAAAGAGATCACAACTAGGCAGAGAGACAGTCAGAGAGAGTGGGGGAAGCAGGCTTCCCACTGAACAGAGAGCCCGATGTGGGGCTCAATCCCAGGACCCTTAGATCATGACCGAGCCGAAGGCAGAGGCTTAACTCACTGAGCCACCCAGGTGACTGGCATTAAATTCTTATCTTTCAATA
Organism: Enhydra lutris kenyoni; assembly: GCF_002288905.1. NCBI lineage: Eukaryota > Metazoa > Chordata > Mammalia > Carnivora > Mustelidae > Enhydra > Enhydra lutris. The sequence goes on from NW_019154151.1 coordinate 117,327, forward strand.
CTTACTCGGAATGAAAATGGGCTAAATAACCCAATCAAAAGACACTGGGGATCAGATTGGATAAAAAAGCAAGACCCATTGATATGCTGTCAGCCAGAGACTCATTTTAGACATAAAGATACCTCCAGATTGAAAGTGAGGGGGTGGAGAGTAATTTATCATGCTAATGACCATCAAAGGAAAGCTGGAATACCAATCCTTATATCAGAAAAATTAGATTTTATTTTATTTTTTTAAGATTTATTTATTTATTTATTTGACAGACAGAGATCACGAGTAGGCAGAGAGGCAGGCAGAGAGAGAGAGAGGAGGAAGCAGGCTCCCCACTGAGCAGAAAGTCTGATGCGGGGCTTGATCCCAGGACTCTGGGATCATGACCTGAGCCAAAGGCAGAGGCTTTACCCCACTGAACCACCCAGGAGCCCTGGGAAAAATTAGATTTTAAACCAAAGTCTATATAAAGAGATGAAGAGGGACACTATATCATATTTAAAGGATCTATCCAACAAAAGATCTAGCAATTGCAAACATTTATGCCCCTAATATGGGAGCAGCCAATTATGTCAACCAATTAATAACCAAATTAAAGAAACACATTGATAATAATACAATAATCGTGGGGGACTTTAACACCCCACTCAGAGTATGGACAGATCATCTCAGCAAAATATCACCAAGGAAACAAGGGATTTGAATAACACCCTGGAGTAGATGGAGTTCACAGATATTTTCAGAGCATTTCATCCTAAAGTCAGAATACATATTCTTCTCAATTGCACATGGGACATTCTCCAGAATAGATCATATACTGATCTCAACTAGCCCCAAAAGTTTGGGGTTTTCCCCTACATATTTTCAGACAGAATGCTTTGAAATTTTAACTCAATCACAGGAGGAAATTTAGAAGGAACTCAAATACATGGAGCCTAAAGAAGATCCTACTAATGAATGAATGGGTCAACCAGGAAATTAAAAAGCATTTTTAAAAATCATGAAAACAAATAAAAACAAAACATTTTAACAAAACACAACAGTTAAAAATCTTTGGGATGTAGCAATGGCAGTTATAAAGGGAAAGTATATAGCAATACAAACCTTTTTCAAGAAACAAGAAAACTATCAAATATACAACATATCCTTACACCTAATGGAGCCCAGTAAAGAACAACAAATAAAGCCTAAAAAATAATAAACAATAGAGGAGAAATCAATGAAATAGAAAATAAAAGAACAGTAGAAGAGATAAAAGAAACTAGGAGTTGGTTCTTTGAAAGAATTAATAAAATTGATAAACTCCTGGCCAGACTTATCAAAAAGAAAAGAGAGAGAACCCAAATAAATAAAATAATGAATGAAAGAGGAGAGCTCTCAACCAATACCAAGGAAATAAAAATAATTATAAGAACATATTATGAATAAGTATATACCAAGAAATTAGGCAATCTGGAACAAATGATGCATTCCTAGAGACATAAAACTACCAAAATTGAAACAGGAAGTAGAAAACCTGAAGAGACCCATAACCAGAAAGAAAATTAAAGCAGCATTTAAAAATCTCCCAAGAAACTATAGTCCAGGGCCAGATGGCTTCCCAGGGGAATTGTAACAAACATTTAAAAAATAATTAATAACCATTCTTCTGAATCTGTTTCAAAAAATAGATATGGAAAGAAAAATTTCAAGCCCACTTTTATGAGGCCAGCATTACCTTGATCCCAAAACCTCAAAAGGAACCCCACAATAAGGAGAATTTCAGACCAATATTCCTGATGAACACGGATCACAAAATTCTCACCAAGATACTAGCCAATAGCATCCAACAGTATACATTAGAAGGATTATTCACCAGGACCAACTGGGATTTATTCCTGGGCTGCAAGGTTGTTCAACATTTGCAAATCAATAATGTAACACATTACATTAATAAAAGAAAAGACAAGAACCACATGATCCTCTCAATACATGCAGAAAAAACACTTGACAAAGTACAGCATCCTCTCTTGATTAAAATTCTTCACAGTGCAGACGTAGAGAGAACATACCTCAATATCATAAAAGCCATATACAAAAAGCCCACAGTGAATATCATTGTCAATGGGGAAAAACTGAGAGCTTTTCCCCTAAGGTCAGAAACACTACAGGGATGTATGTCTATGTTCAACATAGTACTAGTACATAGTACATAGTACTAGAAGTTTTAGCTTTAGCAATCAGACAAAAAGAAAAAAAGATGTATCCAGATCAGCAAAGAAAAAATCAAACTCTGACTCTTCATAGCTGGCATAATACTCTATGTGGAAAACCCAGAAGACCCCACCAAGAAAATGCTAGAACTGACACAGAAATTCAGTAAGTGGAAGGATATAAAATTACTGCACAGAAATAATTTGCATATCTGTACAGTAACAATGAGATAGAAGAAAGGGAAATTGAAGCATTTATCCCCTTTACAATTGCACCAAAAACCAAAGATACCTAGAAATCAGCCCAACTAAAGAGGCAAATATCTGTTCTTGGAGAAGTATGACAAAAGTGACAGGAATCCATCAAAATCGTAGAGGAGAACACAGGCAGCAACTTCTGTGACCTCAGTGGCAGCAACTTCTTGCTAGACATGCCTGCAAAAGCAAGTGAAACATCGCTTGGCATGAGTGAAATCCAAATCAGAACCACAATGAGGTACTGCAAAGGACTTCAATATCAGAAGGAGAAAATGTAGACCATAAAGAGTGGTGTTAATGTTTATACTGATTCTTGTGCTCCTCGATAGAGCAAAGAGTTAGAGAATCTAGTTGTGGAATCAAAAGGGAAAAAAATGAATTGCAGAAAGATGCCATACTAAGGTTATATGTGTTGCAACAATAGCTCACTCTATTTTTAAAGGTTTTATTTATTTATGTGTGAGAGAGAGCACAAATTGGGAGGAGAGAGAGAAGCAGGCTCCCTGCTGAACAGGGATCTTAATGTGGGACTCAATCCCAGGACCCCAGGATCACGACTGAGCTGAGGGCAGACACCCAACTGACTGAGCCACCCAGGCACCCCAAGAATAAGTCACTCTTTTTTTAAAAAAAGATTTTATTCATTTATCTGACAGAGATCACAAGTAGGCAGAGAGGAAGGCAGAGAGAGGGAAACAGGCTCCCCGCTGAGCAGAGAGCCAGATGCGGGACTCGATCCCAGGACCCTGAGATCATGACCTGAGCCAAAGGCAGCAGCCCAACCCACTGAGCCACCCAGGCACCCAGAATAAGTCACTCTTAAGATTATGACTTTTATAGCAAATTTACAAATTCATATAGAATATGTTACTACCATCTGTCTATATGAATGAGTATTATATTCCAGAAGTATGTAGTTTGTATTATAAAATTTAAGAAATGATGGCAATAGGGACTTAATGCATTTAATGTTACTTATTGTTAAATATTTTGTTTTACTTGTTATTCATCACAGGAAATATGTACATGAGCCAAATAACCTGAACTTTCAAAAGCATTAAGTGGCAATAATATATAAATGGTGCAGGTTAATATTCAGCTGATCATGATAATGACAGTCACAAGGCTCATTTCTAAGCATAAGTCATGTTTTCTAAGAATATTAAGCATATCTTCAGTACTTGTAAGGAAACTACAGTGCTACTTGTTGTAGCCCATCTCCTTTTGATAGGGACAGAATTGAGACCCTGTTTTTTCATTTCCAATCCGTGTGCAGAGGAAACTGAAATTCCCTTGCAATGTATTTGGCTTTATTCCTATAGATTTAATCCAAGTCTATAGAAATAAAGAATATAGAATTAATTAATTCAATTAATTCAATTATAAGTCCAATTAATTCAATTAATTGGATTGTTGATCCAATTTATTGGACTAATGAATTATTAAATTTATTTATAATTTCAATTAAATCTATACGATTTTTTAAAATTTTTTAAATTTATTTTGAGCATAACAGTATTCATTGTTTTTGCACCATACCCAGTGCTCTATGCAATCCGTGCCCTCTCCAATACCCACCACCTGGTTCCCCCAACCTCCCACCCCCCACCGCTTCAAAACCCTCAGATTGTTTTTCAGAGTCCATAGTCTCTCATGGTTCACCTCTCCTCCCAATTTCCCTCAACTCCCTTCTCCTCTCTAACTCCCCTTGTCCTCCATGCTATTTGTTATGCTCCACAAATAAGTGAAACCATAAGATAATTGACTCTCTCTGCTTGACTTATTTCACTCAGCATCATCTCTTCCAGTCCCGTCCATGTTGCTACAAAAGTTGGGTATTCATCCTTTCTGATGGAGGTATAATACTTCATAGTGTATGTGGACCACATCTTCCTTATCCATTCGTCCTTTGAAGGGCATGGGTATTTACCCCAAAGATACAGATGTAGTGAAAAGAAGGGCGATCTGTACCCCAATGTTTATAGCAGCAATGGCCACAGTCACCAAACTGTGGAAATCTGTACGATTTTATCTGCATTTGTTTATTATTGTTATTTTTGTCTTACAAGGTTTTCTTTCATTAGGATTTTTTCTTTTTCACTTTTTAAAAAACTTTGTAGTATTATCAATTCACATGAGATTGGAAAGATAGTAAAGAGTACCTCTCTACCCTTCACCCAGTTTCTTTCAACAGTTATATCTTACATAGTTAGATCACCATATCAAAACCAAGAAGTGGACTTTGGTAAAATATACAGGTACATATGTCATTTTACCACATGTGTAGATTTGTGTAATGGGCAAAACAATTAAGATGCAGAACTTTTCCAACATCTGTCATGCTACTCCTTTATGATTACACTCATCTCATTTCCCCTAAAACCAAACTGTTACAACCTCTAATGTGTTCAACACCTTTATAGTTTTGACATTTTGAAAATGTTATACATATGAGATTATATACATTGTTACATTTTGATATTTGTTTATTTTATGGTGATCTATTTTTAGGTTATGTCTTCTCTTCATTTGATCTGTATGTTTATCACCTCACTAATACCATACAGTTTTGTCTATTATGCCTTTTTAATAGGTCTTAAAATCCATTAGAGTAATTTTTCCCACTTATTCTTTTTATTAGAAACAGTTTTAGATAGTCTAACTTCATTACATTTCCAAATACATTTTAGAATAATTTTATTTACAAAAATCTTGCCTGGGTTTTCATATGAATTGTGTTAAACATATTTATAGATTTGGACTAATTGACATTTTTAGCATATTGAGTATTTGATTCCATAAATACAATATACCTCTTCATTGTTTGAGATATTCTTTGTTTTACTCTTATTTTTAAAAGTTATTCACTTTTATTACTTAGTCTTGCTACATTTCCCCATTTTTTTCTTTCCAATTTATTAAACACCAGAATAGGAAATATATATATCTATATATAGATATATATAGATATATATATATATAATTCTTTACTTTGATTTTCTACAAACAAACTTGGTAGTTTTTCTATGAAATAAAGAAAGAAGACGAAAGCTCTATACATTTAAACTATTTATACGTCTATAATTCAATGATATTAACTACATTCTCAATGTTTTGTAATCATCAGCACTCTTTATATCTCAAATTTTTCTTCATCCTCAGCAAACACTGTGTGGCATTAAAAAATAAATCCAGGGGCACCTGGGTGGCTCAGTGGGTCAAAGCCTCTGCCTTCAGCTCAGGTCATGATTGCAGGGTCCTGGGATTGGGCCCCACATCAAGCTCTCTGCTCAGCAGGGAGCCTGCTTCCCCCTTCTCTCTCTCTGCCTGCCTCTCTGCCTACTTGTGATCTGTCAGTCAAAAAAATAAAAAAAAAAAGCACTCCTTTAAGAAAAAAAATCCATTTATCTCCTTCCCCAAGTCTCTGATAAACTCTATTTTACTTTTTTTCTTTATGAATTTGACTTTTCTGTGCACCTCATATAGGTTTAACAATACAATATTTGCCTTATATGTCTGGCTTATTTCTTCTAGCACAATATTCTAAAGGTCTACACATAATGTAACATATAACAAAATTTTATTATTTTTTATGCCTGAATAATATTCCACTGTGTGGATATAGCACATTTCTTTATTCATTGATCTGTTAATTGACACTTAAGTTCTTCCTACATTTTGGCTATTCTAATTTATGTTTCTATCAACATGGGTGTAAAAGTATCAGTTCAACTCCTTATTGTCAATTGCTTTCTATCTATATCCCAGAGGAAAATGGCTGGGTTATATGATAGTTTCATGTTAAAATTTTTGTGACACTGCCACATTTTTCCCAGTGGCCTTACCATTTGACATTCCCACTAACAACGAACAAGAGTTCCAGTTTCTCCACATCTTTATTAACACTTGTTTTTTTGTTTGTTTGTTTTATTATTGTCATGTTAGTGTTTTTGAAGTGATACCTCATTGGTTTTTTATAGGCAATCCCCTTAAAACTAATAATATTGAACATCTTTTCATGTCTTTCTTGTCTATTTATATCTTTGGTTTATACTCAAGTGTCTCTTCAATTCCTTTGGCTATTTTTTTCCTTCCAAGTTTTAGTTTAAATTCCAGTTAACTAATATACAGTGTAATATTAGTTTTAGGTGAAGGATTTAGTGATTCATCACTTACACATAATACCCAGTGTTCATCACAACATGTGCCTTCTTTAATACCCATCACTCACTTAACACATCTCTCTGCCCAACTCCCCTACTGCAAACCCCAGCACCTCGGTATATTATCTGTAGTTAAGAATGCACTTTATGGTTTGCCTCTCTATTTCCCCCCTATATTAATTTGTTACATTTCTTAAATACCACATATGTGTGAAATCATATAGTATTTGTTGTTCTCTGACTGTCTTATCTCAGTTAGCATAATACTCTCCAGCTTCATCCATATCACTGCAAATGGAAAGATTTCATTATTTTATATGGCTGAGTAATATTCCAACACACACACACACACACACACACACACACACACACACACACACCCCACCTCTTCCTTTTCCATTCATCAGTCAATGGACATTTATTCTCTTTCCATAATTTGGCTATTGTAGAGAATGATGCTATAAATATTGGAGTGCATGTATACCTTCTACTCAGTATTTTTCTATCCTTTGTGTAAATATCTAATAATGTAATTTCTGGATTATGAGGTCATTCTATTTTTAAGTTTTTGAGAAGCCTCCATACTATTTTCCAGAGTGGTCACACTAGTTTACATTCCCACAAAAAGTACAAAAGGGTTCTACTTTCTCTGCAACCTCCCCAATATCTGTTGTTACCTGTAATGTTAATTTGAGCCACTCTGACAAGTGTGAGGTGATATCTCAGTGCAGTTTTGATTTGTATTTCCTTAATGATGAGTAATGTTGAACGTCTTTTCTTGTGTCTGTTAGCCATCTGGATGAGTTGTCTGGAAAAATGTTTATTCATGTCTTCTGCCCATTTTTAACTGGATTGTTCATTTTTGGGGTGTTCAGTTTGATAACTTCCTTATCTTTTTTGGATACTAACCCTTTACAGATATGTTGTTTGGAAACATCTTCTCCATATCCAAAGTTTGCATTTTAATTGTGTTAATTGTTACTTCACTGGGCAGAATCTTTTCTTCTTGATGAGGTCCCAATTATTCTTTTTTGTTTGTTTCCCTTGACTCCAGAGACATATCTATTAAGAAATTTCTACAGCTGATGTCAAAGAGTTTACTGCCAATGTTCTCCACTAGGATTTTGATAGTTTACTTTCTCATGTTTAGATCTTAATTCAATTTTGAATTTATTTTTATATGGTGTAAGAAAGTGGTCCAGTTTCTGCTTGTGGCTGTCCAGTGTTTTCAGCACCCTCTGTAGAAGAGACTGTCTTTGTTCTATTGGATATTCTTTCCTTCTCATGGAAGATAAGTTTAACATAAAGTTGTGGGTCCATTTCTGGTTTGGCTATTCTGTTCCATTGATGTGTGTGTGTGTGTGTGTGTGTGTGTGTGTGTGTGTGTGTGTGTTACTAGTAACATACTGCCATGATGACTACAGCTCTGTAATATACCTTCAAGTCCAGAATGGTAATGCCTCCAGGTTTCCTTTTCCTTTTCAATATTGCTTTGGATTTTGGGGTCTTTTGTGGTTCCATACAAATTTCAGGATTGTTTTTTCTATCTCTGTGAAAAATGCTGGTGGTATTTTGATAGGGATTTCTTTAAATATATAGCTTTCTTTGTGTAGTATAGACATTTGAGCAATACTTTTTCTTCCAACCCATGAGTATGGAATTTTCCCCCTTTTTTGTGTCATTTTCAATATCTCTCATAAGTGTATCATAATTTTCAGAGTAGAGATCTTTTAGCTCTTTGGTTAGGTTTATTCCTAGGTTTTATACTTTTTGGTGCAATTGTAAATGGGATAAATTCCTTGATTTCTTTTTCTGCTGCTCCATGATTGGCATATAGAAATGCAAAAGATTTCTGTATTTTGATTTTGCATCCTGCAAACTTACTGATTTCATTTATCAATTCTAGTAATTTTTGGTGGAGTTTTTCAGGTTTTTCATATAGGGTATCATGTTGTCTGAAAATAGAGAATGTTTGACTATTTATTTCCTGATTTGGCTACTTTTTATTTCTTTTGATTGCCTGATTGCTGAGACTAAGACTTCCAGTACTATGTTAAATAACTGGTGAGAGTGGACATCCCTCTCTTATTCCTGACCATAGAGCAAAAGTTCTCAGATTTTCCCCATTGAGGATGATATTAACTGTTTTTGGTTTTTTTTTTTCTGTATATGGCCTTTATGATTGTTGATGGAATTTAACCTTTTTTTTTTTTCATATATGGCCTTGATGATGTTGAGGAATGTTCCTTCCATCCCTACTTTGTGAAGAGTTTTTATTCAACATGGATCCTGTAGTTTGTCAAATGCTTTTTCTGTATCTATTGAGAGATCTTGTGGTTCTTATCCTTTCTCTTACTTATGTGATGTATCACCTTGATTGATTTGTGACTATTGAACCACACTTGCAACACAGGAATACATCCCACTTGATCATGGTGAATGATTCTTTTTATGTACTGTTGGATTTGATTTGGCAGTATTGTGTTGAGAATTTTTGCATAAATGTTCATCAGATTACTGGCCTATAGTTCACTTTTTTTCAGTGGGGTCTTTATCTTGATTGGGAATCTAGGTAATGCTAGCCTTGTAGTATGAGTTTTGAGTTTTTCCTTCCTTTTCTATTTTTTGAAATAATTTCAGAAGAATAGTTATTAATTCTTCTTTAAATATTTGGTAGGATTTCCCTGGGAAGCAACCTGGCTCTGGACTTTTGCTCATTGGGAGATTTTTTTTTTTAATAGGCTTCATGCCAAACATGTAACCCAACATGGGGCTTGAACTCACAATCCTGAGATCAAGAAAAGCAATGAGATCAAGAGTTGGACTCTTAACCAATTAGGACACCCAGGTGCTCCCTTTGGGAGACTTTTGATTACTGATTAAGTTTCTTTGCTGGTTATCAGTCTATTCAAATTTTCTATTTCTTCCTGTTTCAGTTTTGGCAGTTGATATGTTTTTGGGAATTTATACATTTCTCCAGATTGCCCAATTCATTGGCATTTAATTTTTTTGTATTCACTTGTAATTGTATTTCTGTGATGTTGGTTATGATCTCTCCTCTCTCATTCATGAGTTCATTTATTTGAGTCCTTTTTCTTTTCTTTCTAAGTATGTCTAGGGGATTATCAATTACATTAATTATTTCAAAGAACAGTCTTCTAGTTTCATTGATCTGTTCTACTCTTTTTGTTTGTTTCTGTATCATTTATTTCTGCTCTAATCTTCATTTCCCTTCATCTGCTGGCTTTGGATTCACATTTTGTTCTTTTCCTTACTTCTTTAAGTGTAAGGTTAGGTGGCATATTTAAAATTTTTGTTGTTTCTTTGAAGTAGGCCTGTATTGCTCTGTACTTTCTTCTTAAAACCACTTTTACTGAATCTCAAAGGTTTTGAATCATTGTGCTTTCATTTTCATTTGTTTTCATGTAATTTTTATTTTTTCTTTAATTTCCTGGTTCACCCATTCATTCTTTAGGATGATGTTCTTTAACACCCATGTTTGTGGTCTTTCCAATTTTTTTTTCTCCTGGTTGGCTTCAAATTTTATAGCATTGTGGTTGGAAAATATGCTTAGTGTAATCTCAATCCTTTTGTATTTATTGAGGCCTGGTTTGTGACCTAGTATGTGATCTATTCTGGAGAATATCCCTTTTGCACCTGAGAATAATGTGGATTGTCCTGTTTTAGCATGGAATGTTCTAAATATATCTATTAAGTCTATGTGGTCCAAGGTGTCATTCAAAGCCTTTGTCTTCCTGTTGATTTTCTATTTAGATGATCTGTCCATTGATGTAAGTGAAGTGTGAAAATCCTCTACTGTCATTGTATTATTATCTATGAGTTCCTTTATTGGGCCTTATTGTATTATATATTTGGGTGTTCCTAAGTTGGGGGCATAAGTATTTATAATTGTTAGATCTTTATAGATAAACCCCTTTATTATGATAAAGTGCTCTTATTAATCTCTTGTTTTAGTCTTTGGTTTAATATCTAATTTGTCTAATATAAATATTGGTACTCCAGCTTTCCTTTCACAGCTGTTTGTATGATAAATATTTCTCTATCCCATCACTTTCAACCCACAGGTGTCTTTAGGTCTCAAATAAGTTTCTTATAGACAGCATATAGATGTTTCTTGTGTTTTTACTCATTCGGATACCCCATGTCATTTGATTGAAGCATTTAGTCTATTTATATTCAGTGATTTCTGATAGATATGAATTTATTGTCATTATATTACTCTTTTGTTGTTTCTGGAGATTTCCTCTGTTACTTTCTAGTTTTTGTTCCTTTTGGTCTTTTTTGTTCCTATTCAAAGAGTCCTCTTTAATATTTCTTGTATGATTGGTTTAGAAGTCGTGAACTCCTTTAATTTTTGTTTGTTTGGGAAACGATTTCTCATATTCTGAATGATAACCTTGCTGGACAGAGTATTCTTGGCTGTAGGTTTTTCCCATTCAGCACGTTAAATATATCATGCCACTTTCTGTAGGCCTGCCAAGGGCCTGTGGATAGATCTGCTGCTAACCTGATTTGTCTTTCCGTGTTAGTTAGGGACTTCTTCTGTATTGCTGCTTTTAAGATTTTTTATCTCTACATTATGCAAATTTGTCTCCAATATGTCTTGGTGTTGGCCTGATTTTGTTGATTTTGATAGGAGTTTTTTGTGCCTCCTGGATTTGGGTGTTTGTTTCCTACCCCAGATTAGGGAAGGTTTCAGCTATTATTTCCTCATACAAACCTTCTACTCCTTTTTCTCACTCTTTTTCCTTTTGGATTCCTATGAAACCAATTTTATGACATTTCATAGAATAACTATTATCCTTAAGTATCCATTTGTGATCCAAGATTTTTCTTTCTCTTTTGTGTAGTCTCATTATTTTTCATAATTCTATCTTCTATAGCATTTATTTGTTCCTCTGTTTCTTCCATCTTTGTGGTCATTACACCCTGTCATTTTTTAATATGTTATTTCATTTTTCATTTTGTACTTATTGGTTTTAAGCTCTTTTATTTCTATGGTAAGGGAGTCCCCTGTATCTTCTTTAATTTCCTCAAGCCCAGCTAATATCTTTATGATTGTTGTTTTTAATTCTGGATCAGTTATATTACTTATATCTGTTTTGATTAGATCCCTTGCCATGACCTTTCTTATTCTTTTGGGATGATTTCCTCCATCTTTGCATTTTGTCTAGGTCTCTTTCTTCTTCTACGTGTTAGGAAAGCCTGTTATGTTTCCTGCTCCTGAGACTAATGAATCTATGAAGAAGAGGTTATATAATGTCCAGGGCTTGGGATTTTGCAAGTGTCCCTTTTGCTTAATGCATGCACTCTGTTTCTGTGTTATGGCTGCTTTATTCCTCTGGTAAGTCTTCTGCAAATTCTCTTTGCCTGCAATGAAGACTGTTTAGACCTTGGCCAGAGTGTGGTGAGTTTTAACTAGGTGTGCTCTGGTTTGCCTGTTAAAAGGACCTGATGGTATTTCCATTTGAACTGAAGCTTTGCAGAATTTTGTGGTCAGCAGATGTCATACATGTGGTGGTAGGGGGGTTGCTGGCCTTCTAGGGGAAGGATCCACAGTCTTTGTTCTCAGGAGCACTTGCCCAAGAAAAGAAAAACTACCAGAAGAGCACAGTGGGGCAGGTTTGGGTGTAAGCAATTTGGGCAGCCAGTGTTGGTTCTGTGCTGTTTACTGAATTAGTTTATGCTGACGGTGGCAGAGGGAAATGGTGCTAGCCAGCCATTTTTTCCAGGATAGAGTTAGAGCTGGCTGCTGTCAGGGGAGCACCCCACACCCCAGAAATGCAAATAAATTCCCCTCACATGTTTTTCTGATTGCTATTTACACACTGTCTGTGTTCGGATTCCTTGTCTGCCTGTAGAAGTGTAGTGCACTTTGGACTCTTTCCCTGCCAGGCCAGCTGTTCTAAAACTCAAAACAGGGACCTGGTGTGGTGGGGCCAGAACTTGTTTTCTGGGGGAGAGTGTCATTGAGTTGGAATGGGTGCAGTTTGACCCAGAAGGGCAGTGCCCTTGAACTAAGGAGCATGGAATTTGGAGCAAGCACACTAAGTGTCCAGTGTCCAGATTAGCTTCTATCAGTAGTTGTCTCTGTGTTTATGCTGAGTGGTGGGGGAGGTAAATTGTGCTCACTAGCTCCCTTATCCCTGGAGAAACAATGGCAACTCTCTCGATACACTCCAAGGAGAAACCATCTCTCCCAGTGCATCTTGGGATTCTCAGGAGATCCTCAGGTCCTTCCATTTGCACCCTGGGTTGCCAGTCTGCTTTCTCTACAGGAGCACTGCAATGCCCTCAGGACTCTATTCCAAGCACACCTTGGACCTCTAAAATTCCAGTCTTTGGAGTAAACCAGTTGGTTGAAAACAAGAATGAAAATCATTTTCTTACTTAATAGCTATTGTCATTTTCTTAGTTAATAGCTATGGTGAAGTGTTTTTCTTGTGTGATCATCTGTGTTCTCCTCTCTCTTGCCTCTCTCTGGGACCTGGGGTCTCTCTCCTCCATAGCACCATGATCCATTTCTCCCCCAAACCACATCTCTGCATCTCCTACCTTCTTTGATGTGGCCTCCTCTCTCCCTTCGGTTGTACAGTTTGTTCTGTTAGTTCTCAGATCAATTTCTTGGATATTCATAGTGATTTAATGTTTATCTAGCTGTGTTCAAGGGATGAGGCAAATGTAGGGTCCTTCTACTACTTCACCATCTTAGCTTTACCCCCCTTTCCCCATTTTGAATCATGTTTGTTTTGTTGTTGTTAAACTGTAAGGATTATTTATATATTCCAGATGTTATTTCTTACTCAGGTACATGATGTGCAAGTATTTTCTCCCATTTGGTAGATTGCCTTTATTTTTATTTTCCTTACTATTTTTTTGTTTTGTTTTGTTTTTTTTTCTTGAGTATAGTTGACACACAATGTTACATTAGTTTCAGGTGTACAACATAGCAACTCTATTTGCACAACAACTCTATGTGTTATGCTATCTTCATCACTGGTGTAGCTCCATGACACCATACACATTATTACCCTATCATTGACTGTATTTGTTGTATCTTTTATTCTCATGTCCTATTTATTCCATAACTGGAAGTCTGTATCTTCCACTCTCCTTCACCCATTTTGTCCATCCCCCTTCCCACCACATCAAAATCAAAAGCTTTTGCAGAGCTAAGGGAAACATTAACAAAACAGAAAGGTAACTACTGAATAGAATATATTGTAAGTGATATAACTGATAAGGGTTTTAATATATAAAGAGATTACATAATTCAACCCCAAAAATAAAAACCCCCAAAATTTGATTACAAAAAGGACAGATGGCCCAAATAGACATTTTTCCAAAGAAAACACACAGACCCAAACAAACACATGAAAAGATGGTCAACATCACTAGTCATCAGGGAGATGTAAATCAAAACCACATGGGATGTCACCTTACACTTGTCAGAATGGTTAAATTAAAAAAAAAGATATATGAAGTATTTTTCTTATAGAATATTTTTATACACAAAATTCTTAATTGCTTTGAAGACCAATTTATCTTTTTTTTTTGACCCATGCTTCTTGTATAACATTTGTAAAGTCAGCTAAATCTAATGTCATGATGATGTTTTCTATTGACTTCTTCTAGGAGCTTTATAGGTTTAGCTGTTACATTTGTCTTTCATTCATTTTGAGTTAATTCCTGTATATTGAGTAAAATGAATCCAATTTCATTTTTTTACATTTGGAAATACAATTTTTCAAGCAGTGTTTGTTGAAAAAAATGTCCTTTCCCCATTGAATAGTCTGAACATTTTGTATAAAAAATCAATGGAGCATTATTTATGGGTTTATTTCTGACATCTCTATTCTATTTCATTAGATTATATGTCTTTTGCTATACCAGTACCATGTTGTTTTAATTACCGTAACATCATTGGAAGTTCTGAAGTTTGCTAGTGTCAACACTCCCAACTTTGTTCTTTTCCAAAATTTTTACAGTATTCAATGCCTCTTGCAATTCAATATAAATTTAAATATTGGCTTTCCTTTTATGTGAAAAAGTTGTTGAAGATTCAATGAGGATTGCATTACATTTGTAGGTTGTTCTTTCTTATTTTTAAATTTTTTATCTTTTAAAGAATTTATATTTCTATTTATTTATTTATTTGAAAGAGAGAGATCAGAAGGAGGCAGAGAGGCAGGCAGAGAGAGGGAGAAGCAGGATCCCCACTGAGCAGTGAACTCAATGTGGCACTCTATCCCAGGACCCTGAGATCATGACCTGAGCCGAAGGCAGAGGCTTAACTCATTGAGCCACCCAGGTGCCCCCAAATCTGTAGATTGTTCTGGGTGATACAGGTATTTTAACATGTTAAGTCTTCTTAATTAAAAAAGTCAACTATTTTTCCATCTCTTTGAATCTTATATTATTTATTTCATCTTTTTTTTGTAGGTTGTAGAGCACAAGTCTTTAACTCATTAATCAGATTTATTTCCAAATGTTTGATCTTATAGATGCTATTGTGAATGGAAGCTTTCTTAATTTATTTTTCAGATTGTTCATTGCTAGTTTATAGAAACATGCCTGATTATTGAGTATTGAACAAGTATCCTGTGATTTTGCTGAATTCATTTCTTAGTGTTACTCTCTTCCTTGTTGATTCTTTGGAAATTTCTCTACACAGGATCACTTCGTTTGAGAATAAAGTTATACCACTCCCTTGACATTTGGGATACATTTTATTTCTTTTTGTCTAATAGCTCTGACTAGAACTTCCACTGCAATGTTGAACAGCAGGGGTGAAAGCAGATTACCCTGTCTCGCTTCCCATCTTAGGGATAAGTTTTTGGTCTATCATCATTGAATATATTGTTATCTATGGTCTTTATATAAACGTCCATTATCACTTTGATAAATTTTATTTCTATCCTTAGTTTCCTGAGATTTTTAAAAAATTTTGTCATGAGTGCTGCATTTTGTCAAGTGTGTTTTCTGTAAATACACTTTTTTAAGTAAAGTAATGGATTCCATTTGTCTTCTTAGGTTAAATTATCCTTCTTTTCCTGTGATAAATCTCACTTTTCAAAGTGAGTAATCTTTTTTTTTTTTTTT
>NW_019154151.1:138053-156316 GCF_002288905.1 Enhydra lutris kenyoni
ATCTTCCCGTCGCTTTGGATTCACTTCTCCGCCAGTCCTACCTTTCCGAAAGTGGTTGATTTTCTGTTTCTAGAGTTGCTGTTCTTCTTCTCTTCGATCTCCCATTGGATTTGTAGGTGTTTGCAATCTTTAGATAAGCTATCTAGCTGATCTCCCGCTACCTGAAGTAGTCTCAGCCTGCTACTTCTCCGCCATCTTGACTCCTCCCCGTTATTGAGGATTTTTGTTTCAACTTTATTCCAAAGGGATATTGGTCTGTAATTTTATTTTATTTTAATGTCTTTATATGGCTTTAGCATCAGATTAATGCTGGTTGCATAGAATCAATCCGGAAAGGGTCCCTCCTTTCTACTCTTTCTCTCTCTTTTTCTTTTCTATTTTTTGGAAAAGTTTGTGATCATTTTTTCTTCATATGCTTAGAAGAGTTCATCAGTAAAGCTGTCTCATCCAGAACTTGTCTTTACTGAGAATATTTTTAAAAAAGATTTTAATTTATTTGACAGGCAGAGATTACAAGTAGGCGGAGAGGCAGGCAGAGAGAGAGGAGGAATCAGGCTCCTTGCTGAGCAGAGAGCCCAATGTGGGGCTCAATCCCAGGACTCTTGGATCATGAACCGACCTGAAGACAGAGGCTTTAACCCATTGAGCCACCCAGATGCCCCTGAGAATATGTTGATAGTGATTAAATATCTTCTCTTGTCATAGGTCTATTATTATTATTTTTTTGGGGGTGGGGGCACCAGGGAGGCTCAGTTGGGTAAGCAACTGACTCTTGGCTTCAGTTCAGGTCATGACCTCAGGGTCCTGGGATTGAGCCCAACATAGGGTTCTCTGCCCAACATGGAGTCTACTTGAGTTTCTTTCTCTCCTTCCCTCTGCTCCTCCTCCCATGCTTGCTCTCTCTTTCTCTAATAAATAAATAAATCTTTAAAAAATTTCCTTTTATTCTTTTGACAGGCTGTATAATTTGTATATTTTGATGAATTTGCCCATTTCTTCTAGGTTATCTAATGTCTTAGCTAAAAATTTTACTTAGTATTCTCTTTCAAAAAAATTTACCTCCATATATCCATCAGTAATGGTCTGCCTTTCACTTATTATTTGAGCTATTTGTATCTTCACTTTTTACTTTGTTAGTCTAGCTAGGTTTGTACATTTTTTAAAAGAACTAAGTTTTATAAGTAATGAATTTTATCTACTGTTTCTATATTCTCTATTTTGTTGCTGTTCACTTTTTTATTTCATTTTATTATGCTTTGCTTTATTTCACGTTGCAGGTAGTTTTTTTTTAACAAATGGAATGTTTGTGGTAACCCTGCATTGCGCAAATCTATGGGCAACATTTCCCAAAAGAATTTGCTAATTGTATGTCTTTGTGTCACATTTTGGAAATTCTTGCAATATTTCAAAATTTTTCATTATTATTATGTTTGTTATAGTGATATATGATTGATTATCTTTGTAATTATGCTAGGTAGCCACACACTACTCTCATTTAAAATGGCAAACTGAATCAATAAATGTAGCATGTATTCTGACTACCCCATAGAGTAGGCATTTTCCCATGTTTCATCCTCTCCTGGTGCCTCCTTATTACATGAGACACAACTACATTGAAATTAGGCCAATTAATTATCATACAATGGCCTCTAAGTGTTGCAGTGAAGGGAAGAGTTGGACAACTCTCACTGTATTTTTTTAAAGTTTTTGTTTAAATTCCAATTAGTTAACATATGATGTAATATTAGTTTCAGGTGTAAAACATAATAATTCAACACTTCTACACAACACCCAGTGCTCATCACAAGTGCACTCCTCAATCCACATCATTTATTCTTTTTTCCACATCACTGATTTAACCCAAGTAACCACTGACGATCCCTCTGGAAACAATCAGTTTGTTCTCTACAGTCAAGAGTGTTTTTCTTGGTATTCCTGTCTCTCTTTCTTCTTATTTTCTCTTTGCTCATATGTTTTGTTTCTTAAATTTCATATATAAGTGATATCATATGGTATTGTTCTTTTTCTGACTGACTTATTTCTCTTAGCATAATACTCTCCAGCTCCATCCATTTCATTGCAAATGGCAAGATTTCATATTCTTTTTAAATGGCTGAAAAATAATCCACTGAATACATATATTGCTTCTTTATCCATTCATCACATGTTGGACATGGGCTGCTTCTATAATTTGTCTGTTGTAAATAATGCTGCTATTTATTGGGTGCATATACACTTCTAATCAGTATATTTGTATTCTTTGGGTAAATACCTAGTAGTGCAATTGCCAAATTGTTGGGTAGATTTTTCTTTCTCTTCTCTCCCTTCTTTTCTTTTCTTTTCTTTTCTCTTTCTTTCTTTCTTTCTTTTTTTCTCTTTTTCTTTTTTTCTTCCTTTCTTTCTTTCACTTTTTTTTAGGAAATTTGATACTGTTTTCCAGAGTGGCTGCATCAATTTGCATTCCCACCAAAAGTGTAAGAGGGTCCCCCTTTCTCAAAATCCTCATCAATACCTCTCATTTCTTCTGTTGTTGATTTTAACCATTCTGACTGGTGGAAGGTGATATATCATTATAGTTTTCATTTGTATTTATCTGATGATCAATGAAGTTGAATATCTTTTCATGTGTTTCTTAGCAATCTGTATGTCTTCTTTGGAAAATGTCTATTCATATCTTCTACTCATTTTTAATTGGATTATTCATTCTTCAGGTGTTGACTTCTATGAGATCTTCATATATGTTGGATACTAACCCTTTACCAGATACATCATTTGTAAATATCTTTTCCCATTCCATAGATTGCTTTTTAGTTTTGTTGATTGTTTCCTTTCCTGTGAAGAAGATATTTATTTATTTGTTTGCTTGTTTTTTTAGCGATCTTATTTACTTATTTGACGGACAGAGATCACAAGTAGGCAGAGAGGCAGGCAGAAAGATGGGGAGGCAGGCTCCCTGCTAAGCAGAAAGCCCAATGTGGGGCTCGATCCCAGAACCCTGGGAACATGACCTGAGCCAAAGGCAGAGGCTTTAACCCACTGAGCCACCCAGGTGTCCCAGATTTTTATTTATTTTTATTTTATTATTTTTTCAGGAAATAGAGAGTAAAACTTCAATTTTTTCATCTCAATTGCTTATAATTTTGATCTTTTTTTTTAAAAGAGAAATATAATTTTCTAACAATTATAAATGTAATATACACACTTACAGTTCAATATTAGTTCAGGAGTAGAGTTCTGTGGTTCACCATTTACATATAACATCCAGTGCCCATCATAACAAGTGCTCTCCTTAATACCCATGAGCCATCTATCCCATCCTCCACCCACATCCCTCCAACAAACAACAGTTTGTTCTCTGGAGTTAAGAGTCTCTCATGGTTTGTTTCTCTCTTTCTCTTTTCCCCCTCCCAAATGTTCATCCATTTTGTTTCTTAAGTTCCACATATGAGTGAATCATGTGGTATTTTTCTCTCTCTGATTGACTTGAACAACTATTTGGAAAAGTAATCTACAAAACAGGAAAGAGTGTCTGACAGAAAAAAAAAACAGTCTCTTCAGCAAATGATGTTAGGAAAACTGGAAAGCAACATGTAGAAGAATGAAACTGGAGCATTTTCTTACATCATACACAAAAATAAATTCAAAATGGATGAAAGACCTAAATGTGAGATAGGAAACCAACAAAATTCTAAAGGAGATCACAGGCAACAACCACTTTGACCTTGGCTATAGCAATTTCTTACTAAACTCATCACTGGGAGCAAGGGTAACAAAAGCAAAAATGAACTATTGGGACTTCATTAAGATAAAAGGATTCTGCATAATGAAGTGAACTGCCACTTCCAGTCAGTGAACGGGAGAAGAATTAGAAACAAACAAGTCAGCTGCAAGAGAAAGGGAGAAGGGGACAACAGTCAAAAAGACTGCTGCCTCAAGCAACTCCTCAGTCTCGCTTTTATTAGATAGAAACAGTAGCCAACAGAAGAGTCGATGAAGGTCATATGTTAGTCATATGCCTTGTACATAAATAAGAAGGAGGGCAAAATATGTCTGTACAAGCAGTATAAAGTTTATAGTTGAACAAGCACATTCAAAGGACTTATCTAAGTAGCCACAGGTGCTGTCTGGGGGGAAAAGGGAGATAACAGAAAAATGAAGCAGGTGGCGTTTTGCCCTGAGCAGGCTGGACATTCCCAGCTGCTCAGCTTCAAGGCCGTATATCGTCCTCTCCCCCAGAGGCCTGTTGCAGTATCTGTTTTTCTTAAGACTGTATCTAAATGTTCTTGGTAACTAGTAAAATTTCCCAGGGGTTATATTTAAATAATACATAGTTCCGAGGGTTAGTTGCAGTGAACAATCAAAAAAATTAAAAAGCAGAATGAAAGAAGATATTTGCAAATGACATTGCAGATAAAGGGTTAGTATCTAAAATCTATAAAGAACTTATTAAATGCAATAATCCCCAAAACAAACAATCTAGTTAAGAAATGAGAAGAAGACATGAATAGATATTTTTCCAAAGAAGACATCTAGATGGCTAACAGACACATGAGAAAGTGCTCAACATCAGTCATCAAGAGAAAACACATGTTTGTGAGGATGTAGAGAATGCGGAATCCTCTTGCTCTGTTGGTAGGAATCCAACAGGTTTTTATTTTGATGAAGTCCCAATAGATTACTTTTACTTTTGTTTCACATGCTTCAGGAGATTTATCCAGAAAGAAAGTACCTGGCCCCAAAAGTCAAAGAGGTTACTGCCTGTGTTCTCCTCAAATATCATATATTTGTTAGTTCATATCTGTTCCATTGATCTATGTGTCTGTTTTTGCAATATTCTGTTTTGATCAGTCCAGCTTTGTAATACACCTTGAAATCTGCAATTGTGATGCCTCCAACTTTCCTGTTATTTTTCAAGGTTGCTTTGGCTATTTAGATCTTTTGTGGCTGCATACAAATCTTTAGATTGTTTCTTCTACTCCTGTAAAAATTGCTATTGTATTTTGATAGGGTTTTAATTAAATGTGTAGATTGCTTTGGGTAGTATAGACATTTTAATTATAGTTGTTCTTCCAATCCGTGAGCATGGAATGTCTTTCCATTTCTTTATGTCATCTTCAATTTCTTTCATCAGTTTTCATACTTTTCAGAGTGTGGGTCTTTCACCTCTTTGGTTAGGTTTATTCCTAGGTTTCTATTTTTTGATGCAATTTTAAATGGGATTGGTTCTTTTTTTAATTTAATTTTATTTTTTTTTCAGTGTTCCAAAATTTAATTGTTTATGCACCACACCCAGTGCTCCTTGCAATACATGCCCTCCCTAAAACCCACCACCAGGCTCACCCAAATCCCACCCTCAGCCCCTCCAAAACCCTCAGTTTGTTTCTCAAAGTCTACAGTCTCTCATGGTTTGTCTCCCCCTCTGACTTCCCCCAATTCACTTCTCCTCTCCAACTCCCTACGTCTTCCATGTTATTCCTTATACTCCACAAGTAAGAGAAACCATATGATAATTGACTCTCTCTGCTTGCCTTATTTCACGCAGCATAATCTCCTCTGGTCCCATCCATGTTGATACAAAAGTTGGGTATTCATCCTTTCTGACAGAGGCATAATACTCCATTATATATATGGAACATAACTTCTTTATCCATTCATCTGTTGAAGGGCACATAAGATACCTGGGAATAAACCTAACCAAAGAGGTAAAGGATCTGTACTTGGGGAACTACAGAACACTCATCAAAGTAATTGAAGAAGATATAAAAAGTTGGAAAAACATTCCATACTCATGGATTGGAAGAATAAGCATTGTTAAAATGTCTACATTGCCTAGAGCAGTCTGTACTTTCAATGCCATCCCAATCAAAATTCCACAAGCAGTTTTCAAAGAACGGGAACAAACAATCTTAAAATTTGTATGAAACCAGAAGAGACCCTGAATTGCTAAGGAAATATTGAAAAAGAAGTACAAAACTAGGGGCATCACATTGCCCGATTTCAAGCTTTACTACAAAGCTGTGATCACCAATACAACATGTTACTGGCACAAAAACAGATGCATAGACCAGTGGAACAGAATAGAGAGCCCAGAAATGGGATTGATTCTTAAATTTATCTTTCTGCAGTTTCATTATTGGTTTATGGAAATGGAACAGATTTCTGTATGTTGATTTTGTAAACTATAACTTTACTGAATTTTTGTACCTGTTCTAGCAATTTGTTTAGTCTTTGAGGTTTTCTAGATAGACTATTATGTCATCTGCAGATAGTTAAACTTTTACTTCTTCCTTGCTGATATTGATACATTTTATATCTTTTTCTTATCTAATTGCCATGGCTATGACTTCCAATACTATGTTGAATAGTGGTGAGAGTGGACATCCCTTTCTTGTTCCTGGCTGTAGAGAAAATGCTGACAGCTTTCCCCCATTGAAAATGATGTTGGTTGTAAGATTTTCATCTATGGCCTTTATTACACTGAGGTAAATTACCTACAATCATACTTGGTTGAGAGTTTTATCATGAATGGCTGTTGCACTTTGCCAATTGTTTTTTTCTGTACCTATTGAAATGACCATATGGTTCTTTCCTTTCTCTAATTGATGTGATGTATCATGTTGATTGATTTGTGAAAATTGAACTACTGTTG
Organism: Enhydra lutris kenyoni; assembly: GCF_002288905.1. Lineage (NCBI taxonomy): Eukaryota > Metazoa > Chordata > Mammalia > Carnivora > Mustelidae > Enhydra > Enhydra lutris. The sequence goes on from NW_019154151.1 coordinate 144,703, forward strand.
TTAACGTGGAATCATTCATCTGACTGTGGTCAATGAGATTTTTAAATATATTGCTGGACTCAGTTTGTTAACACTTCGCTGAGGATTTTCACATCCATGTTCAGCAAAGATATTGTCCTGTAGTTCTGTTTTTTGTGGTGTCTTCATCTCATTTTAGTATCAGAGAAATACTGGCCTAATAGAATGAATTTGGACATTTTCCTTCTTTTTCTATTTTTTTTAATAGTTTGAGAAAAATAGGTATTAACTCTTCATTAAATGTTTGGTAGAATTCCCATGGGAAGCAATCTGGTCCTGAATATTTGTTTCTTGGAAGTTCTTTAATTATTGATTCAGTTTCTTTGCTTTTTTTTTGCTTAACTTTTTTATTTCCTCCTGGTTCATATGGTAGCTTATATATTTGATAGTTTATATGTTTCCCAGAATTTATCCATTTCTAGTTTGCCCAATTTATTGGCATATAATTTTTCATAATATTCACTTATAAAAGTTTACACATCTGTGGTATTGGTAGTTTTTCCTCTCTTTCATTTGTATTTTTTTTCTTTAATTTCAGTCCTTTCTCTTATTTTCTTAATAAGTCTGGTTAGAGGTTTATCAAATGATTTTTTTTTAAAGAATCTGATTCTAATTAAAAATAGAGCTTCCCTATGACCCTGCAATTGCACTACTGGGTATTTACCCCAAAGATACAGATGTAGTGAGAAGGGCCATCTGTACCCCAATGTTTATAGCAGCAATGGGCATGGTCGCCAAACTGTGGAAAGAACCATGATACCCTTCAATGGATGAATGGATAAGGAAGATGTGGTCTATATACACTATGGAGTATTATGCCTCCATCAGAAAGGATGAAAACCCAACTTTTCTATCAACATGGACGGGACTGGAAGAGATTATGCTGAGTGAAATAAGTCAAGCAGAGAGAGTCAATTATCTTATGGTTTCACTTATTTGTGGAGCATAAGAAATAACATGGAGGATATGGGGAGGTGGAGAGAAGGGAGTGAGGGAAATTGGAAGGGGAGGTGAACCATGAGAGACTATAGACTCTGAAAAACAATCTGAGGGTTTTGAAGGGGTGAGGGGTGGGAGGTTCGGGGAGCCAGGTAGTGGGTTTTATGGAGGGCACATATTGCATGGATCACTGGGTGTGGTGCATAAACAATGAATTCTGTTACACTGAAAAGAAATTAAATTCTAAATAAAAGTTAAAAAAAGGAAAAAAGAATCTGATTCTAGTTTCACTGATATTTTCAATTGTTTTCTTCATTTCTACATAAATTATTTCTCCTCTAAACTTTATTATATCTTTCCTTCTACTGGTTTGGGGTTTTGTTTGTTGTTCTTTTTTTAGCTCTTTGAACTGTAAGCTTAGGTTGTTTATTTGATATTTTTCTTGATTCTTGATTCTTGATTAGGGCTCTTAGAACTGCTTCTGATGCATCATATATATGTTTTGGCCTATTGTGTTTTCATTTTCATTTGTTTCCATGTATTTTTTTTATTTCTTTTATTTCTTGGTCAACTCATTCATTGTTCAGTAACATGGTATTTAATTCCATGTATCTGTGGTCTTTCCAAATTTTCCTCTTATGGTTCATTTCTAGTTTCATAGTGTTGTGGTCAGAAAAGATACATTGTATGACTTTGATATTCTTAAATTTGTTGAGGCTTATTCTGTTCCCTAATATGTATTCTCTTCTGGAGAATGTTCCATGTGTACTTGAAAATAATGTGTGTTCTGCTGTGTTCAGATGGAATTATATATATATATATATATATATATATATATATATATATCTGTTAAATCCATCTTGTGTAGGTGATATATTCAAACTCTTTGTTTCCTTGTTGATTTTCTGTTTAGATGATCTCTTCAATGATGTAAGTGGGGGTGTTAAGTAACTATGATAGTATTGTATTGTCATCAACTAGTTCTATTTTGTTTGTTATTAAGTGTTTCATATATTTGGGTGCCTAAATATTTATAATTGTTTGATCTTCTCATTAAGTTTTTCCCTTTGTGATTCTGTAATGTCCTTCTTTATCTATTGTTGCAGTGTTTATTTTAAACTCTAACATATTATTATTCTTTCTTTGACATCCATTTGCATGATAAATGTTTCTTCATCCCCTCAATTTCAATCTGCAAGTCACCTGATCTAAAATGAGTCTTTTGTAGATAGCATATAGATGTGTCTTATTTATTTATCCATTCTGTCATTCTGTGTCTTTTGATTAGAACATTTAGTCTTTTTATATTCACAGTAACTATTGATAGCTATATTATTGCCATTTTATTACTTTCTTATAGTTTGTGAAGACTTTTTCACATCATTTCTTTTCTCACTGTGTTTCATGGTTTGCTGGCTTTCCTTATTAACAATTTGGATCTTTTCTCTTTATCTTTGTATACATATTAGTAGTTTTTAATCTGTGGTTCCCATTAAATTTGTATATAAATCTTCTGCATTTTACAGTTTATATTAAGTAGATGGTCATTTAAGTTGGACCCATTATTCACTGCTCTCCTTTTCATGCTTTAGAATATGCTGTCATATTTTACATCACTTTGTTTTGTAAGTTCTTTGAGTTGTGTTTTTTTTTTTTTTTTTTACAAAAATCCATTTTTGGCCCTTTTGTGTTTCCTACCTACATACTCTCATTTTCGTTCTTGCCTTTCCATTCCAAGAGTCCCCTTTACTATTTCATGCTGGGTTGGTGTAGTGGTCATGAACACCTTTAGTTTTTGTTTTCTAGGGAACTCTTATCTCTCCTTCCATTCTGAATAGAGCATGCATATGTGCATATTTTTCCCATTCAACATTTTGAATACATCATGCCACTTTCTTCTGTTTTGGAAAGTTTCTGCTGAAAAATCCATTTGATAGGCTTATGAGTTTCCTTTATATGTAACTTTTTTTTCCCTTGCTGCTTTTAACTTTTTCCTTTTTCATTGTTTTCGCAATTACTTTAAAAGATGTCTTGGTATGGATTTTGTTGGGAGTTCTCTGTGCCTTGTGGCTCTTTCCCACATCAGCTATTATCTCTTCAAATTAATTTTCTGCCCCTTTTTCTTTCTTTCTTCTTTAGGGACTCCTATAGTACAAATGCTATTACTTTTGATAAAGTCAATGTGATCTCTAATTCTATTTTCTGTTTTGCTTGTTTGTTTGTTTGTTTTGTAATTCTTTCTTTCTATCTTTGTTCAGTTTGATTACTCTCCATTACTCTGTCTGCTTGGTCGTTAACTCATTCTTACGCTTCCTCCAGCCTACTCTTCATTCCATCAAGTGTGTTTCTTTTTCTGTTTATTGAGCCCTTTATCTCTTCTATGTTATTTCTTATTTCTGTGTTTAGGGTCTCACTGATGCCTTTGACTTTTTTCTCAAATGCATTGATTATCTTATGATTATTATTTTAAATTCTCTATCATTCATGTTCCTTACATATGTTTCACTTTGGTTTCTGGGAATGGCTTTGTTTTATTGCTTCATTTGGAACAAATTTCTCTGTCTTTTCATTTCCCATAAGTCTCTGTGCCTGCTTCTGTTTGTTAGGAAATTCAGCTATGTCTCCTGTTCTTGAAGGTGTTTGCATTATGAAGAAGAGGTCTTGTGGTACCCTGTCATGTAGTGTCCCCTCTTCTCTAGGAACTGGAACTTCGAGGAATGTGACCAAAGTGTTCTGAGTGCTCCTTGCTATTGTGTCCTGGCCATTTTATCCTTCAGACCAGTCATCAGCAGAGAATCTCTATATATTTATTTTTTCATTGTGGACAGTGTTTGGTCCCTGGCCTGAATATTATGAGTTTTAACTAGGTTTGAGCTGGTTTGCTTATGAAATGGGACTTGTTGCTGCCATTCCTGAAACTAATGCCCTGTAAAACTCTGACATAGGAAGACATGAGGTAGGCAGGGGTTTGGGCTGGTCTTCTAAGTGAGGGTTCCCACAGTGCTGGACTAAGGAGAGTTTGACTGGGAAGACCAGTTCCACAGAAAGGTGGGGTGGAGGGCTTGGTGTAAACAACTTAGGTAGGGAGTGTCTGCCCTCCTCTGGTTCCAGCAGGTGGTCCTGTGCTTATGTGACAGACAGGGAAGGGAAATGGTGCTTTCTAGTTCATTTGTTCCTGTCTTTTTGTGAATCCTGCCTCTCTGAACACTCTCAGAGATAGGTTTTGATTTAAGTGACCTGGAAGCCCTAATATTTTATAACATCAGAATGATGGTGCTTATATGTACTTTAGGTGGGAAAAAATCATTATGGCTTGAAGTATCCAGGTAAAATGTAAAGGAAGAAGCGTGACTGCTACTCAACCTTGAAAGATGAGTGAGATTTGAAAATGGAAAGAGTTGAGGGTAGATGTAAAAGGACTTCATGGAAGAATCATTTAAACAAAGATAAATGTACAAGGGATATTTCAGTAACAGTTACTAGACTAAGGTAGTTTTTCAGATGTTTGCTATTTCAAATTAAGAAGAGATCAGAACCTAAAGGTTGGGGAGTCTTGAATCTTAGCCTAAGTTAAATATCTTTCATTGTAATGTAGAACCATTGTAGATTTGTACAAAAGGAATTAATGCAGTGTACCATAAATGCAGAGATGGCTACCTATATTGTTTCCTCTTGTGTTCTCAACAAGTAGAAAACTACCAGGTACATAATAGAGTCTTTATACATATTTACTAAATAAATAACAAAAACAGTTGTTATGCAGCATTACCCAAAGTAAGGGAACAAAATAAAATCAAGACCAATTAGAAAGCTATTTCAACCTCCAGGTACAAGATGTTGATTTCATTAAATTTGAGTGGTAAGATTGACTCTACTAGCTTGATATAAATTTTTTGTTTGAAGAAACAAGGTTTGATGGCTTGTGAAAATAAAAAAAAATCTTTTTAAAAAATATTTTATTTATTTACTTGGAAGAGAGAGAGAGAGAGAGAGAGCACAAGAGGGAGCAGGGTCAGATGGAGAAGCAGACTCCTTGCTGAGCGGGGATCCCAGTGTGGGACTCGATCATGGAACTCTGGGATCATGATCTGAGCTTAAGGCAGATGCCAAATTGACTGAGCCAACCAGAAGCACTGAAGAAAAATTCTAAACACACAACACATTCTCCTTAGTTTTCTAATCCATTGCCTGGACTAAAAGAAGAGAAACATTTACAACATGCTTTATTTTTAACTTAGCTATGTAGAACACTGAGACCACAAATTACCTTATACACATCTAGTTATTGTACCTGTCATCAAAATTATGAAAGTACCTGTTTTAATCAATCCAGGCTCTTAAAAAGTTGTGACTTATGATTACATATTGTTGAAATAACATCAATGTATATGAGAAAGGAGAAATTGCTAGAAGGACAAATCACTGATTTTTTTTTTCTTAATTCACTTTAATTAAGCCAAATGTATCAACATTCCATTATGGAAGAGAATAAAATTATATAAGTAGACCCTTGATGCTGGCCTTATTGAGAATCACAGGCATAGCTCTTCAGTATGGATCAATTAAACAGAATTGAGCTCTGTGGAAAAGGGAATGTCAAGAACCCACTAAAACATATTTAAAAAGAAAAAAAATATATAAATATAGTTGATTTCTTTGTATCTCCAGAAATGTGTGCTGATAATTTATATTTATATTAATGGTCTTAAATTTCATAAGGTTCTTGATTACTAAGGAAGATTTCACCATATTGATGGTGACTTACATACTTTTGGATTTCATTTAGAAGAAATTTTTCCAAAAAATATTTAGTAAACACAGAGTTGCTAACATTTTTTGGTCAAGTAATGACAATTAAAAAAAAAATCAAACTACTGGGACAGGGAGCAAGATGGTAGAGAAGTAAGAGACACAGTTTCAACCAGTCTCCTAAAGTGAGCTAATTGTCTATCAGAACACTCTGAACACCCATGAAATCAGCCTGAGAGGTATCATTATACATTTCTGGATCTCTATGGGTGCAGAAGACACCAGTGGACAGGTAAAGCAGAATGGGAATGTTGGACTGATATCAGAAGATAAACAGAAGGGGGAGGGAGCCACCAGAAATGGCCCATTGGAAAGTACTACCCCAATTGAGAGTGACCTGTGATTGGGAACCAGCATTAACTTGGAGTCTAGTTAAAAGCACTCAAAAAGAGCAAAAGATCTTAAGGGACAATTGGTAGAATCAGGTGGTCAGGGGCACAGGCTTAAGCCTTCAGACTCAGGACGTCCACAGCCAGAGACCACCCCTGCCAGAGAGAGTGTGGCGAAGCCTCCAGGCCATGGTCCCTGAGCGGCTGGCACACGTGAAAGAGTCTGGGTGGACACCAGATGGTGCTCTCTAGAACCACAGGCTTTTGCACTCTACACTCATGTTGTGCAACAGGGGCCTAAGCTACACTCCACACCCTCCCCTGAGAGAGGTCTGTGTGGGCGCTAGCTAGCCAATGGGGGCTAGGAACAGCCTAGAGTCTGAACACTCCCAGCCAAGGCAGGCATGAAAATCTCAGTGGCTGTCTCTGTTTGGGATCTTTCAGGTGGTCTGGACCTGCCCAGAGAGCAGCCTGGCAAATGTGGCCACTGGAAGTGACCTCGTTGGACCAATATCACAATTTTAGTAGCACAGGGATACAGAGACAAGCCAGAGCTCCTGTGACCCTTGAGAAGGTGTCTGGGGATGTGCTCTGCTGGTGGGAGGTGGCAGAGGGGGAGTCTGTGTGCTCTGGACCACCCAGAGGGGAACAGACTGAGGCTTCTCTCTGAGATGGAGGTCTGGGTACAGTTTGCTTTCATCTAAACCTCCGAAGAACTGACAAAAGCCACCAGAGGAAAAAACAACAAGAACAACAAAAACAAACAAAGAAACAAACAAACAACAACAACAAACTCTCCAGAGAACAAAAGCCTGAACAACCAGTTTCCTCAGTGCTCAGCCCCTAGACTGGGGGCAAGAGGACTCAATCCAAGCAAGACTGCCTGAAAAACAATGAGGCAGGTTCCCTCCCCCAGAAAGCTATCCAAAAAAAACAACCAAACAACAACAACAAAAAAACAAAAAACAAGAGAGGGCAACTACCATAGGGGCCCCATAAAACTGTAAAACACCAATATCAGGGGAAAAGAAGATATTAAGCTCCCGCTATTGCCCTAAAACCTGTATACTTCATAGATACAACTTTTATTTTTTTTTATTTTTTTTAAAGATTATTTATTTATTTATTTGACTGACAGAGATCACAAGTAGGCAGAAAGGCAGGCAGAGAGAGGAGGAAGCAGGCGCCCTGCTGTGCAGAGAGCCCGATGTGGGGCTCAATCCCAGGACCCTGGGATCATGACCTGAGCCAAAGGCAGAGGCTTTAACCCACTAAGCCACCCAGGTGCCCCACAACTTTTATTTTTAATTTGTTTCTGCTATTCTCATACTTTTAAATTTTTTAAAAAAATTTTAACCTATTTGCCATCACAACAAGAGGTTCATTACAACAAATTCCATAATAAATTTTAACTTGAACATTTTTTGATACTTATACCAGTGTTTTTCTTTTGCTTTTCTATTTTTTTAATATTCATATAGAGATAAGCTTCAAGGTAATCCTCTTTCCCCAATCAATACTACCTCAATATATAACCAGTTTTAATCCCCTTTTATCTCGGGAAAGTTGAGTTCTTTAACAAAAATATCAAGATACACCCACGAAGAATCAAAATCACTTTCCTCGCCCACACTGAGAATTAATAGGCACCCTCCCATCTTCTTCTTCTGTCAGTGTTTCTGTGTATTTGTTTTTCTTCTGGTATTATATAAATCTTATACTTGGGGTTCATTTTGGCTGGGTTCTTTTCTCCTTGTCATTTACTTTTGTCGGTCTTTTCCTTTGTTCATTTTTGTTTGTATACTTTATTAATATTACCTTAGGGGCCATTCTGGATAGGTCTTCTCTGTCTCTCTCTCTTTTTTTTTTCCTGTCTCTCTCTTTCTCTCCAATTTTTTTCTTTTTTCTTTCTTTTGGTGAGGACCGCCAATTGCTCAGAAGCGTTTCAGGGTGCACCTTGCTTGGATCATGGTTGATACATTCAGCTACACATCCCTTCAGCCATCTCTCACCAAAATGACTAGAGGAGGAATTCCCAACAGAGGGAAAATTCAGAGACTGTGCCCTCTCCATCAGTGCTATTGGATATGGACATAAACAGTATGATGGTAGGGGAATTCAGGGTAACAATTATGCAGGAAATGGCTAGGTTGGAGAAAACCATCAATGACAACATGGAATCTATTAGGGCAGAAGTGAAAGCCAACAGGAAAGAAGTTTAAAATGCTATCAGTGAGTTCCAATCTAATCTAAATTCACTAACAGCTAAGGTAACTGAGACCTAAGATACAATTTGTGATCTAGAGGGCAAACTGATAGAGAAAAGGGATCAGGAGGAGGCTAGAACAAACAGCTTAGAAGCTATGAAAACAGAATTAGGGAAATAAATGACATCATGAAACGTTCCAATATCAGAATTATTGGAATCCCGGCAGGGCAGGAGAAAGAAGACTAAAGGATATAGTTGAAAAACTCTCCAAGGAAATTATCCCAATCAGGGTGATGGAACCAGCGTTCCTGTCTTAGGTGCAGAAAGGTCTCCCCCTAAGATCACAAAATGTAGAAAGACCTCAAGACACCTGATTTTGAAACTGATGAATCTGAATTTTAGATAGGAGCACTTGAAAGAAGCTAGGGAGAAGAGATTCCCTACATAAAGAGGAAGGCACATCAGAATAACATCAGACCTGTCCACAGAATCTGGGCAAGCCAGAAAAGGCTGGCAAGACATTTTTAGGTCACTAAATGAGAAGAAAATGCAGCTAAGAATACTTTATCCAGCAAGAATGACATTCAGAATGGATGGAGAGATAAAGATCTTCAAAGACCAGCAAGGTTTAAAAGAGTTTGTGCCCACTGAGCTGGCACTACAAGAAATATTGAGGAGGGTTCTATAAAAAAAGAGGGAACCCAAGAGTGTCATAGAACAGAAACTTATGGTGACAATCTATACAAACAAGGACTTCGCAGGCAACAAAATTTCAATAAAAACGTATCTCTCAATAATCACACTGAACATGAATGGTCTAAATGCTCCCATAAAATGGCACAGGGTTGCAGATTGCATAAAATGACAGGACCTGACCATATGTTGTCTATAAGAGAACAATTTTGAACCTCCAAACATCCAGACTGAAGGTGAAAGGATGGAAAAGCATCTTTCATGCCAACGGGCCTCAGAAAAAGGCTAGCATAGCGATTCTCATATCAAATAAATTAGGTTTTAAACTAAAGACTATAGTCAGAGATAAAGAAGGGCACTAAATCATTCTAAAAAGAGTCTATCCACCAAGAAGATTTAACAATTGTAAATATTTATGTCCCTAATATGGGAGCAGCCAACTACATAAGACAACTGTTAATCAAGATAAAGAGTCATATTGATATGAATACATTAATAGTGGGGAATTTTAATATGCCACTCTCAGTAATAGACAGATCATCCTAGCAGAAAATCAATAAAGGAACAAGAGCATTGAATGGCACATTGGACCAGATCGACCTCATAGATATATACAGAACATTCCAACATAAAACAACAGAATACACATTCTTCTCAAGTGCACATGGAACTTTCTCTAGAATAGACCACATGCTAGGTCAAAAATCAGTACTCAACTGACACCTAAAGACTGAGATTATTCCATGCATTTTCTCAGGTCACAGTGCATTGAAACTAGAACTCAACCACAAGAAAAAAGTTTGGAAGGAATTCAAACACTTCGAATATAAAAACCACCTTTCTTAAAAATGTTTGACTTAACCAGGAAATCAACAAAGAACTTAAACATTTCATGGAAACCAATGAGAGTGAAGACACTTTGGTCCAAAAGCTATGGGATATAGCACAGGCAGTCCTAAGAGGGAAATACATAGCCATCCAAGCCTCCCTCAAAAACATTGAAAAATCCAGAATACACCAGCTCTCTTTACACCTTAAAGAATTGGAGAATCAACAACAAATTCAGCCAACCCCACACAAGAAGGGAAATAATCAAGATTAGAGCAGAGATCAATGAGATAGGAACTAGAGATATAGTAGAATGCATCAACTAAACTAGAAGCTGTTTTCCTAAAAGAATCAATAGGATCAATAAGCCATTGACCAAACCAATCCAAAAGAAAAGAGAGAGGACCCAAATCAATAAAATTATAAATGAAAAGGGAGAGATCACTACTAACACCAAGGAAATGGAAACAATCATCAGAAAGTGTTATCAACAGTTATATGTCAATAAGCTAAGCAACCTAGGTGAAATGGATGCATTCCTGGAGAACTATAAACTTCCAAAACTGAATCAGGAAGAAACTGACAACCTGAGTAGAACAATATCTAGTAATGAGATTGAAGCAGTGATCAAAATCCTCCCAAAAAGTAAGAGCCCAGGACCTGTTGGATTTACTGGAGAATACTACCAAACATTCAAAGAAGAAATAATACCTATTCTCCTGAAGCGGTTTCAAAAAATTGAAGCAGAATCAAAACTTCCAGACTTTCTATGAAGCCAGCATTACCCTGATCCCCAAACCAGGCAAAGACCTCACTAAAAAGTAAAATTTCAGACCAATATCCCTAATGAACATGGATTTTAAGATTCTCAACAAGATCCTAGCTAATAGAGTACATTAAAAAGATCATCCAACATGACCAGGTGGGACTTATCCATGGGATGCAGGGGTGGTTCAACATTCACAAATCAATCAATGTGATAGAACAAATCAATAAGGGAAGAGAGAAAAACCACATGGTCCTCTTAATTGATGCAGAAAAAGCATTAAACAAAATCCAGCATCCATTCCTGATTAAAATGCTTCAAAGTATAGGGATAGAGTGAACATTACTCAACTTCATGAAATCTATCTATGAAAAACCAACAGTGAATATCATCCTCAGTGGGGAAAAGCTGACATCCTTCCCTTTGAGATCAGGAACACAACAAAGTTGCTCACTCTCGCCACTCTTGTTCAACAAAGTATTAGAAGTCCTAGCAACATTCGGGGTCTCTTCTGATTCCATACAAATTTTAGGATTATTTGCTCCAGCTCTTTGAAAAATACTGGTGGTATTTTGATCGGAATGGCATTAAAAGTATAGATTGCTCTAGGCAGTATACACATTTTAACAATGTTTATTCTTCCAATCCAAGAGAATGGAATGGTCTTACATCTTTTTGTGTCTTCTTCAATTTCTTTCATGAGTGTTCTGTAGTTCCTCGAGTACAGTTGTTTTACCTCTTTGCTTAGGTTTATTCCCAGGTATCTTATGGTTCTTGGTGCTATAGTAAATGGAATCAATTCTCTAATTTCCCTTTCTCTATTTTCATTGTTAGTGTATAAGAAAGCCACTGATTTCTGTACATTGACTTTGTATCCTGCCACGTTGCTGAATTGCTGTTGCTAGGACTTCTATTTCTTTAATTTTTTAACTTTTTATTTCTTTTCATCGTAACAGTATCCATTGTTTTTGCACCGTACCCAGTGCTCCATGCAATCCGTGCCCTCTCCAATACCCACCACCT